>NC_092770.1:1808740-2116240 GCF_047496795.1 Chiloscyllium punctatum | reverse complement strand
TCCATACATGTACCACCATCTGTGTGAAAAAGTTGCCCCTTAGCTCTTTTTTATATCTTTCCCCTCTCATCCTAAACCTATGCCCTCTAGTTCTGGACTCCCCGACCCCAGGGAAAATATTTTGTCTATTTATCCTATCCGTGCTCCTCATAATTTTGTAAACCTCTATAAGGTCACCCCTCAGGCTCTGACGCTCCAGGGAAAACAGCCCCAGCCTGTTCAGCCTCTCCCTATAGCTCAAATTCTTCAACCCTGGCAACATCCTTGTAAATCTTTTCTGAATCCTTTCAAGTTTCACAACATCTTTCCCAAAGGAAAGAGACCAGAATTGCACACAATATTCCAACATGGCCTAACCAATGTTCTATATAGCCGCAACATGACCTCCCAACTCCTGTACTCAATACTCTGATCAATAAAGGAGAGCATATCAAATGCCTTCTTCACTATCCTATCAACCTGCGACTCCACTTTCAAGGAGCTATGAACCTGCACTCCAAGGTCTCTTTGTTCAGCAACACTCCCTAGGACCTTACCATCAAGTGTATAAGTCCTGCTAAGATTTGCTTTCCCAAAATGCAGCACCTCACATTTATCTGAATTAAACTCCATCTGCCACTTCTCAGCCCATTGGCCCATCTGGTCAAGATCCTGGTGTAATCTGAGGTAAACCTCTTCGCTGTCCCCTACACCTCCAATTTTGGTGTCATCTGCAAACTTACTAACTGCATCTCTTAAACTCACATCCATATCATTTATGTAAATGACAAAAAGTAACTTGTTTGTCACCGGCTCTGTTCAAATCTCCACTGGGGACTTACATGGCATCTCTCAACTTATAGTCTGCATGTGTATTTGTGAGTTTGCTGATACTGTTTTCAGAGAAGCAAGACAGTTTGCCCAATTCACCATGGAACCAGACCGCCAAGGTGTCCATGGCATCAAATTTGCCTCCATTGCTGTATAGAACTAGTCACGGCCTGCCAATGCATTACTTATTTACTCCTTTTTTCTGTTTTCTGTTCTTTTAGCCAATATTTGTGTCAGTAGATTAACTCCTATCTCATATACTTTAATATTTCTAATTAGCTTCCAGTGGAGGACTTTATCAAAAGCTTTCTGAAAATCTCAGTATGTGACATTTACTGGTTCTCCTTCATTAACTTTGTTTGTAGCATCTTCAAAAACCCTTCAACAAGTTCTTCAAATATGACTTCCTATTCACAAATCCATGCTGACTATGCCTAAACAGATCATTGTCAACCAGATGTCTATTTATCCTATCCGTTGTAATAGATTCTAATGTTTCCCTACTACTGATTTATGGCTCACAGGTCTGTGGTTGCCTGGTTTCTTTCTCATCCCTCTTTCTTAAGTAATGGGGTGATATTTGCTACCTGCCAATCTATAAGTTTAATTCCAGAATCTATAGAAATTTGGAAGATAGCCACTAATGCACCAACTATCTCCATTGCCACCTTCTTCAACACTCTCAGATGTTGATCATCAGCTTCTGGGCATTGATTTACTCTTCAAGTACTTACAGGAGCTTTTACAGTCTGTTTTTATGTTATTTGTTGTATTACATTCATATTATATTCTCCCTTTCCTTAAGAGCTCTTTAATTTTTTCTTTCCTTCAGCTTCAACTTAGTGCCACCTCAGTAGACACTGTTTGAGGAATCCCACTGACTACCTTGCTGTCTGGCCTCATTTAATTTTGACGGATGAGCATTGGTGGTCCCAGGATGTAAAAGTCTCCAGCATTCTGGGGTTTTCTATACAGATACAGATGCAATCTCTTCAGCCTGACTTGTCATAGATGTTTGAATCCCTGGCAGATGGTGGTTGATGCACAAGAGCACCTCTGGAATATTCTGAGGTGAGAAACTTGGTGTCTTGCCATCAGTTCTCGTCCATATTAGCATATAATGGTACCCTCACTCACCCCATGTCAGAATCGAGCATCTGAAAGCAGGTCAAGGACCATTATGCCCTCTTGTCTAGTTAGTCATAGAGTCATAGAGATGTACAGCATGGAATCAGACTTTTAGGACCAACTCGTCCATGCCACCCAGACTACCTAAATTAATCTAGACACATTTGCCAGCACTTGGCTCATATCCGAGAGTGGGGTGCTGGAAAAGCACAGCAAGTCAGGGCATCAGGAATAAAGAGCTCTTGCCTGAAATATTGATTCTCCTGCTCCTCGGATGCTGCCTGACCTCGACTCTGATCTCCAGTATCTGCAATCCTCACTTTCTCCTTGGATCATATCCTTCTAAACCCTTCCTATTCATATACCCATCCAGATGCCTTTTAAATGTTGTAACTGTACCCACCTTTATCACTTCCTCTGGCAGCTCATTCCATACACACACCACCCTCTGCGTGACAAAGTTGCCCCTTAGGTCTCTTTTAAATCTTTCCCCTTTCACCCTAAACCTATGCACTCTAGTTCTGGACTCCCCCACTCCAAGGAAAATACCTTGTTTATTTACCCTATCCATGCCTCTCATGATTTTATAAACCTCTATAATGAATGAATCCATCCAGGGTTTGAATGAGAAAGTTGAATGTCTATGCATGTGCCGTTGCTTTTCGTCATTCATATAGATGATTGGATGGGAATGTAGGAGGTATAGTTCATAAGTTTGCAGATGACATCAAAATTGATAGTGTAATTGGCAATGGAAAAGGTTATCTGGGACCTTGATCAGGTGGCCAGATGGGCCAAGGAGTGGCAGATGGAGTTTAATTTAGATATATGCAAGCTGTTGCATTTTGGTTGGGCAGTACAGGTCACTTAATATACACGTAATGTTCAGCCCTGGGGAGTGTTGCCAAATAAAGAGACCTAGAAGTGCAGATGCATGGTTCCTTGAAAATGGATTTGCAGATTTCCAGCTTGATGAACACCTGCCTTCATTGGTCAGTGCATTAAGCATAAGAATTCAGATGTCATCATTTTGTGGCTACGGACATTGGTGAGGCTACTTTTAGAGTACTTTGTACAATTCTCTTCTCCCTGCTATAAGAAAGATGTTGTTAAACTTGAAAGGGTTCAGAAAGGATTTTCAAGGACGCTGCTGGGATTGGAGGGCTTGAACTATAAGGAGAGGCTGAATAGGCTGGGATGGTTTTCCCAGGACCGTCTAAGGGTTGAGGGGTGACCTTATGGAGGTTTATAAAATCATCAGGGGCATAAATAGGGTGAATAGCCAAGATCTTTTTCCCAGGGTAAGGATGTCCAAAACTAGAGGGCTCAGATTTAGGATGAGAGAGGGACAATTTAAAAGGGATCTGAGAGGCACCTTTATCACGCACAGGGTAGTGCACATTAGGAATGAGACACCAGAAGAGGCGGTTGAGGCGGGTACAATTATAACATCGAAGAGGCATCTGGATTTGTACATGAATCGGAAGGATTTAGAGGGACATGAGACAAATGCTGGCAAATGGGACTCGATCAGTTCAAGATATCTGTTTGGCATGGATGAATTATACCCAACGGTCTGTTTCCCTGTTGCCTGACTGTATGACTCTATGATTCTATGACTGCATGTGTGGCAGTTACTGGTTATTTGCTGAACCTGGGTCTCTACAGTAGCTGTCATCATCTATGGAGACACTTGTTTACTGGGCCATGACATCAGGCAGGATCTTGAGTAGACTCCTCTACTCTGCTTGACTACACAAGATCTCTGATATCTTTGTCAAATGTCCTCCAGCTTGCTTATACATCTCCATCAGCTCATTAATGGCAAAGTAAGTGCTTGTTTTCCAGCAGTGCTCCAAGTGTCAGAGATCTTAGACAATTCTTCCCGATTTAGCTGCAGGTCTAAGTCAGTATTGTACCCACCAGAATATCATCCTGAAACTATTCTCTATACTGTTGGATGATGGGAAGGAAAATCTTGATAGTATATCCACTGAGACTCACAACTGTTTCTCCTCAGAGGTGTGGTTCAGTTCAATGAGGTCTCAGGCTCTTCTTTTGGTCTTGGCTTGGCAATGTGATCTGGAGACTATACAGATGAGCTGCTGGGACTAGCCACTCGATGCTTTCTCAGATGGCTGTAGATGGTAAATCTCCCATTCAAGTGGAATGTGACCTATTGTATGTGGGTCATCATGGACCCTACAAATATCCTACATTGCCATGTGTACAGGAAGTGCTCCCAGCTGCAGAAAATTGAGCTGTGTTGTCAGAGCTTGAGAGGCAGCTAGAGACTCAGCGGCTGAATTCACAGGGGAGATGCCAGAGGACTGGAAGACAGTTAATGTGGTTCCAGAAAATTAGTAGAGATAAACCAAAAATAACAAAACTACTGGCTCTCACATCTAGTGGCAAAGAAACTACTGGAGAAAATTCTGAAGGAAACACTTAATCTCCAATTGGAGAGGCAATGTTTGAACAGAGATGATCAGTTTAGCTTTGTCAAAGGGAGGTTATGTCTAATAAATTTGATTGAACTTACGTGAGATGGTACCCAAGTGTGTAGATAAGGTAGTGCAGTTGATATAGTTTATTTGAATTTCAGCTAATCCTTTCACAAGGTCTTATATAGGATACTGATAAAAAGGGTAAAAGCACATGGGATCCAGAACTTGGCAAGTTGGATCCAAAATTGCCTTAGGGAAAGGAGACAGAGGTTGGTGGCAAAAGGCTGTTTGTGAGTCTGGAGGCTGGTGTCTAATGGTGTACCAGAGGAATCAGTGCTGGGTCTCTTATTGCTTGTGATGGATATAAAAGATATGCAAGAAAATATGGGAGAATGAAAAGTAAGCTTGTAGATGACATGAAGATCGGCCAAGTGACTGACATTAAGGAAGAAGATTTTAGGTTTAGGACAATGTAACCAGATTGGGCAGATGGGTGGATCAGTGGCAGATGGAATTTAACCCTGATAAGTGCACTTCTGGAGAAGTAACAAGACAAGGGAGTACTCAATGAATGGCAAAACATTTGGAAGCTCAGAGGAACAGAGGGCTATTGGAGTGTTAGTCCATAGATCCCTGAAGGCAGCAGGACAGGTCAATAGAATAGTTAAGAAGGCATACAGGGCACTTACTTTGATCAGATGTGGTATAGATAGTGAAAGGGAGGTTTTGTTGGAGTTGCAAAAAAATTGGTTAGGCCACAGCTGGAGTGTTGTATGCAGTTCTGATCACCACACTGTCGTGACGCTGTGATTGCTTTGAAAGGGGTGCAGACGTGATTCATCAGAATGTTACCTGGAATGGAGCACTTTGGCAATGAAAGGTGGCTGTATAAACCTGGATTGTTTTCTTCAGAGCAGAAAAGGCTGAGAGGGGTCCTGATTGAAGTGTATGAGATTATGAAGGGCATAGAGGATGGAAAGCAGCTGTTCCCCTTTAAGTTGAAAGGCAAGAGGTCTTCAGGGAATTTGAGGAAGTGCTTTTTCAGCCACATGTAAGGATAGTTGAGGTAGGAAACTTCTCAACCTTTACAAGTACTTGGGAGAACACTTGAAATGTTATTACATTCAAGGCCAAGAGCTGGAAATTGGGAAGAGTGTAGATTTAGAGTAGATATTTGTCAGTGCAGCCTCTATGGGCCAAAGTGCCTCTTCTGTACAGTGCAATTCTATGACTCTATGATGAGCTTTGTATGTTTAAAATGTCCACTTTTGATTGGAGCTTTATGGGATTGCTGCTGGCCTGCTTCCACTGTACAAATAGTGCCCCCACCCCCGCCCAGCTATCAGGACCCACAGCAAGCTATCAGACAATTTAGGTCAATTCCCATACCACAGGTGTTTCTCTACAGTGTGCAGAGTGCAGACATCAATGCTGAAGGTCAACATTGCCTCCAATATGCCACTGCACACTTCGGCCAACTGAGGAAAAGAGTATTTTGTGATTTTGCTTTGATTGCTCACCCCCACAATTGGACACTCCCACCACCATCATTCCATCAGTTCTTGCCTCTCAGACATATAGCTGCCACTCAGGCAAAAGTGATGATTTGCTCAACCCAGCCCTCAAGATAGAATAATGTTTGATAGCCTCTTTACCCAGCAATTTTCAGCAAATGCTGCTCAATGGCGGACCCACCGTTGGTTATACAAGTGTGGGCAGGGTTGAGTGCAATCTGTAATCTGAGTATTACAAACAACGTCAAACGTACATGCTGGTCGATTCCATCAACCAGTCGCTGGGACTAGCTACATACTTGGCCTTGCACTGACACTGCCATGGTTCGATTGCATGTTAGACAGAATGTCTTTTTTTAGACTGACAGCAGCATCCTGTTAGTGGAAAATACCACTTGTGTAAGCATTGCACAGTAGCAACATGAAACAGTCTTTAATAATTCTGGCTGCACTAAAAGCTACGCGAGCAATAAATTTAAGATAATGGCCCACATCTTTCAACAGGAAGATAGTTATTGGAGAAACGTAGACTGGAGTCATATATCATGACCATGCAAGTGTCCTGATGTAGCTGACTCCATGGGAATTGCTCGGGAACTGAAATTTCTGATGGGCAATTATCCAGTGTCGGGAACATTCCAAAATGCCCCAACTCAGATTTAGAGTTAAAGCCTTCAGTTGGTTCCGACACATTTACTTGAATAGGAAGACACGAACAGAGGGGGGAATTAAAAGCCGGTCTTACTCCTAGTTAATTATAAAACAGACCTTCTAGAGCACCACTAATTCACCAACTGCTACCACCCTTTCCTCCTCCAGGGAATCCAATCAGCTTCCAAGCCCTCAATCTTTCCCCAGGACCTGGTGCCCTTCTCTGACCCAACACCCAACAACAATCCTTGCCCAACATCCCCACCACAGCCCCAGGGCCTAACACCTTGACCCAAGCGCCAACATAACCTCCTGACCCCTTGCAATCTGGACCTCTCCCAATTCCCACCTCCTGAAACATGATTCCCAGCCCTTACCATACCACTCCCCTAATACTCCCTCACTCCAAATTTCATGACCTTTGACTTCTATCCCAGATTCCCACCCTCAATTCCCACCCCTGACTTGATCTGACCCAACAATCCTTGATTGCGTCCTGCTCTGAACAGACTTGTTTATACAGTTCCCAATGCCCTGATCTGACATTCCCGACCCATCTGAACTCCCCTAAGTCCTTTCTCACTTACCTACCACTCTATGCCCCCAACACACCAACCTAGCATCTAGACCACCTCAAGCAGACTCATTCCAAAGCTCCTAATTCTCCCACAATCCAACAGCATCTGACCTATCTGGAGCCTTAACAATTTAGATGCCACACTAGGTGTACTATTTGCAACTTGCCACACACACAGGCCCATCACTGTGAGGAAAATGATTGTGTCCAAGTCTTGCACTTTTTGCAAATTACCCAGAAGCTTGGGCAACATATTACTGTTGCTTTCTGTATGACAACCCTTCAGCCAATCAAAATTCACTTACCAACAGATCAGGATCTTTTCTCCTACAGTATAAATTATTGTGATTATTTGAAATTTGACATTCTTGCATTTGTCCTGATGAGCATAGGATGAAAAACTCTTACAAGGTGTATTTCTTTTCAACAATATTCCAGGTTCAGTGCTATCAAGTGCTATTCAGTAACTGTTGTAGTGTTGCTTTAGCATAGCAATTTTACATTTATGAGCTTCTGTACACGTAAGTGGAAATGTCAGATGCAAAAAAAGAAAATTGTGTTGCTAATGTATTTTGAATGCACTGCTGAGAACTTGCATTCAAAAGATTTTGTCATCTTGCTATAAAGTATATATCACATTTATTTGCACACAATGGGACCATTTGAGAAGTTTACATTCCCACATCGGTGCTGTTTCAGGCTAGGTGTCTATACCAGCAGACTAACAGGTTCCTGTATAGATACGAAGCAAAGTAAACTCAGAGACAAGCAGTGGGACAATTCAGAACGTGCTCAATAGCCATGAATAAGAAGTAATTCTGCCCAAATCCAACATCAGCTTCATCCCAACACATTTTTCCACTAGTCATCTGATGGAGAATTCTGACAGATCTGTTCAGTGAGAAATTTGTTTTGCTCTCGGATTTGTTTAGAGGCTATTTTTGTAAATTGTAGAGAAACTTTCATGTTATCTTCTATATGTATGTTCCTTATTTCTTTGATAAGTTTAATTCTAGTCTAAACCCCAGATCAGGGTACTTGGGGATATCTAATCTAAACAATTGCCTTTTTTCATGATATTTTATAATATTTGTAGATCCCACAAGTGAACTTTCATTTCAGGTTGCCTAATGTTTCTTGCTTTTGAAATGCGATCTAAATGAAAGAATTTATGGATTTATTGGCCAAGGTGATTAGCAAATGTCCTTACAAACACAATAAACTAAATAAATGAAAATAAATGTCAATCAAACGCTCCAACATTCTGAATTTATAAATTATTGTCATTAGTTACAGCAACATAACTATTCCATAAGTAAACCTACATTTCTAATGGACTGAAATTTCTAACTTAATGAGATAGAAATATAGACCTAGCTTTGATTTTTGAATTGCATCATTTCCATTCCTTTCTCCAACCTTTGATTCTATTCAGGGAGTATTAGAAATAATAACTTGACAATATTAATTCACTTTAAGTAATGTTTCTGTTGATCCTTTACAATTATCTAATGTTGTCTTTCAAATTGACCTGTGCATTCTTTTAAACTTTCCAAAGTTTGTTAAATGCTTGTGATAATCTGGATGTGTACCATAGATGCATATTTTGAATCATCCAAGCAAATGAAGATGGAGGTTAATTGCCTAAATACAGCTCCTTTTGCCCAGAAAATAACAAAGTACATTATTCCTTAAATGAAGATCAACGTTGATACTCACTGGCCTTTCACTAGCCTTATCTGAATCCACCCCACACTAATAAGAAATGTGGTCTTCTTTGTTGATGAAAAAGTCTTACACAGGCAGTCTCAGTTTCATTTCTAATATTAATTTAGTGAAATAACTACAAAGTATCACTCTAAACATACACTCCCTCAAATAATTTCCAATTCATTAGCCCCTAATTTTTCTTATTCCATACTTCTACACTGAATGGAGAACAAATTAGAAACTATGTCCTAAGCTAACTTAGTTAACTTATCGGATGGTGTATTGGAGGAATACTTACGACATTCACAAAAATGTTGAACGGGGCCATTAGGACAGAAAATGAATTCATGCAAATTGTGAATCAAGTCTTCCATTGTGTTTACAAGATTATAATTAAACTTTGTTTACATTCAAATATGAAAAGAAACAAAACTTTAAAAGCAGCATTTATTAACAAATCAAAGTCGTATTGGGTTGGAATATAAAAGCAGAGATGTACTACTAAGACTTTATAAAGCTCTGGTTAGGCCCCATTTGGAGTACTGTGTCCAGTTTTGGTCCCCACACCTCAGGAAGGACATACTGGCACTGGAACGTGTCCAGCGGAGATTCACACGGATGATCCCTGGAATGACAGGTCTAGCATATGAGGAACGGCTGAGGATACTGGGATTGTATTCGTTGGAGTTTAGAAGATTAAGGGGAGATCTAATAGAGACGTACAAAATAATACATGGCTTTGAAAAGGTGGATGCTAGAAAATTGTTTCTGTTAGGCGAGGAGACTAGGACCCGTGGACACAGCCTTAGAATTAGAGGGGGTCATTTCAGAACGGAAATGCGGAGACATTTCTTCAGCCAGAGAGTGGTGGGCCTGTGGAATTCATTGCCACGGAGTGCAGTGGAAGCCGGGACGCTAAATGTCTTCAAGGCAGAGATTGATAGGTTCTTGTTGTCTAGAGGAATTAAGGGCTACGGGGAGAGTGCTGGCAAGTGGAGCTGAAATGCGCATCAGCCATGATTGAATGGCGGAGTGGACTCGATGGGCCGAATGGCCTTACTTCCACTCCTATGTCTTATGGTCTTTATGGTCTTATGGTATTAGTAAAAAACTGACTGGCCTCATGAAAACCTGTGCTAAGGAATCCCGACCAAAACTTGGCTTATCTGCTGCAAAGAATATCAGAGATTCTGTTGGTGGAATTTTGTCAACTGAAACCAGTGTCTAACTTTCGACTGAAAGCAAATGTGCAAAGATACTTGCACAGTATAAAAAGAAAAAGTGTTTCAGGCATAGATGAGGAAGAATGTGATGCAACAGTGACTCAGAGGTTAGCACTGCTGTCTCTCAATGGGTTTGATTCCAGCCTCGCGTGATTGTCTGTATGAGTTTCCTCCCACAGTCCAAAGATGTGCAGGTTAGGTGGGTTGGCCATGCTAAATTGCCCATAGTGCTCAGGGATGTATTGGTTAGTTAGATTAGCCATAGGAAACAAAGGGTATGGGGATGGGTTGGGATGGAATGCTCTTCAGAGGGTCAGTGTGGATTCAAAGGGCTGAATGGCCTACTTCCACACTGTAGTGACTGTATGAATTTATTTCTGTCAGAGGATCATTAACCTTTGAAATTCTATACCCCAAAGGTCAGTGGAGACTGAGTTATTGAATATACTCAAGGCTGAATTTGACAGATTTTTGATCTATAAGAGAGGTAAGGGTTATGGGAAGAATAGGGAATGGAAAGGCAAGAAGTGGTGTTAAAGCCACAATCCATATTGAATTGCAGTGAAGTCTCAGTGGACAAAACAGCCCATTCCTGCTTCTATTTCTATGTTATTGGACCAAAAAATGGTTGTGGAAATGGACATCCACGGTTCATCAAATAAAATAAAAGCATTAATAAAAGCACCCTCTGGATGTGGGTATCAAAAGGACTAAATCACAAACCAGAAAAGGCTGGAATCAAGGGAGTACAAGACACAGGTGAGGGAATTGTGAAGATCATAAATAAAATAGTTAGTTTTGATTACATTTCTTAAGAAGAGTAAGGTTTACATTGGAAGCAGTTCAGAGAAGGCTCCCTTGACTGAGACCTGGGATAGGGGATTTGTCTTATGAGGAAAGTTTGAGCAGAATCCATACTCACTAGAACTTAAATGAATGGGAAGCAATCTCATTGAAACATAAGGCATTTGGGGGGTCTTGGCAGGGTAGATGCTGGGAGGATATCTTCGTGATGAAGGCAGGAAATAGGAGGTAAAGCTTCAAAATAAGAGGTTTGCCATTTGGGATGGAGTAAGGAGGAATTTCTTCTATTGGGGCATATTAGTGTGTGGAATTCTGTTACACCATTATGTAGTGGAGTCTTGGTTGTTGAATATATTCAATACTAAATGAGATGTTTCATCTATAAGGGAATTGAGGGGAACAAGCAGGAAACATGAGTAAGTCAGATCAACCATGATCTCATTGAACAGCAGAGCAGGCTCTAGGGGATGAATCACTTACTGCTTCTCCTATTTCTTAGATCCTGAGGTTTTCTTCTTTATTTGTCAAAGTGCTCTGCACAAATGGAGAAGAGAGATAAGTTGGGTGTCACTGGCAGTGGTTGACAGAAAACTACAAGTTTAATGTGCAGCTGTGCCTTTCCTTCCAGCTGTACAATAAAGTAAGTAAGAAAATATGTTCAAACTTACTCTCCAGTTCCAGACTGAGTCCCTTTGATGCCTGCATTCAAAGGGTCTAATGGCTGTTTTCTTTTATGTTATGCACTGTGAAGGCCTACTTTCATGCCCCAGTATATTATAGATTATCACTCAATACTTTAAAAACAAACCGGGCTCACATAATCTACTAAAATAGCTGATGTAAATCATGTGGCCTTTGGCATTTGAGTTACAGGCAGCACCTTCAAATCTCCAGTGAATAGCTAATATCAACACTCTCATGGTGGCTCAGTAGTTAGCATTGCTGCCTCACAGTGTAAAGGACCTGGGTTAGGTTCCAGTGCTGGGCAACTGTCTGCATGGTTTTGCACACCTCCAGGAGCTCCAATTTCCTCTCTTAAACCAAAGGATGTGCAGGTTAAATGGATTGGTCATGCTAAATTGCCCCTAGGTGGATTAGCCATGGGAAAACCAGGGACAGAGTGGAGCTGGGTGAGTTGCTGTTCAGAAGGTGGTATGGCCTCAAAAGGCAAAGTGGCCTGTTTCCACTCAATAGAGATTCTCTGACTCTTAGACATCCAGGGAAGTGACACATCTCTTTGTTAAAAACTCAATTAAATTAAAAAGAACAATGGAGTCATCAGACTGGCTCCATCCAGGGCTCATTGTGAAAAAAGAGAAGATTGAAACAAAAATTGGTGGACAGATGGAAAAGAATGGACCAAAATGGCTGTTTCAAGACCTCAGAACATAGCAAAGGATTTTAGAATCAATGTGAATATCACTCCCTTATTTAGAAAAGGGTTTAACCGTGTAGAAAGTCACATGAAGGGGGAGAGATACTGTTTTTTTCAAATTATCTACAAGCTGTTTATCCACCAGAAAGCCATTGAACCCACAGTTTTATGGTCAGGAAGCAAGATCATAAATTGACTGTATATCATCAAACAAACGAAATAGTTAATACTTTGAAAGAGGGAGGCTCCAATTGACAAAAGGATTCCCCCACCTGCTCCAAAATCAAGGTTAGCTGAGAAGCAACTTCCTAGAAATTTGATGACAGGAAGCTGAGAACCTGCTGCGAATTCTTCATTTTACAAGAATCTTAGTCAGCTTTAAAGTGCCAATTTCATTCGTGCAACCAGGCTTGCCTCAGAGGAGACGAGATGGTAAAGCACAGATTAAATTGGAACGTTGTCTTATCTAAGCTTTCAATCAACTTTTGTGTGCATGTGTATGCTTGCATGAGATTCAGTGGACAATGTTGGGTTATCTTCAGGGTAAATAAGTGATACTAAATAACCCTTTTTTAGCTCACAAAAGCTTGGTGCTGAATTTATAAAATGGGATCCACACTTTAGTGGTAAGAAAAAATTCATCTCACAAATACCAAACATACTGATCGGGGCAGCAAAGGGAAGGCAGCTAGACTAGATGAGATTGAGGTTCACAAGAAGGAGGTAAAAATTCTTGAATGTGTGAAAATAGCTAAATCCCATGGGCTGGATAGAATTTATCGTAGGATTCTCTGGGAAGCCAGGGAGGAGATTGCCAAGCCATTGGCTTTGATCTTTATGTTGTTGTGTCTACAGGAATAGTACCAGAGAACTGGAGGATAATAAGTGGTGTTCCCTTGTTCAAGAAGGGGAGTAGAGACAACCTTGGTAATTATAGACCAGTGACCCTTACTTCAGTTGTGGGTAAAGTGTTGGAAAAGGTTATAAAAGATAGGATTTATAATCATCTCGTTAGGAATAAGCTGGATTCAGGATAGTCAACATGGTTTTGTGAAGGGTAGGTCATGCCTCACAAACCTGATTGAGTTCTTTGAGAAGGTGACGAAACAGGTGGGTGAGGGTAAAGACATTGATGTAGTGTATATGGATTTCAGTAAAGCATTTGATAAGGTTCCCCACAGTGGGCTACTGCACAAAATACGGAAGCATGCATTGGTGCCACCTCGTGATCCCGCGAGGAGGTTGAGCAATTCATCAACTTCACCAACACATTCCACCCTGACCTTAAATTTACCTGGACTATCTCTGACACCTCGCTCCCCTTCCTGGACCTCTCCATCTCCATTAGTGACGACCGACTTGACACTGACATTTTTTACAAACCCACTGACTCCCATAGCGACCTGGATTACACCTCTTCCCACCCTATCTCTTGCAAAAATGCCATCCCGTATTTCCAATTTCTCCGCCTCCGCCGTATCTGCTCCCAGGAGGACCAGTTCCACCATAGGACACACCAGATGGCCTCCTTCTTTAGAGACCGCAATTTCCCTTCCCACGTGGTTAAAGATGCCCTCCAACGCATCTCGTCCACATCCCGCACCTCCGCCCTCAGACCCTACCCCTCCAACCATAACAAGGACAGAACGCCCCTGGTGCTCACCTTCCACCCTACAAACCTTTGCATTAACCAAATCATCCACCGACATTTCCGCCACCTCCAAAAAGACCCCACCACCAGGGATATATTTGCCTCCCCACCCCTTTCCGCCTTCCGCAAAGACTGTTCCCTCCGTGACTACCTGGTCAGGTCCACACCCCTCTACGACCCACCCTCCCATTCTGGCACTTTCCCCTGCCACCGCAGGAACTGTAAAACCTGTGCCCACACCTCATCCCTCACCTCTATCCAAGGCCCTAAAGGAGCCTTCCACATCCATCAAAGTTTCACCTGCACATCCACCAATATCATTTATTGTATCCGTTGCTCCCGATGTGGTCTCCTCTACATTGGGGAGACTGGGCGCCTCCTAGCAGAGCGCTTTAGGGAACATATCCGAGACACCCGCACCAATCAACCAAACCGTCCTGTGGCCCAACATTTCAACTCCCCCTCCCACTCTGCCGAGGACATGGAGGTCCTGGGCCTCCTTCACCGCCGCTCCCTCACCACCAGATGCCTGGAGGAAGAACGCCTCATCTTCCGCCTCGGAACACTTCAACCCCAGGGCATCAATGTGGACTTCAACAGCTTCCTCATTTCCCCTTCCCCCACCTCATCCTAGTTTCAAACTTCCAGCTCAGTTACTGTCTCCTTGACTTGTCCGACCTGCCTATCTTCTTTTCCACCTATTCACTCCACCCTCTCCTCTTTGACCTATCACCTTCATCTCCTCCCCCACTCACCCATTGTACTCTATGCTACTCTCTCCCCACCCCCACCCTCCTCTAGCTTATCTCTCCATGCTTCAGGCTCACTGCCTTTATTCCTGATGAAGGGCTTTTGCCCGAAACGTTGATTTCGCTGCTCTTTGGATGCTGCCTGAACTGCTGTGCTCTTCCAGCACCACTAATCAAGCATGGGATTAAGCGCACTTTAGTTGTTTGGATCACAAATTGGCGAGCTGAAAGAAGACAGGAGGTGATGGTTGATGGGGAATGTTCATCCTGGAGTTCAGCTACTAGTGGTGTACCACAAAGATTTGTTTTGGAGCCACTGCTGTTTGTCATTTTTATAAATGACCAGGATGAGGGCATAGAAGGATGGGTTAGTAAATTTGTGGACGACACTAAGGTCGGTAGAGTTGTGGATAGTGATGAAGTATATTGTAGGTTACAGAGAGACATAGATAAGCTGCAGAGCTGGGCTGAGGTGGCAAATGGAGTGTAATGCAGAAAAATATGAGGTGATTCACTTTGGAAGGAGTAACAGGAATGCTGAGTACTGGGTGAATGGTAAGATTCTTGATAGTGTAGATGAGCAGAGAAATCTTGGTGTCCATGTACAGAGATTCCTCAAAGTTGCCATCCAGGTTGATAGGGCTGTTAAGGGTTGATAGGTGTGTTAGCTTTTATTGGTAGAGGGATTGAGTTTCAAAACCATGAGATCATGCTGCAGCTGTACAGCACTCTGATGCTGCCACACTTGGAGTTCTGGTCACCGCATTATAGGAAGGATGTGGAAGCTTTGGAAAGGGTACAGAGGAGATTTACTAGGATGTTGCCTCGAGGATGTTGTCTTACGAGGAAAGGTTGAGGGATTTGAGGCTGTTTTCGTTAGAGAGAAGAAGGTTGAGAGGTGAATTATTTGAAACATATAAGATAGGAGTTAGATTGAATGGATAGTGAGAGCCTTTTTCCTCAGATGGTGATGGCTAGCACGAGGGGGCATAGCTTCAAACTGAGGGATGATAGATATAGGACAGATATCAGAAGTCATTTCTTTACTCCGAGAGTAGTGGGGGTGTGGAATGTACTGCCTGCAACAGTAGTAGACTCACCAATTTTACAGGCATTTAAATGGTCATTGAATACGCATATGGACAAGAATAGGATAGTGTAGGTTAGATGGGCTTCAGATTGGTTACACAGGGTGGTGCAACATTAAGGGCTGAAGTGCCTGTACTAAGCTGTAATGTTCGATGTTCTATGTTCTATGTACACTCTGTCAGTAATACTGCACTTTATAGTAACCTTTCTCCATACAGCGGTAGCACATTTCTCATGTCGGGTGAGTACAAGCCTGTCTCAGTTACCTATCACATTTAAATCTGAGATACCTGGAAAATAAATATGGTTAAGAAATTTGTTCTGAATAATTAGTTTGAATCAACTGTTGTCTTGTTAACTAGACTCAACTAATGATTCTTCACCCTGAATCTGAACAAAGATTTCTTGAGAGTAGACCATATGGCATACTGGGCTTTATTGGTAGAGGAATTGAGTTCCGGAGTCCTGAGGTCATGTTGCAGTTGAACAAAGACTCTGGTGCGGCCTCATCTGGAGTATTGTGTACAGTTCTGGTCGCCATATTATAGGAAGGATGTGGAGGCACTGGAACAGGTGCAGAGGAGGTTTACCAAGATGTTGCCTGGCATGGTAGGAAGATCATATGAGGAAAGGCTGAGGCACTTGGGGCTGTTCTCATTGGAGAAAAGAAGGTTTAGGGGAGATTTGATAGAGGTGTACAAGATGATTAGGGGTTTAGATAGGGTTGACAGTGAGAATCTTTTTCCGCGTATGGAGTCAGCTGTTACTAGGGGACACAGCTTTAAATTAAGGGGAGGTTGGTATAGGACAGATGTTAAGGGTAGATTCTTTAATCAGCGGGTTGTGAGTTCATGTAATGCCCTGCCAGTAGCAGTGGTGGACTCTCCCTCTTTATGGTCATTCAAGCGGGCATTGGATAAGCATATGGAGGTTATTGGGCTAGTGTAGGTTAGGTAGGCTTCACTCAGTGCAACATCGAGGGCCGAAGGGCCTGTACTGCGCTGTATTTTTCTATGTTCTATGTTTTCAACACATTCTGAATTCATTTCCAGGCCTCTAGAAATACTGGGATTAAAGAATGTTAACTATTCAATTGCATATTGTGTTTTTGATGCTGAAAATATTGAAGTAGCATTCAAAAGCCATTGCAGATAGTTATTTTGCAAAAAAGCTACAATATGGTGAGAACTTCCTATGCAAGATCAACAACAGCAATTTGCATTCATATAGTGCAGATATCACAATAAAACATTGCTAAGTCCTTCACAGGAGCACTATCATATAGAATTTGACATACATGATATAACATGGGCGGCACGGTGGCACAGTGGTTAGCACTGCTGCCTCACAGCACCAGAGACCCGGGTTCAATTCCCGCCTCAGGTGACTCTCTGTGTGGAGTTTGCACATTCTCCCCGTGTCTGCGTGGGTTTCCTCCGGGTGCT
Source organism: Chiloscyllium punctatum (assembly GCF_047496795.1). Taxonomy (NCBI): domain Eukaryota; kingdom Metazoa; phylum Chordata; class Chondrichthyes; order Orectolobiformes; family Hemiscylliidae; genus Chiloscyllium; species Chiloscyllium punctatum. The sequence continues at coordinate 2,099,067 of NC_092770.1, read as the reverse complement.
CCGGTTTCCTCCCACACTCCAAAGATGTGCAGGTCAGGTGAATTGGCCATGCTAAATTGCCCGTCGTGTTAGGTAAGGGGTAGATGTAGGGGTATGGGTGGGTTGCGCTTCGGCGGGGCGGTGTGGACTTTTTGGGCCGTAGGGCCTGTTTCCACATTGTAAGTAATCTAATCTAATCTAAAAAAAACATATTAGAACAAGTTATCAAAAGTTTGGTTAAAGAGGTAGCTTTTAATGAATGTTTGAAAGGAGCAGCAAAGGTGAGGCTCGAATATCAATTAATGTGTATTCACAATTCAAGGACACCATGATTAATATTGCAAAGCATACATGTTTACTCTTAGCTCAAGTGTAATTTTGTATGTTTCACTTTCAGTTCGGCAACAGTTTTATGTATAGGCTGAATGAGCTGGTAAGATTTGCCTGATCCTAATTTTGAAATTTGGAAATTGTTTGCTTGTGGAGCTTGACTCAAATCCCTGCTTACTGATGCACTTCTTTGACCAGAATTGGTTAATCACTTTCATTTTCTTTGGTGAATTCAATGACTTTCTTAGTTTTGCCAATCAGAAGCATTATGATTACTTATGATGATTTTCTTTTGGTCTCTCATTTTGTTATTTTTGCTCATGGTGTCATTCTCACATCTGTGTCAGAAAATTGAGGGTTCAGGCTCCACCTCAGAGATTTGAATACCTAACATAGGCTTACACTCCAATGATGAACCATAGGAGTGCTATACTGTTCAGGTGAGATTTTAATCTGCTTTGTCAGTTCGACGTAAAAGATCCTGTTGTATTGTTTGAAAAGTCATGATTTGGAGATGCCGGTGATGGACTGGTGTGTACAAAGTTAAAAATCAAGCAACACCAGATTTACATTACCCTGTAAACTTTTGCTATAAATTCTGTGCCTTACAATCTTATACTCCACAACCACTTGATGAAGGAGCAGTGCTCTGAAAGCTAGTGCTTCCAAATAAACCTGTTGGACTTTAACCTAGTGTTGTGTGATAGAAAAGTGACTATGTTCTCAAGTTGCAGCCAACTTTTGTCACTTGATCACATTACTAAAACAGATTATCTGGTCAATAAATTATTTTTCCACATTGTTGTTTGTAAATAGCTTTCCATTTGGTTACAACCAGGTGAGGGGGCATACATCTGCTCCGCTTTGTTTCATTCCCTGGATGGGGAGCAAAAAATATATTAACTTCTCTTTAATATGTAGTGACATCATGCATCAATTAACGAAGCAAAATTAAATAGTCAATTACATGATTGTCTAACATGAAAGAAAGACAAAATTTTATTGTTTACTAACAGCAAGATAAATAATAAAACACTCAGAAACAGATGTAAAGATTAAAATGGGGAGTTTACTTGTGATCAAAAAAGCATGTTTAAGAATAAACAATTTAAAATGCTTTCAGAGAACATGAGTTGTAGGGTTTTAATCTCAGTTTATTTACTTACGTCTCTCATTGTCAATAATCACAAAATTTGTAGATATATATGAGTTCTTGGTGAATGGATGTTTTTCCAATTTGCTTTATCACCAGATGCTGTTTTACAAGAGACTGAGAGCAACAGGGAGACAGACAGACAGCCCTCCAGCTCGGCTGTTATGAATACATCATTATCCTCCCTGCTCAACCCAAAGCTATTGCCTGAAACACAGTTCATTTGTGCATTTCTTTGTCTGGCTTCATTGTCTTTTTACAAAGTGGAAAATCTGCGGGTAAGTCTTTAATTCCAACATATATAATTTCCAAAAATGTGTAAATTGAACAGAGATATCTCAGTCCAAATGATTGATTTCGGTTTAATGACATTTTAAATGCTAGACTGAATCTTGTTTATTGATGGTTTCACGAATTGGTGCAACCTTTGTAAAATGATCACTGCAATATTTGTAAGTTAATGTTTTTCCTTTTTAAAAGGTATTTTAGTCCCAAATGGTCTCACATGTTAAAAATCAGATGATGCAAGTTGAAATTAATAGTCCATTTTTGTCACTGTCATACACTAACTGAAATATTGTCATGGAAGTAACTTAAAGTGCTTCAACTTCTTCCCCACAGATTGAGGTATGGAATTTAATCAATATTTAATCAGCAAGGGAATCAGGTTATGGGGAAAAACAGGAATGTGGAGTTGAGGATTAGCAGGTCAGACATGATCTTATTGAATGTTGGAGCAGGTTTGATAGGTTGAATGGCCTACTTTTGCTCCAACATTTTATGATCTTTTGAACACCATTGTTTACTTATTGAAGAAATCAATGAATGGAATGTACTGCATATAGCTCGAAACAGAGGTATTAGTTGAGAAACGATGTGGCAGACAGGTACCTTCATATCATGAATATAAACAATGCAAACTAAATCACAATTCATTCAATCTTGGTTAATATTCTTTTGGCAACATTACACAGTACTGAAACCTTTTACAAATGTCACTGCACAATACAGAAATGGAAACCATTGACAGAAAATTGGCAGAGAAAGCTCTATTTTTCTCCACAGCAGCTCAAACAACATGCATTAATTTTCCAAAGTAAGATGCTGGCAAATAAATTTAATCTTGAATAATCCTGTAGAAGATATATCAGAATTATTCTGGCAGATTTTTTCACTGTCACGTATTTGTTATTTTATTAAAAGGATGAAAAATGTAGAGCAGAAAGAGTGAGGGGCTGGTAATGCTAATGTTTATGTACATGCTCCCAGATTATCATCACCACTTTTCTGCCCAGGCCATTCTCAAAGATGACCCTCATTTACAAGTTGCTGGTAAGTTTGGAATAGCAAACAGATGCTATAAGGCTGGTTTCCAGTTGGGAAGGATTGGAGGTTAGTCACTTCTCAGACGGCCAGAGCTCAGACAGGACAGAACTAGAACTTATTGTTAGTCCATAAACATGAAACCTCCCTATCTGCAGCAACAGTAACAGTTGTGCCAACCACAATCATCTTTCTTATTATCTGCCTCTCTCTCATTCCAGCAGGTAAATAGCCTTCAATAGGACAGAAAGAGTCAAGACATTGAAAGACTGCTCAACATTCAGATCCTCACCCCAAAGATGGAGAGAATCCTGATTCTAACCACCCTGAGTGGCTGACTAACTGTGTCCAAGCTCCTAGACTGATATCAGAAGCTGCCCTTGACTTACTGTGTTGGCACTCTCAGTGTGAAGGCTAGCTGCCTTGACTTGAGCAAGGGCTGTTGGCAATCTGTCCTTATATATACGCTAAATGGCAAGGTAAGAGAAAAGAAATATGAGCCTGGTATATCTGTATGAGGGACAAAGCAGAAAAAGGCAAGGCATACATGACAGGAATACTGTTACCATGCAGTGGAGGTGATGAAGCAGTGGTAACATCACTAGATAAGTAATCCGGCAGTCCCAGGTTTGGATCAGATTATGGCAGATGTTGAAATATGAATCCAATAAAAATATGGAATAAAAAGCTTGCATAATGGTGACCGTGCAACCATTGTCGATTGTCAGAAAAATCCTTCTGGTACACCAATGTCTGTCAGGGAAGGAAATCTGCCAACCTTACTTGGTCTTATGGATAATAAATGCTAGCCTAGCCAATGGTGCCCACAGCTATTTAATGAAAGGAATAGATCATGGTGCCATTATTTGCATTGGGAATACACAACAATAAAGAAATTGGCTCCCATCAAGCCAACCCCTATACAACAATTCACACATCCCATTAGCAACCATTTAACGTTTGGTTCTATCCTGGCTTACTGTCAGCAATCTCTTTGTGTTTCCTTTTTTGAATATTTCTCTCTCTCTAGGCATTGTCTCCACCCATTTGACTCTATTGTTTCCATCCACAATACCTCACACCATCATCAGCATAAATACCACCATTTCCCAGCTGCATTCAGTTTTGACAAAGGGTCACTGGAATCAAAATTTTAACTCTGTTCTTTACTGCACAGATGTTGCCAGACCTGTTGAATTTCTCCATCAATTTCTGATTTTGTTTCAGATCTCCAGCATTCATAACTCTTTGTTTAGTTTTTATGGTCTGTATACGTGGCTGAGGAAACTAAAGATATGCATATATCAACATCATTAATGAACTCAGGAGAACTTTCTTGCAGGGCGTAGCTCACCTCCTGATTCCTAAAGCCTGTCCACCAATTGCAAGGCACAAGTCAGGGGTGTGATGGAATACACTCCACTTGCCTGGATAAGTGCACCATATAAGTCCAACAACTTTTAAGCAGCTTGACATCATCCAGGACAAAGCAGACTACTTGGTTCCCACAACAGGGAAGCAGGGTGGCTCAGTGGTTGTCACTGCTGCCTCACAGCGCTAGGGAACTGGATTCGGGTAACTGTCTGTGTGGAGTTTGCACATTCCCTGCGGCGTTTTCTCTGGGTGCTCCGTCTTCCTCCCACAGTCCAAAGATGTGCAGGCTAGGTGGATTAGCTATGGGAAATGCAGGGTTACAGAGATAGAGTGGGTCTGGGTGGGATACTATTTGGAGGGTGGTTTGGACTCAATGGGCCAAAAGGCCGGCTCCCACACTGTAGGGATTCTATAAAAATCATAGACTATCATTCCCTCCACCACCAACACTCAGCAGTTTCAATGTATATCATCTACAAAGACCACTGCAGAAATTCACCAAGGTTCTTTAATCAGCACCTTCCAGACTCATGACTACTATTATTTGGAAGGACAAGGCGAACAGTGTTATGGGCAGCCCACCACCTGCTGGTTTTTCTCCAAGTCACTCACTATCCGACTTGGAAATATATCACCATCACTTCAGTATTGCTGGGTCTGATCCTGGAACTCCCTACCTAACAAACTGGACTGCAGGAGATCAAAATGCCAACTCGCCATCACCTATTGAAGGATAACAAAGGATAGGCACTAAATGCTGGCCATATCTCATAAAAAAATAAAAATATTTCTCTTAATCAGTTGTGAAATACAATGGTTTGAGTCAAGGAGTGTATAACATGTCCAACCTTTAAACTAGGTTGAAACAATAAAACGTTCAATAAAAAGTTCAAATCAATAGCAACTGAACTGCAGCTGCCTGCTTTGTGCTGGCCTGCAAATCCTAGCCATATGAGTCAAAACAGAATGCAGCAGCAGTGCTACAGCCTGATGGACCCTCAGAGGTCAGTAATATTCATCTTGGCAATGTTTCCCAAACTGAATCAAAATCTTTTAACCAGGGACATTGAAACAACATGAACTCTAGTCATCATTAGAAATGAACTATTAGCACTGGAAAACTTTTCCATTATTTGAGAAACACTGTAAAAGTGACTTTACATCTTAACTTTTACTTGTCATTGACTTACACATTTTAATCATTGTGATGTTGTCAAAATGGACTGTTTCATGGACAATGTGACAATAACATTAATTGTATTATATGCAGTAAGTTAAATGTAAGTTATATTGTCAAGAATTAACAAAAAGTTATAAGTTGTTATACAATAGTGATTACTTTTCATTCCTTGGGAATAGCCATAAGATAATACTTGTCACCTCAAGTCAGCCTAATTTCCCGTAGGGTAGATAAGAGTCAACCATGTTGCTGTGGTTCTGGTGTGACATGTAGGCCAGATCAGGTAAGGATGGCAATATCCTTCCATTAAAGGCATTAGTGAATCAGATGGATTTCTTCCCTCACAACAATCAGCAACAGTTCCATGGTCATCATTAAACTCTCAATTCTTGATTTTATTTTGATTGAATTCACATTTCAATATCTGCCATTGCAAAATTCAAGCCTGGTTCCTCAGACCATTACCTGGTTCTCTGGGTTAAGGGTCAAGATTAGAGTGGTGCTGGAAAAGCACAGCAGCTCAGGCAGCAACCAAGGAGCAGGAAAAATTGACGTTTCGGGCAAAAGCCCTTCATCAGGAACCACATTCCTGATGAAGGATTTTTGCCTGAAACATTGATTTTCCTGCTCCTCAGATGCTGCCTCACCTGCTGTGCTTTTCCAGCACCACTCTAATCTTGACTCTAATCTCCAGCATCTGCAGTACCCACTTCTGCCTCTCTGGGTTAATAGCCTAGTGATAATATTACTGGGCCATTGCTATCCCTTTCGAAAAGCAGAACAGAGTTTGTAACAACTTCTGGATTTCTTACTGCTTTGACAATGGTGTTATAATAGAATTCAATTTAGCACAGTGTTAACAAGACAATTAGACATTCTCTTACTTGCTAACATTGCAAACTGAAAATTTAAAGGGTGTCATTTTTTGTTCTGTTATACATGATTTTAGATTGGCCATGAAACAATCTGCATGGTAGCATGTGATACACTTTCATAGTGATGTCATGATTTTTTTTATTGCTGCACACCCCATAAGCCTTTGATGATAAAAGACTTTATGAGTTATTCTGCCCACACAGTACATTATACCCAAGGGATCTCTGTTGACATTGTAGCCTATAAGTAAAAGGTGGGAATAAAATTGCAAATACATTAGAGATGGCAGTCTGCATTAAAAAAATGGGTTTGTTGCGTCTAAAGTAACAGCATTAATATCAGAAATTTGAGAAAAGAGACTAGTTTACAGATTCTTGACACCATAATTTATCAGACAACAAATAATATCCTACTGCCAACAAAATAATGCTGCTTATAGTCAGAAACCTGATCTCTGTGGCAAAATTGGCAGCTGACTTTCCATACGAATACTGCAATCTCCCACAGGAAAGCCTAGATCAATCCTATGCTGGTTGAACTTACAAACTGGACGTGGGGTTCAGATACTTCACTGAGTACAGAAGAGGCTTGTGCTGTAAAACTGTCATGCAAGAAAATGGGATAGGGTTTGAAAACTTACAAGGTTTCATTTGGTAACATGTTAATCACAAACAAATACACTGGAGTGAATGCCAGTTGATGTTGAGTTCATGAGCGTTGCTCCCAGATTCAATTCTGTTAGCACAACAGCACCACTGGATTGAAGAGAGGTGCCAAGTATTTGTTAAAGTGGTTAAATTTCTTTCTAAAAACTTCATTAATTTGTTTCCTCTTAGAATCTGAGAAGTTTTATGAATAATTTCTTTAAAATTCAGAATTTTGTCTTTAAAATATAAAACTACCTCAGATATATTTGAAATGATCTACAGTGTGGTATGTCTGTCATCAGAGATCTTTTCATTCTTCCACAGATGCATAAATTAAAAGTGCTCCTGCGGTTTAGTCTTTCTAAACATATATAACCTGCAAACACTGCAGATAAAGTCAAAACCTCCTGATATCTAACAGACCCAGCTCCAAGTCTGGATGTGTACTCGCCTACTCTACCTTTCCATCAGGCATTACTTGTGGAAATAGGAAAGTAGCTTCCTAATTAATCAAAGTCAGATCTGCCTGAATGCCTAGAATCTCTGCTGTTCCTTGTCCCAGCTTCTCTCATATTCTCTCTCTGTTTTACCTTGAAAACTTCTGCTCAAAACTGGGAATGCCTGAAGGGGTTGCACGGTAAGTCAATGTGAAATTATCTCAGCAGGAAGAAGTTGCTTTTCAGCTTAAATGATTTAAGGCAGCAATTTTTCACACTCTCAAACTCTGACAAATGCCCAGATTGCCTCTCACGTTTCACTTAGAAATATTCAAAGAAAGCTATTTTTTATTAAAACACTCCAGAGAAAATTGCATGTCACTTTCCCTTTGAAATAAGTTTATTTCTCTTGACAGTGACAATTTTCACCTCAATGAAATTAGTTACTTCTTTCCAAAGCTAATTCTACGTAATTCTAGTATTTATACAAACTCTTATAAAGAATCACACAGAGTTGATTCTGTGACATAATTCAACTTGCCAGTTAAACATTGCTTAACGTCATTTGTTTCAGGAGTGAAAATTGTTTAATACTTTGAAATTAGATACAATCAATTGACATCTATGGCATCTAATCATTCAGTGAAAGAGTTAGCAATTTGGTTAAGAAAGACATTGCAGAAAATACACTGATGATTATTTCAGATGTATTAGAGGATATTATTTTCTAAGCTTTGAATTAGAGATTTAGATCGGCAAAATGAATGCATCAAAATGGTCGCTGTGAATAAAATGTGAAACAAAATACTCTTTTAAACAATCTATTTACATATAGCAGAATAGTAAACTAAATTTTACTCCATGTTTTGCCATACTTCACTTCTTATTTTCTGAATGTAATCAAAGAAATTATAAAGCTAATTATAAAGTATCTTTTCAGTGCTCTGTCATCGAAATGCATATAATTCATTTTTGTAGATACTATTTTATCGTGCTATTGTGATTATTACAGACCTGGAAATAACTCACTAATTTCAACACTATTACTCACGGATTGTATTTTCTCCAAATATCTTGATTATGATCTTTTAAAACATATTTTATTTTTGGAGGTTTTTTTGAACTCTATGTAGATCAACAAAAGAAACACTGTCACTTCAATTCTGAGCATTTCAAATCATACTGGTTTTATGGACTTTTCTTGTAATAATCAGAGCCTTTTTCCTTTCAGTTTTTGAATGTTAGCAGGTAGCTAAACCTCTTTGAGTCATCTCATTGTAACATCTCTGCTCTGACAGCTACACAGAGAGCCATCATCCATCCAGTGTACATAATGTCAAAGCCTGATGATATCTAATAGACCCAGCTGGGACAGCCCATTCGCATGCTTAGATATTTCACAAAGGCTGAAAGAGACACAGCCTGCTGCACAGGAGACAGATCAAAGTTACTGAATTGTTCTAGTCTCAACTTATTTTTCAATCTATTTCTGATGAATTCTAGGTCATCACAAAAAAGTTAACTCTTTGTGTGTCTTTAGTATCGAAGCCAAAGATTATTTTTATCAATGTGAAAAGACCAAGATGATTTTCTGAAAAATGTTTTGATTACCTTTTGATCTTTTTTCCTTCCTGGGGCTGAAATTAATACTGAAATAGAAATAAAACATATATATATCAATCAAATTCATTGTGTATTTCTGTGTGAATATGTAGTTACAGCATTTAAACTCATGAAAGAGTTGTAACTTGACAATTGCTAATGGCATGTATTGACTTGCAATGGGCACCATGGTCCCCATTTATAACACCCAATAATCTTTTAGATGAGGGAACAAAATGAACACTTAATGAAATTTTTGTTCTAGTTTATTTCATATTTTCATTCATACTAACATTCAATGTAGTTTTCAGCATTTGAATGTAGTAACATTTTAGTTCTGAGCACAGGTGAGTAGTACAACTGGCACACAGCCCAAGTCAGACCTTCGGTGTATCATTTGTATTCGCAAAGCTTTCCAGCTGCAAACAAAGCCTTTCAATGGAGAACAACAGTTACTTTTTTTTTACAGAACTTAGTTATTTAAAAATAAGTTGATAATCTATCCCCAACAATCCACTCAGTCCATAAATAATGAAGTACATTTGTAAGAGCTGGTAGGCTAAAGTCAGTGACATTTCTAAAATTCTCTCATGGATATAGTGTCGATGGCTGGGCTAGCATTTATTGTCCATCCCTAGTTGCCCTTGAGAAAATGGTGGTGAGCTGCCTTCTTGAGTCACTGCAATCTATAGGTCGTAGGTAGACCCACAATGCCATTAATGACATTAAAGGAACAGCGATCTATTTCCAAGTCAGGAGAGAAAATGGAGTTGGAGGAGACTAAAGTCTGGCTCAACTTACACCTTATATATTGTTGATCACTTATTATAAGTGATTTTAATTCATTTGTATCTCCTCTGAAGCTTAAAAACAAACAACTTAAAAAATTGTGCATAAGCATCAGCAAAAACAAAACAAAATGGCATTCCTATATGTTGAGTAGCTCATCATAATCACTTAAAGAACTGAGAAGTAAAATTAACAGTTAGCTGAAGTTAGTTTCTCTAAGCAACCTGGTAGATAATGAAAATATATTGGCCGGTATGTAAGCTGTATTTCATGGCTAAGGGTAGAGGATAGGAAGAGAGGCTATGCATGTTCAATCTGTAACATTCACCCCATATTAGGGAAGGAAGTAGACATTTCAGTCATGTGCGTGATGTGGCAGTATGTGCATTACATTTGTAAAGCATGGCTGACATAGTTTTACTAGATTAGCCTATGAGTGTTTTGTGCCATGTATACTACAGTGAGTTTCTTAAGATAAACAGCAGCCCCACAAATAGTAATTGAAAGGAAAGTTGAACTTGTCCACTACATTATTATGGAACCACAAGAATAAGTATGTTCCGTACCTTCCCACCCAAGGGTTCATTCCCAATCCCCACACCCGTCATCAACCTTCAGAGAATTTACTTCATCAGATAACCAATGAACTCTCTCTGGAACATAAATGGCCCTGGCACACCATCATTATTAAGCTAATAAGACAAGAGGGATCAACATCTTGTTGACATGGTCTGATCACCAGGCCATTAATTTCAATGCAAAATTGGTGTATTCTGAGTACATTATAAGCCTCAAAATTCTGCTAGAAATCCAAGTCAACACGGTGGCTCAGTGGGTAGCACTGCTGCCTCACAGTGCCAGGGATCCAGGTTTGATTCCAGCCTCAGGTAACTGTCTGTGTGGAGTTTGCACATTCTCCCTGTGTCTGTATGGGTATCCTCCAGGTGCTCCAGTTTCCTCCTACAATCCAAAGATGCAGAGATTAGACTGATTGGCCATGGTCAATTTCCCAGTGTCCACGGATGTGCAGGTTAGTTGGGTTAGTCATGAAAAATGTGAAGATAAGACAGAGTGGGTGGGATGCTCTTCAGAGGGTCCGTGTGGATTCAATGGGCCGAACAGCCAGCTTCTACACTGTAGGAATTCTATGGTTCTTGGTCATGCCTACTAATTTCTGAAAAAAATAATATTTTACAAAGATTTTTAACAGAAGCTATGTTATTGCACATTTCATTACACTCATTCCTCTTATTGGAGAATAATGTTTGGGCAGCAAGGTGGTACAGTAGTTAGCACTGCTGCCTCACAGCACCAGAGACCCGGGTTCAAATCCCGCCTCAGGTGACCCTCTGTGTGGAGTTTGCACATTCTCCCCGTGTCTGCGTGGGTTTCCTCCGGGTGCTCCGGTTTCCTCCCACAATCTAAAAATGTGCAGGTTAGGTGAATTGGCCAGGCTAAATTGCCCGTAGTGTTAGGTGAAGGGGTAAATGTAGGGGAATGGGTCTGGGTGGGTTGCGCTTCGGCGGGTCGGTGTGGACTTGTTGGGCCAAAGGGCCTGTTTCCACACTGTAAGTAATCTAATCTAATCTTGCGGGAATTCAGGCTGAAAAACATCCTGATGAACTGCATTGTGAACAGTTCTTCCATTGCTACCAACCCTGGAGCAGGACTTGAAACTGGGTCTTCTCGCTCAGAGGCAGATGCATGACCAATTGAGTCACAAAACTTCTACAGAATTTATTGGTAGAGCTTACAGAAATAATTATGGAAATGTTGAGAGAGCATTGAATTTGGTGATCAGCAAAGTGGGAATGGAAAACTTTTATAAATTTTACAAATTTTGCATCAAATTTCAGGATCCAGTATTTCAAGTGGCAGAAACAGGTCAGAACCAAATTTAAGTTTCCTTTCCTCAGGGGATTTTTTTTTTAAAAGTCATAGGGATAACCCTAACCCTATCTCAAGCTCAACCCTAACCCTATCTCAGCCCACAAAACTGTTAGTGTGCTCTACTTACCATCTCAGAAGAGTATTTTCCAAACTGACTACCTTTCTCACTTCCTTCATGGAGAAGGATTGCTAAGGTAGTACAAACGATTTAAGCCAGATTTCTTGATGTTTTACTGTACAGACCCATGTCAATTTCTTCAGAGACTCTCTGTCCATTTGCTGCAAGGTTGGAAGAATTTGAGCAAATGCCCATTGGGAGCACTTTGAATTCAGTTGACATGTATAGTTGTTTGAGGAATGAACAGTTTTCCTTTGATTTCAACCCAGGTATAGTAACTGCAAGAACCTAATTTTATATGAAAGGAAGTATGAAATGGGGAAAGAATCTGAAATGGAAATGTAAACATAAACTTTGAAAGGTACAGTCAGATTTGACATTGTGGTGTGATTGGTCTGAATCAGTCAAGCCAAGAGAGAAAGACACATCCTTGCAGCAAAGACAACCATTGACAATAATTCAACCATGACCCTTTGTGCCTTCTGGTGGTCAATCACAGAGAAACATTGATGGCATGATGCTTGCTCATCCACCATGAAGGACAAATGGCTCATGGCAACATGTATCTAAGAGTAATGTGTTTACATACAACATTTAATCAAACTACTGTTCACTAGCTGATAATTCTTTTTGCCTGAACTGGCAAGCAGAGTGTTGAACATCTGATGTGTTAACTTTAATTCACATTATGTTAACTTTAATTCAGATTAATTTGACATGGGCGAGACACATCAACATAGGCTTCATTAACAATAACATTTGGAACACTGAATTTATTGAATCTGGAATATAGAACATAGTGAGCTAAATTTTAATTCAAAAGTACAAACAAATGTCAGAGTAAAACTTATAAACAGAATCAGTACTATTTTGAGCAATTTTATCTCCATTCAGATAAAACACAGAACACAGGTTTGAAAATTGATTCAGTGTAAATTAAACAGGAGCAGTAGAAACCATAAAATGCTGTTGAGAAATGGCATATGCATCGTATATTTTATCTTACATAAACAATAAAGCTTGAAATTCACATTTGTTTTATTCATTTTATGATTCAAAGGGCATGATTTTTAAGTGTTTATGGTTGAAATGTTAACAGTTCTAGGGAAATAGGGAACACTTCTATTTGCTGCACCAAATATCAGCTCTTGCCATATCAAGTACAAGTGAACGTTCATTCTGGGCTATGTTGGTAATGCAACACTATTCCCCCTCCAAGTATTAATCCATAACATTTCCCTTGCCAGTCATATTTGTAATCTATCAGTTTAAGATTGAATAACTCTAAGTATAGCTATGCACACAAACAAAACCACCCATGTTTTTCTAAAAGTACCTATTAAGAGGCATCTTTTCCATTTCTATGTTGTAAAGTGCAATGTTGCTAGAAAGTACCAAAATACGTTCTGATTGTTTGTGTAATATATTCAAGTTATTTCTGCATCATATCATGCTAAAACTCCATGAGTTAGAGATTTCATTTTTAATTAAATTGGTGAACTGAACACAAATTTACTCAAAATTGTGCCCACTTTGGGAGCTATGCTGTTTCTAGAGCATTTGCTCAAACCTATTTGCATATCACAATGTAAATTCTGCCATTTTGAATTTTGAATCCAAAAAAGGTGCCTTTCAAAATATTCCATGATACATTTAGAAATGGCATTTTGATTAAGCTAGGTTAATACTGTAAAAATCTGTCTTCCCACTAAGTATGGCCAATCACAGTGTTAATTCACAACAAGCCAGCAACCTGTTTTCATATTGCTGAAAATGTTTTTCAAGAATTATGCAGAATGATTGTTAGTAACTGCAGCTAGTTGATCGATAAGTTAAACAAAATTACACTCAAACATTCAAAATGTGTCCATTTATGCCTTTACATCCAAAAGAATCAATTTAATGTTGAGAACTTCCATGGCAGTTACAAATTAGCAACATTAGTGGAAGCTTCAGATAGTGACTCATTCAGTCTGGGAATATGGCTAGTTTTATGGGAAGGATGGTGTTTTAAACCTAGTATCAGAGATTAAAGGAACTTTCTTTTTTGTTAAAAGTAATTAACTCTTAAAATACAGTGATCTTTTATGAGTATTACGGTAATTTGGGAAATTATGTTGAGGACCATTGTAACAAAACTGAAATTCTAATCCCTTTAAGTTTAGGATCTAACTATATTGAAAGGAATCCTTTAAATATATTTCATTTATTCATCTTATAGCTGCACCTGATGGTGGAATGTTACCCATTAGCTTAGGTCTGACTTTCAATAATTATTCAGCACCAATATATAAAATTGGATCAATTAGAAGATATTCAAGAAATTTAGTAATTTAACCATTATGCAATAGAAAAGTATTTTATGGCATACAAGCCTTGTAATTGTAAATTATAAAATATTTATCTATCTACCCATCTCCTCCCACCCAAGTTACTCAACAAGCTTACCTTGTGAGTGAATGACTGCAGAGGTTTGAGGTGTAAAATTCTGATCGGAGCTGATCTCTCACTGGACCTACAATTGGTTACAGCAGTTCTACAGAAGAAGGAGAAGAAAATAGCCATTATTTCACTTCTGGTTATTATCAATTAATCCACTGCTTAAGTTACAATCTTGTATATTTTAGATGAGGACAGGATTAATGATGCCCCATGTGGATGAATCAATTTTTGATTCTCAAAATCAAAACTTCTAAATAAATGATGGCCTGTTTAGAAAGGTAACTGTGATCCATAACTCCATGCTATATAGAATCTGCTTGACAGTGACTAGTCAATGATCAAAGTCTCTCTGCTCTAAGCATTAAGCACCACAACTAGTTTAAAATTCCTTAACCTCTGATACCTCCATGCTAAAACTAATCTGGTCATTTGCATATACATGATATCCAGTTTGGAGATGTCTGTCATGTTGTTGCCTCCTTTGCACCAGATTTGCAAGCCACTCAATCTCCACAATCCTCCATACAAGAAATTCACCCTACCCTTAAATGCTGCAAAAACAAAATGAATATACCTAGCCACATGTGGTCGGCCAAATATTCCACTCCCAGGTATATTGAAGAAGGAACTCTGGAACACCTTGAGTATTTTCTGTGAGTTGACAGCTAGCTCTCTTTCAAAAGGCTATCCATTAACAAGAAGATCCAACATTGGACCAATGGCACCAGCAAGACCTGTTACAAAGCACATCGATGAATATTTGTCAACAAAGACCTTCAGAAGTCAACAAAAGTTGAAACACACAAAGTCTCCTTCTGAAACTGCATCCACAAGAAATGATTAAAAAAACTCCTGAAAAATCAATTTTAATGGACACCATCTTTCCCCTGTGAGATCCGGTTTCTCCAATTCTTGAAGGGCTAATGCCCCTGAAGTGGAGAAAAAAAAACACTCAAAGACATTTTGAAACTCTCCTGGAAATTTGGCAGCATTGACATTAATCGTTGTCAGGAGTTTGCTATCAATCATAGAGTCATAGAGATGTACAGCATGGAAACAGACCCTTCAGTCCTACCTGTCCATGCCGACCAGATATTCCAACCCAATCTAGTCCCACCTGCCAGCACCCAGCCCATATCCCTCCAAACCCTTCCTATTCATATACCCATCCAAATGCCTCTTAAATGTTGCATTTGTACCAGCCTCCACCACATCCTCTGGCAGCTCATTCCATACACGAACCACCCTCTGCGTGATAAAGTTGCCCCTTAGGTCTCTTTTATATCTTTCCCCTCTCACCCTAAACCTATGCTCTCTAGTTCTGGACTCCCTGACCTCAGGGAAAAGACTTTCTCTATTTATCCTATCCATGCCCCTCATAATTTTGTAAACCTCTATGAGGTCACCCCTCAGCCTCTGACGCTCCAGGGAAAACAGTCCCAGCCTGTTCAGCCTCTCCTTGTAGCTCAGATCCTCCAACCCTGGCAACATCCTTGTAAATCTTTTCTGAACACTTTCAAGTTTCACAACATCTTTCCGATAAGAAGGAGATCAGTATTGCATGCAATATTCCAACATTGGCCTATCCAATGTCCTGTTCAGCCACAACATGACCTCCCAACTCCTGTACTCAATACTCTGACCAATAAAGGAAAACATACCAACCACCTTCTTCACTATCTTATCTACCTGTGATTCCACTTTCAAAGACCTATGAACCTGCATTCCAAGGTCTCTTTGTTCAGCAACATTCCCTAGGTCCTTACCATTAAGTGTATAAGTCCTGTTAAGATTTGCTTTCCCAAAATGCAGCACCTCGCATTTATCTGAATTATACTCCATCTACCACTTCTCAGCCCATTGGCCCATCTGGTCCAGATCCTGGTGTAATCTGAGGTAACCCTCTTTGCTGTCCACTACACCTCCAATTTTGGTGTCATCTGTAAACTTACTAACTGTACCTCTTATGCTTGCATCCAAATCATTTATGTAAATGACAAAAAATAAAGGGACCAGCACCGATCCTTGTGGCACTCCACTGGTCACAGGCCTCCAGTCTGAAAAACAACCCTCCACCACCACCCTCTGTCTTCTACCTTTGAGCCAGTCCTGTATCCAAATGGCTAGTTCTCCCTGTATTCCATGAGATCGAACCTTGCTAATCAGTCTCCCATGGGGAACCTTGTCGAATGCCTTACTGAAGTCCATATAGATCACATCTACTGCTCTGCCCTCATCAATCCATTTTTGTCACTTCTTCAAAAGACTCAATCAAGTTTGAGAGACATGATTTCCCACGCACAAAGCCATGTTGACTATCCCGAATCAGTCCTTGCCTTTCCAAATACATGTACATCCTGTCCCTCAGGATTCCCTCCAACAACTTGCCCACCACCAAGGTCAGACTCACCGGTCTATAGTTTCCTGGCTTGTCCTTACCACCCTTCTTAAACAGTGGTACCACATTTACCAACCTCCAGTCTTCCGGCACCTCACCTGTGACTATCGATGATACAAATATCTCAGCAAGAGGCCCAGCAATCACTTCTCTAGCTTCCCACAGAGTTCTCGGGTACACCTGATCAGGTCCTGGGGATTCATCCACTTTTAACCGTTTCAAGACATCCAGCACTTCCTCCTCTGTAACCTGGACATTTTGCAAGATGTCACCATCTATTTCCCTACAGTACAACTTGCCCATCAAACTGCATCATTCTTTGAGTCATAATGTTTTAATGCTGAAGATGAGCAGCAGCAGAAAAGTGGACAAATCCAGTTCTGACTGCCTCCCCTCCCCAAAAATCTTTGGATTGAGAATTGGCCTGTTCAGTACATGAAGACCCATGCACCTGAACTGGGCCCTGAGGAGGTCAGAGTCAAGGTTAGAGTGGTGCTGGAAAAGCACAGCAGGCCAGGCAGCATCCAAGGAGCAGGAAATCCTACTCTTCGGACAAAAGCCCTTCATCAGGAATTCCCTGATCCTGATCTTGACCCTGATCTCCAGCATCTGCAGTTTTGCCCTGGGGACGTCCACCATTCCTGCTCCAGGCTGAATTGAAGAGATGTGGAAAGATGATAAGAACTGTCCCTTCCACCAGTGCACTTGGATGTCCCCTTGCCTCAAACTTCACTTCTGGGGGAGGGGGAGACATTTAATTCCTCTCAGAGCTGCTGTGCAACCGATGGTGGAATACATTCTACATTGCTGGAGCACATTTCGAATGACTCAAGGCTTTTATTTGTCCATGTATTTTGATTTGAAACAGGAACCTTACTGGTTTCCTAGGTAGACGCAATTTTAACTGTGTATCTAATAATTTCCTATTTGAGTTTGCAGTGAATCTCTAATAGTAAAAATGATAAACATAAACACAAACATATAGATCATTAATTTTATTGTCTTCGAATAGGCTTGAGTTTTATTAAAGGCTAGATTGCACAAGGCAGGCATATCAATTAATAAGGGAGGGGGGCACCTGCCCTAATGGCTATTCTGCAGCAGTTTAATCCTGGGAGGAGCACTGATTGCTTTAGAGGAGTCTGTTGCTTCCATCGTATTCAGAGGTCCTGCCTTAGACAGCTGCAAGCCTGAGAGATGTCCAGACACTCTGTATTTCCAACAGTACTGGTAACAATCAGTGTCCATATCAAAGAGCCGGGATCATACCAAGGAGCCCAGGTAGGTCTGGATTCAGGAGTCCCCATGAGGAAGTGAGAAGGATAAGCTGTTTGACAACCTGCATAGTTTGCAGCTCCCCCACTCAGACAATGAATTACTTACAATAGCAGGATGAGGCCCTTAATTTAATATTGATTGGTCCAAAAGGCCTGTCCACAAGATACAAGTCAGGAATGTGATGGAATACTCCTCACTATCTGGATGACTGCAACTCCAACAAGACTTAGGAAGCTTGACATCATCCAGGACAAGACAGCAAGTTTGATTGGCATCACATCCTGAAACATTCACTCCCTCTATCATCAACACTCAAGAGCAGCAGTGTGTGTCATCTTACAAGATACACAGCAGAAGTTCACAAAGGTTCCTTGTGCAGCACCTTCCAAACCCATGACCTCTATCATCTAGTGGGAGAAAGGCAGCAGATACATGGGAACACCACCATCTACAAGATACAAGTCTTTCACCTTTCAGGCTTGGAATATATTATGTTCCTTCATTGGATGAAAATTTGAAACTCCCTCCCTAAAATCACTGTGACTGTCCCCACATCAAATGACTGCAGTAGTTCAAAAAGGCAGCTCACCATCACCTCCTGAAGGGCAATTAGCAATGGGCAATACATACTGGCCCGGCCAGCGAGGCAAATTTTGTTTAAAATACTTAAAAAGAAGTCCAAGGACAGGTGGACTACCTGATGCATTCTCTATCCACATAAAATTTCAGACAGGTCAGGGGTAGGCAGGCGGGTGGCAGAAATGCCAACTATTGGACACCTTTCACCAGACCGTCATGCTCCTGTTCCAGTGCACAGCCAACAGAGGAGTATAAAATCCAACCATATAGAATTGAAAC
This sequence comes from Chiloscyllium punctatum, assembly GCF_047496795.1. Lineage (NCBI taxonomy): Eukaryota > Metazoa > Chordata > Chondrichthyes > Orectolobiformes > Hemiscylliidae > Chiloscyllium > Chiloscyllium punctatum. Next base: position 2,080,393 of record NC_092770.1, on the reverse strand, counting down.
TTTTGGTAGTTGTGGGGTTAAAATTCACAAATCGTACATGCTATTATTTTCTGTATTTAACTAAATTTCCATTTTACCGGTGTATATTTCTACTGTAGGATAATATGCCTCTTCTAATCAGAACAATAATGACTTCAGTGTCTTCAACACTTTCCATATAGCATTCCATTTGCAAAAATCTAATATATAACAGAACCTTTGATCTGGTATATGCTTTTCTAGTTTCAACATCTTCCATTCTCTCCAAGTTTACTTGGCCAATTGGGAATAATCAGATAGGCAAAGAAACTCTGTGCTGAGTTTATTAGTGATAAAAACAAGAACAGAAAGTTGATGCCTTATTTTTCTTGGCAATAACCACAACATTTTATTGAATAAAATTAAACAGAAAATATTTTTTTCTTTCATGAACTCAACTTTTCTTGTCTGTTGGAGAAATACATTTTACTTTGTGCGCTGGCTTGCATGCCTTAATGCTGTAAATACTTTCACTTTAGTTTTTGGCAGCCGTTAAACACACAATGTTAACATGATGCCAAAAATGTCCAGTTGAAATTGTATAGATTTTCAGAGCTATAAAAACTGTAAGAACAGCAAGGAAGAATTAAAACCACAATGTGCAACTTTGAAGTGCTGGGTGAGTCAGGATAGCTGTAAATTTTCCAATCGCAGCTGCTGTGGAAATAAAATTGAATCTGAGACAATTGAATTTTATTTTACAATTCTAAGTGACAACGCTATGCAATAGCCACAAAACTGAATAAGAAGGACAAGCAATTAAGAATGACAACCTGTGAAAAATGCTAGGGGAGAAAGTGCTGCAACCTGTATTACAGTTGAGATCTCATTGAGGAGCAGAGAACCCAGACAGAAAAGATTTTGAAGGCAAAAAATGCAGGATGTAAGTATTGCAAAGGACAACACACAAAATAAATGGAAGCACAGCAGCACGAGACAGCAAAGTTCTAGTGAAAGCAAAGCTCTAGTTGCAAGAAGTTTAATCACTTCGCACTCAGCTAGTGTGATGATGCTGCTCCTTTAACAAGGTTATGTTGTCCTTAGGTTTTTTTCAGAGTGGTTGTAAAGACACAAGTTCCAAGAGATTTAGGTTTGAAGGGTTTCAGGGCCAGTTTGATTATAACTCACAGATACTGCCTCAGACAACAGGCTTTCAAGTTTAAAAATAATACATGTACAATGAAAGGGGAGTGGCCGGTTCTCCCAGCTCAGTTTTTCTCTCTGGTTTGGTTTGGTTTTAGCAAGCAGTCTGGCTGTTTAGGGCAGTCAGTCAGTTGTAAAGCTATGGGACACAAAGAAGCAGGTCCATGCTGATCCTCCCTCTCTCTGACATCTCTCTTGTTAGAACCTATGTTGGATTTTTCCTTTTCTTTTGGAAAGGGATGTTTATGGGAATTGCTATAAGTATTTGGAACAGGGGAAAGCTATAAAAGAGACCTAAGGGGCAACTTTTTCACACAGAGGGTGGTATGTATATGGAATGAGCTGCCAGAGGAAGTGGTGGAGGCCAGTACAATTGTAACATTTAAAGGGCATTTGGATGGGTAGATGAATAGGAAGGGTTTGGAGGGATATGAGCTGGCAGGTGGGACTAGATTGGGTTGGGATATCTGGTCAGCATGGACATCTCTATGATTCTATGACTTTGGGATAATCTTCAAAGTTTGTGCGAAGATTTGTAGCTCAGTTACTCGTTGTTGTGGTTCTGTTCGCCGAGCTGGGAATTTGTGTTGCAGACGTTTCGTCCCCTGTCTAGACGACATCCTCAGTGCTTGGGAGCCTCCTGTGAAGCGCTTCTGTGATCTTTTCTCCGGCATTTATAGTGGTTTTTAAATCTGCCGCTTCCAGTTGTCAGTTCCAGCTGTCCGCTGCAGTGGCCGGTATATTGGGTCCAGGTCGATGTGCTTATTGATTGATTCTGTGGATGAGTACCATGCCTCTATGAATTCCCTGGCTGTTCTCTGCTTGGCTTGTCCTATAATAGTAGTGTTGTCCCAGTCAAACTCATGTTGCTTGTCATCACCTACACCTCCACACACACCATTTACTGGATCCGCTGCACCTGATGTGGTCTCCTCTACATTGGGGAGACAGGCCACCCACTTGCGGAACATTTCAGGGAACACCTCTGGGACACCCGCACCAACCAACCCAACCGCCCCGTGGCTGAACACTTTAACTCCCCCTCTCACTCTGCCAAGGACATGCAAGTCCTCCTCCATCGCCAGACCCTGGCCACACGATGCCTCGAGGAAGAGCGCCTCAACTTCCGCCTAAGAACCCTCCAACCACAAGGGATGAATGTAGATTTCTCCAGCTTCCTCATTTCCCCTCCCAGCCACCTTATCTCAGTCCCAACTCCCGGATTCAGCACCGCCCTCTTGTCCTGCAATTTTTTTCCTGACCTGTCCACCCCCACCCCCTCTCCGGCCAATCACCCTCACCCTCACGTCCTTCCACCTATCGTATTCCCAGCATCCCCCCCCCCCCCAACCTTTTATCTCAGCCCGCTTGGCACACCAGCATCATTCCTGAAGAAGGGCTTATGCCCGAAACGTTGATTCTCCTGCTCCTCAGATGCTGCCTGGCCTGCTGGACTTTTCCAGCACCACACTTTTCAACAACTTTCTGATGGAACCTATTATTGATGATCTGTTAATAAATTGATATGGAGGCATGATGGAGAAACCATCACAGACCATGATCAGAATCTAGTGTAACTGCTATAGACAGCACATCAAATGAACCTGAAACTAAAAAAGAAAAAGATACAGATGAAGATGTCTGAAGTCAAGTATGTAGTTCAACCATTGACAACAATAGGACTTGGCCAAGATCCTGATAAGGTGACACCTATAGAAGAAATGCAGTAACCGACAAATGAAAAAGCAGTGCAACAACAATTTGCTGTTTTGAGATTTTTTTTTTGTCTATTCATTTTTCCCAACATATCATCACACCAGAGTGTGAACCTCGACACAAGCTCACTGCTGGGGTGTGTAGTGGTGCAGACACACAGATCAAAAAACAGATTTCACTTATCTCAAGAAACTAGAACAACACCTTATAAGGACATAAGAAATAGGAGTAGGGGTAGGCCATCTGGCCAACTGGACCTGCTTCACCATTCAATAAGATCATGGTTGATCTTTTTGTGGACACACCTCCATTTACCCGCATACTCAATATAACCCTTAATTCCTTCCCTCTTTAAAAATCTATCTTTGCCTTAAAAACATTTGACGAGGTAACCTTAACTGCTTCACTTGGCAGGGAATTCCACAGATTGACAACCCTCATTATGGTCTTGAAATCATCAACCCAGCAGACACTGAATCTTAAAAGCATGTATCTTGCTCAATTCAAGCAAACTATGCATCTGTCCAAGTGCTGCAGGAATAGCAATGAAAGGGTGGTCTGAAAGCCTCAAGGAAACACGTTACAGTAAGAGAGTATTGGGCATGCAGAGACTAAATAATAGCCCAAGGTGGCTTCTTCTACAAAGGAAATATCTCATCTCCAAGGACATGAGAAAAGAAATGCTGAAATGCATCCAGAAGGCATTAACACACTGAGTCTAGTCCAAGAAGGCAAAGGAATCACTTTGCTAGTCAAATATGAGCAATGAGATTAAGGATCTCATTAGCTATTGCAATGCTTGTAATGATTACCAAGATAAAAAGTCACATATGACACACAGCATCCCAGACAATGAAGCTTGGAGTTAATCTCTTCACTCTCACAAGAATTGAATATCTTGTCACTGTTGACTATTACCTGACTATTGTTCGACCAGTAAATGTTAAGATTGCCAACAAGAATGTAGAATGCCTGAAAACACATTTCAATTTGTACAGCATTCTGGATATTCTGATGACTAATGATGACCTGCACTTTATGAGGGAAGAACTCAGCTGCTTCATAAAGGATTGGGAAATTCAATAACCTACATCATCTCCACACAATCCCACTGGAATGGGATCATGAAGAAATTAACCAAATCAGGTTCACAATGGAATCCTTGATGGGAACAATACAAAAACTGAAGGCATGGAAATAGTCCAGTTCAAAGATGATTGTCATACTGATCCCAAACTACTCTTCTAATTCCAAAATTACTGAAGCCAGAAGTTGTAATAGGCATGAGTGACAAAATCAAGGTGAAATGGCAGGAAGTCAAATTTCACCTTGATTAAGCCTGCTGAATTATTGTGAGAGCTGAGCATTGGAGATCCAGTCAGAGTGTATATGTTCAACACCTTCTCAACTGAAGTCAACACACATGACAATTAGTGCAGAATTGTTGCCACTTAGTAAATATGAACAACCAGATATATATTCACAACTGGAAAAGATGTGTCCTTACCTCAGGCAGCAGTCCAGGAAGAAATGATCTCAACAGAGTACAGAGCAACCATCTTAGAGGTCGATTGTTCCACAACAATAGGAATAGATCAGCAAGAACAGTTAGCACAGAATAATATTCAGCATAGGGTTGGTGATGGTCTAGCGGTATTATTGCAATACTATTAATTCAGAAACTCAGCTAATATTCTGGGGAACTGGGTTAAACTCCTGCAATGGCAGATAGTGAAACTTGAATTCAACAAAAAGAATCTGGAATTAAAGGTCTAATGGTGACCATGAAACCATTGTTGATTGTCAGAAAAACTCATCTGGTTCTCTAGTGTCCTTTAGGGAAGAAAATCTGCCATCCTTACCTAGTCTGGCCTACATGTGACTCCAGACCCACAGCAATGTGACTGACTCTTAGCTGCCCTCTGGGTAATTAGGGATGGGCAATAAATGCTGGCCTAGCCAGAAATGTCCATAGCCCATGAATGTATATAAGAAAAAATACACTCCCCAGAGAAGGACCATCACCTAAGAAATGAGCAGACACCAGACAAACAGGCAATTACATCTCATACTCATCTGATTAAAATGCTTTAGAGATTATGAATGAAATGCCGATGCAGTGACAGATGAAAGTAGGACTGACTAGAATGAGCATATAGCTTTAATAATGTACATTATTTTCTTTGTTGACCATGTATATTGGGTAACTTTGAATTGAAGTGAATTGAATTTATTGTCACATATACCGAGGCACAGTGAAAAGCTTCATCTTGTGAGCATAACAGGCAGATCATATAATTAAGTAGCATAGATAGCAAATAATAGGTAAACAGTGGCAAAAACAAAAACATAGATAGGGGCGAATGTTAAGAGTTTCTGAGTCCATTCAGTATTCTAACAATAGTAGGATAGAAACTGTTTTGAAACCGGCTGGTGCATGTGTTTAGGCTTCTTTACCTTCTCCCCGATGGTAGAGGTTGCAGAAAAACATTGTCATGATGAGATGGATCTTTGAGAATGCTGGCAGCCTTTCCTTGACAGCGGGCCTGGTAGATGGATTCTATAGATGGGAGGTTGGCTTTTGTGATTGTCTGGGCTGAGTTCACCACTCTCTGTAACCGTCTCCAGTCTTGAATGGTACAGTTGTCATACCAGGTAGTGATACATTCAGACAGAATGCTCTCAATGGCGCACCTATAAAAGTTGGCAAGAGTATTCGCTGCCATGCCAAATTTCCTCTGCTGCCTGAGGAAGAAGAGACATTGTTGGGCCTTTGTAACCAGTGCGTCCACATGAAGAGTCCAAGAAAGCTTGTTGTGGATGACCACTCCCAGGAGCTTAACATTGTCCACTCATTCCACCTCAGTGCTGTTAATGTGTAGGGGGACATGAATAACATCCTGCCGAAAGTCAATAATGAGTTCTTGGTTTTTCTGACATTAAGAGCTAGGTTGTTCTCAGTGCACCATTTTTTCAGGCCTTCCACCTCCCATCTGCAGTCTGTTTCGTCACCATCTGAGGTTCGACCAACTATGGTAAATTGTAACTGCAAATGACAGTGTTGTTTCTGCTCCTTTATGAAGAAGGGGGTGTTTGGAGAAATGCATTTGTACAAAGTGTACTGGCTGGCTTGCCATAATCATGAGGTCTCTACCCCTACTGTAAATGAATTCACTTTGGTTTGTGGAAGCCATTAAATACTCAACTTGAAACATTATCTATGGAAGACAACATTTCGTGAACTGATGTAAATCTCTATCAATGTCAATGCACTCTTAATGCAATGCTACAAAAGAAACAAATGGGATCTAAGATGCCTATAATTCACATTTTACTGAGTCAGTCTGAACACTGTCTGCTTCCTGATAAATTTCCATTAAAAATAAATCTGCTCTACAATAATCCTTAAAAATGAAATAAGCTTGGATTACAGTTTGAAAAATTAGATGTCTGATTAAACAACAAATGGTAGATTAGTGTTCATTGATCTGTGCTTCATGGCTGTAGTTTTAGTGAATTATTTACTGCCTGTCTCTGTTCACAATGTATTTTTTGTTGTTACAATAGAGAGAGAAATCTGAACCACACACATGTGTTCTTGTCACTCATGCTCAGTAACAGACTGCTGACATGTGCATTGCAGCTGAAAATTGGACCATTTCCGGCTTTCAAATATCTGTAATTTTACCTTTTATCACGAAGTTTCTATTTCAGCTTCCCGTACACACTTTAGTTTCTACTAATATAAAAAATGTTTATTTTTAAGCAATTAAAGTCACTTCTGGTGAACCATATGTTTTTTATAACTGTTCAGAACTTGTGGATTAGTTTCCATCTCTCTTTAACCTGACACTACATACAGAATATCACAGCAAATGTTTTCAAGTTGTCCCTTCCATGTTTAATACTAATACAAAATACAGTAATCTTGTAGATGAAGATGTGGAGATGGATCTAAGGGAAAGGACAGGAAATAATAGCTGACAAACACTACTGATCCATGCCAAGAAGCTTCCATTGAAAATTGGCCGCAGGTACATTTATATCTGATTCGTTTGGAGACTATGATGGAGAGCTGTCTAAAAATACAGGTTAGAAAACTGTATGAATTTCTGTCCTTTGTGTTTATATCAGAAAAATCTAAAATGATATTTACAGCCCAGCATAAATATCAATCCACGGTGGTCTTGATATACTCCTTTGTTAGTTTCCTACTGGGCTTTTATTTTGAACGTGTGACTCTAACTATTGATGCATCAACTTTTTTAAAAGAACCATATTATTTCTACTGAAATTCATGCATTGTTAGAAAATGAACTGTGAATTTCCCCAGATGCAGAGAGGCTTGCGGTCTCAGTGATGCCACAACACTCAGGAGTTATAGAGGTTTACTAGTTAGGACACACACATCCAAATCCTGGCCACGTATTAGTCTGGATTTATCACATGTTCTTTATGTAGGTAGAATTAAAATAAAACATGAACACGTTGAATGAGCAAATTTTAAGTCAAGAAAATATTCCCATAATTTCCACAAATAAAATACAGCAAGAATAATACAATTGGTGATAAAGAAATTAGTAAAACCTACTACTAAACAATAGTTCATATTGATTCATACCCCAGGGTGTTGTGTTACCTGGGAATTCTTCAGTCCAATATTAAATACTGGCCATAGTGATGCTTGTTGAACTTCACGTGAGCTTACAGATTGGTTATTTAATTCAACGAAAACTGATTTTTTTGTGTGTGTTATTAAGACTGTGTGCTTTTTCAATCAGATGCCAATACAAAAAAAAATTGCTAGGGGTAATGTCATGTGTGGGTAGAATGTCTGGAATTATGTACCAAATATCCTGAATAAACTGAAAATTTACATATTCATTTTCATCTGATGTAGTTATAGTCTTTCTAAGATTTCTTGAATAACATTTATTTTGTCCATTATTCTAGCAAATACTTTGATAGAATGTACAGGGGGTATTTTTATGTTTGCACAATAAAGGACCTAATCAAAACATACACATAGGTTAATAGCATCCCAAAGACATTTCCCAAAGATATTTAGGAGAAAGGGTTAAATATTTCAAGTCAGAGGAAATGTTAACAAACATTAATGCATTTCTGTATTCGTATGACGTTTGCCAGTATTTTCCTCTTAGAACAATTACAGGAAGGAAATCATCTGCATTATCCTATCTTCACACACAAAACTATCATTTGCTTCTTAGTTTTTAAAAGGAAAACATTTTTTTTCCAAGAGAAAGCTGTTTTTCCACCTAGTTTATGTGTGTCATAATATAGTCAATTAACTATAATGTTGGTGGTCTATAACCACCGAATACATGGTTTCTTTCTGATTTGGATAACCAAAGAAAATTTATTTCAGCAGTGAAATTTGCAACAACTAAGAAACTGGACAGAAAAGTCTTCCTATAAAATTGACTCTGTTTTCTAATACTTGTGTGCTTGGTACACTGTTCAGTATTTATGGCACCTATAGCCAAACTTTCCTCTTTACAACAATAATGAAAATTATAATGGCTTAGAGTTTCAAAATGAAAAGACATCCCAAAATCCTCAGAGGAAACTTAATCGATGAAATTCAACTTCAGCTGGGGTGCAAAATGGGTGATGGTAAATAGGCAGACTGATTTCCTTTTCCATAGAATATAAAAGAAAATTAGGAAGGGCAGCTGATGTATAATGCACTGCCAATTCTCTATCACCCATTTGGCACTATTGTGAAGTCAAATTTCATCCCCACAATCTTTAATTTGAAACATTTGAGGCATAACGAGAAGAATATGATAAATATCTGAAGCTATGCTAGGTTAAGTTCCAATGCTGAAATTTTTCATGCAGTGCTGGATTCCTATTTCCAAAATAGAGAATACTCTTTAATCTCAGATGTTGTGTCACAGCAGGAAAAAAAATGACACTATCACATTTTTTTGAAAACTATAATTTTCAGATGCGTGAGACTAGTTTGATTTTAAACACTCAATTGTGATTTTCTAATTAAATTGTTATTCCCAATTCATAAATATACTTTTTTTCTTTAAAAATCCAGATTTGTGTAAACAAGGTAACAAAGTTTTGATAGACAACCTAAATATTTGGCATACTGTTAAAGACAGATATTATGATTGTATATTAAAATACTTGCATGTTCTAATAAAAAAAAACAAGTGGTTAAAACATTTTTGCGTGCAGTAATAATACTGTTCTGTAATCTTCTGTTCATAACTAGAGGACAGCTGAATGAGATAAAGCAGATGGATGAGGTAGTAGATGGCACCCATTTTGTGCTTAAAAATACAACTGAATACAAATAATTGCAAAAAGCATTTGATTTAACACCGAATACAATTCCTCTGATATGTTGCTGGGCTATGGAATCAATTATATTTTGCAATCATCCATTAATACCAACATTAACCTTGATTTTAAAGAAATATAATCAAGTCCAATCAACTCACTTATAAATTCAGTTCTTTTTGGTCTCAAATGATTCAATATGTTCCACTAGTCAATCAAAACTTCGCAAACTTTCCATTACTCAAATTTCATTATTTACATTAACCTGGACAATTTAGCTTTCTCTATCCGAGCCTCACTAAAGGATAAAAAGATATGAATACGTCAGTAGGCTGACAAATTCAACTATTAAGCAATTTTGTCATTGAAAGCATATCACAAGTTATATTTTTTCAGGAGGTTCAGAGCCTTAAATCCATCCACAGAAATGTTTTAATGAAACAATGGAAATCCTGTATTTTTGTATTTTGATGCAAATGTCATGTCATTGTGCTCCTCAAATTATATTTCAACAGTTTCATCAAGGATTATATAATCATTTGGTCCTTATGACTAAATAAGATTGCATTTCAATGCAGACAAACATCGAAATTTCAGCAAGGACCAGACAGATGAGCAATTCTGTTATTAAAGGAATTTGTGGATATCGATAAAAAAAGACACATGAAAATGTAAAGAGCTGCTGTAAGCATTTTTGAGTTTCTTACCAATGTCCTTTTTATTTCCACGCTTCAATCTCAAACTTTTTATTATGCAAACTACAGAATGTTTCATGTTTTTTTTCTAACTACTGAGGTGTATTTAATAAATTGTACTGCTGCAATAGCTATAATTTATTCTATTCATATAGGTATTCTGCCAAGTGTGTCTCTTTTTAATGTGTGAAACATTCCCTTTTTTTCACATGTCGGGATGCAGTAATTACCATGCCAGCATTTTTACCATGAGATGATTCTGCTGCCTTCATTAACTACACACCGACCTCAGGATTATCAAGGGCAAACAAAAGATAATTAATACCAGGAACAGCGAGTCTTCAAACTGTGGGGCTATGAACAGAAGGATCGGTTACTGAAAGAACATCCTCTTAGCATTCAACACACAAAACAATTTCAAAGATCACTTCCTATATGGTAAAAGCTGTACACAAGTTACCTTAAATCATGCAGATATTTCTATAAATGTGAATTTGGAGCCATCTATATCAAAATAAACTGCACACTGTATTTTTATTATTTTCAAAAGACTACCTCTTTTGTTATTAATTTTAACATCGGATTTTTGTCATATTGATTTTTATGCTGATTTATTTGAATGAAAAGTCAGAACATACAAATCACTGAACAATAGATTACTAAAATTTGCCTAACAGAAAGTGACAATATTTTGTCAACCTTATGAGTATTGAAGCTGTGACAAATAGCCTTTATAAAATGACAGGTGTACATTATTTTGAATACCTCATTCACATTGGACTTCAGTCAAATATTTGCATAAAGAAAAATGATCACCGTTATACTTTGTTAAAAAGATCAGATTCCAAAATTCATCAACAGGTATGTATGCCTTTCAAAAGGTCACACATATGGTAAACTACTTGTCTGAATGTGTGTCACCCATCTCACTGCAAAGAGCTGCCGGTAAAGATCCAACAGCATTCTGCCTTTTTGCACGGGTGAAACTATCACAATGGATCAAGTGTCTACCTATCATCCTTGAGATGATATTACAATATCAAAAGGGCTAATTTTTGTCAATTTTTTTTCAACAAGTAATTCTACAAAGAAAGATACAGCAAAATAATAAATATGCACAAACAAACCTCTATAAGTGCCAATACAAATCAAAATTCTGCATACATATTAAAACTAATTACCATGCAGTGTATTATGTTTAAACTTTGATGACTGCAAAATACAATCAATTAATAAAAAACATTTTTTTAAATTCAAACATACATTAGGTTATTTCTTCACTGTTTTTTTAATTGCTTCCTGACTTTCTAAAGAGTTTCATCAGTATACTTTATTCAATATACAGGACTCATATTTCTGATCTTGTGATCAGGGAATACTATGCAGTGTACAGCTCTACAGGCAGAGTATGATGATATTAATGAGGTCAAGTACCCAGAAATATGGTTGCTAATTTTAAATAATATTTATTCCAATGCAATGATCATTAGTCTTAGAACCAGATGGATTTACTTCAAAATAGCTATTTGCATAGTGAGTAAAAATGTTGGTCACGACAGTGCTATTCCATTGTTTAGTCATTTGGCCTATAAATAATCTGTCATTGTACAGTACAATGACACTCATTGTGTTGATATGCAACAAACTTATGGAAACCATGTTATCTCCTGATATTTCTCCCTTCTACATGGAAAACACCAGTAATACATCCTGAGTTTTATACAGTATGATGTATGGTAATGATGGAGTTATATTTTTGGCTCTTGCTGTTTCAGACAAATATGAGTTTTGTACATGTTTCTGTTAATAGTTTTATGATAAATAGTTTATTGTCCTAGATGTCATTGGAAGGAATTATTGTGCAAGCCCTGAATTCCTACCAGCTGTTATTCAGTTTTCTTTTGGACATTTTTTGTCTAGATCTTTATTTGTTCTCTTTTACCCTGGTATACTTGCCTCACTGTCTTCATTATTTTGTTGGATCACTGCTCCTTACTTGCTGCTCTTTTGCATATTCCAGTTCTCATTTTTTTTAGAAAATGCACAAGTTCCCAGAACACAACCCTCTGCTAGCTCGCAACATTAGTGATTTTAACCTTGTGATGTTGGCTAGTGTTATATTTCACTCCTATATAACACAAGTCATCATTAAAAAAAGTAACATCTGGTTTATAGGAAATCACAAAGCACAGAAGTGCAAAAAAATTAACCATATGTGATACACCTCACTCACACCAATACAGATGGATGATTTAATGTTCACAATTCAGTCTGACCCACCAGAGAATTATTCCTTAACTGACAGTGAATTTGAATGACCAACAAGTGCAGAAATCAAGACTGCCATGGAAACACTGCCAGATTTCTGGCAGAGGTGTAGCAGTTCTAAACTTTCTCACTTGCAACGTAGCTCTGGGTTTATAAACTAGCTAAACTGAATGCCAAAGATTTAAACATTATATGTGAAAGGTTCACATTTAATTACCATGGTACACCCACTTTATTTTTCTTGTGATGATAATTTTGAGCAGATCGGTTTAAAGCCATCTAGTTGCATTACACAGAAATCAGTCCTTCGTCACATGTGACCTTGAACCAGTGACAAGCCACAAAGATGGTACAAATTTACAGTCTACATCATATGAGGGACTTTGATGCAGGGAGCTAAAGGGTCAAGCATGGAAAGGGGAAATAAATGGTAAAATGACTGTCTCTAGACTCCTCAGATAAAGTGGAAACAAGCACTTGGCATTTTCAGTGCTGACAACCTGGCTTGTTTGTTCACTCTAATGAGCACTCCGGCTCCATTAATGAGCAGACTGAATCCATTATCATCATCATTTCAAAAGGCAGTGTGCCACTAAATAGCTTCCCATATTAGCAGGCATTGCCCTTGTTGTTCCATTTGATCAGCAGTGGCAGCAGGGAACCGTAACACTCCCACTTTTCTGCTGGGAAATTAGCAAGTGAAAATTAGTCCAAAAAATTGTGACCCAGAGAAGAGCCGTGATGTAGACTAACAGCAAGGTGACAAGGGAAGAGAAAAGACAGCAAAAGGGATTTTTTTCTAAAAAAAATATAAACAGTAAATCTGTAGCAAAAGGGTTTCATATTCTTTTCCTACACCTTGCCTGAGACATCAAAGAGCCAATTAGCTCCCTCACAAATTGGGTGGCGTGCTTACACTGGAAAGCTGTTGAGGGCAGCAAAGCCACACTTTCTAGCTGTTTGATTCTGCCAGCTACAAGCCTGTTTGAACTGTAGTTCTTGAATGTGTGTCAATCCTTGGACTTTCAATCTGTTAAAGGATTTTAATTAGGCCTTGACTCCACATCACTGTGAGTGTCTTTGTAGCTTGTGAATGGTACAAGGGTTCTGAATCCAGTCAAAATAGTCCTAAGCAGCACCGTGAAAAATACTCTTTCATTTGATGTGTGCCACTTCACTACATTCAGCCTTTTCATTGTCCCATTCTTTTGTAGCTTTTGAAATTATTAAAATGTTAACACGTATGCTGTCCCTTTGATATTTAAGACAAAAGGGTAAGAAATGCAGGGTGCAGAGATATTCAAACGTGAAGATGGAAAATTCAAATCTGTCTTTATTTCATGCTTCACCAAGGATTTCTATTTGTGCTCAATATTCAAAATACTACCTTTTGCGAGGCATTTACAATTACGTGCATGTTTGCATTTCTGTTTCTGTTTAAAAGAAAATCTTCTCCTGACATATGCAAGAAGTGAAGAGAACATTTTTCACTATTTTACAGCTACATTTGACAGGATCTTACACATTCTGTGCTCTGCATTTGGTTCATCTCAACTGCCAGAGAAATTAATACCCCTAGTGACTGTATTTTAATTAAGCAATTTCATGCAAATTACAAATTTATGATTGCCAAATAATATAGTGCAAAGAAGTCGTAGTAGGCTGATCTGATATGCATAGTGTTGGCAGGCATTCCATTCTGAAGCAATGTCCATAAAAAGAAAAACGAACTAAGGTGACAATTTTCAATCTGTAAGAAAAGATGGTGCATAGATATAATATCATAACTTATTTTTGCAAATAAAAATTTCAACATTCAACATTATTTTGGTAATTTTGTATTTGATTTTTCCTTTAAATTGGTATGTTTGCCCAAATAATTGAGTATATAAGAGCAAATTAATAAAATATGAAATCAGTGGAAACAGCTCATTGTAAATTACAAATAGAAACATTAGACTTTGTTCTGTTTTTGGAAAACTACTGTACTATTTTGCAAGTTGGCAATTACATTAAATATTTTTTGATAATGACTTTTTGTAAAAATTAAAAGCCTATGTGGATTTTCATCTTACCTGTATTCATCCTCTGAAGGCTAAAAGCCCATTAGTGAAGCATATATCAAAAATACAGGTTTCATTTTCCGCTTTTTAGTATGATTTGATTGGTGTACATTTCTTGTAGTCTGGATTTTATAGTATTCATGATGACTGGAAAACTGATTAATTTCACATCCTTATTATATAAATCCTTCAATCTTCAAAGAGTTAAACACAGACAAAGAACAAGCCTGCAGTCTCTCCACATTTTGTTATTCACAGTTTCAAGCAGTGGATTAAAATGGTCCCTCATATTCACTGACATGGCACAATGTTGGTTCATAATCTTTTACACATTTGAGAACTGATCACTATGCTGATCTGTGCTGCCTCAAGCTGTGAATCTAATGTCTCATTTACACCACACATTTATGCTAAAATGAATCCAAAGAGGATCTAAACCTGGAATAAAACTGCTATTGCACCAAAAATGCCAAACTACTAACCTCTTTGTTATCCCACCATAGAAAGGATATTTGCAGCCTCTAGAAGTGCAAGAGTGCAAATATTATGCAGGTTTTCATCCAAAATCTCTGTATCCCTCAAGTACTTGTACTGATTTAATAAAAGCCAAGATAAGGAAACTTTTTAAAAATAAAAGCACAGTCAATTGTTATGATCTGCAAAACTGCCTGTAAGGGGAAAGCAGGTTCAATAGTATCTTCTAAAAATAAATTGGATACGCACTTGAAAAGGATAAACCTTCAAGACTATGGGGAAAGAGTGACGAGCTGGATTAATTGGAGAGCTCTTTCAAACAGACAGCATAGGCATGATGGGCCAAATGACCACATTTGATACCATTTAATTTTGATAATCAGCAACACATATAAAAACAAAATGAAATTACCTTGGTAGCGCCTTCACCACACTTACCAATTATAAGCATAATTCCAGAAACATGGTGAGCTTTGTCAATTATGTTAACAAGGCACTGACTAAATGTTAGAGGAGTCACTTCAAACTCTATTATCAATATGCCTTAAGCAGCTATAATTATAATGCTAGATGATGTGTCAGATAAGATATTGACTTATAGCATTAACATCCAGGTACAATGAGGTCCAGATTGATGTGACAAAATTATATTTGCCCTGTTTGTTGTTCGGTTGCCAATGTGAAATAGTCAAATGAAGCTCTAATGTCGATCCTAATGAGCATGGACCACAACAAAACATAGTGCCTGAGATGTCACAACAACAACCTGGCATGTATCACTCAAGAGTCACTCATGAAATACTTTGGAAATGTTTGGAAAACATTATTACCCAACAAGGGCTGCCGTTCTCTTGTTGGAATTAAGAAGTTGAGGGGGATGAGCAATATGGGGTTAGATACCACTGGGTCATTAAGGAACATAGAAATTCACCCAAAACATTATCCCAATCTGAGTTATAATTTCCATACAAGACAATATCCCCTAGTAAACATGGTTTAAATTTCCCAAAGCCTCTTTAAAAATGTGTGGATAGATTGTAAATATAAATTTAGTGTCTGAGAGTGTAGGATGCCAAGTGCGTGGATGAAGGGGTAAGGTGGCAAGAGGGTAAATGGGCATGGTGATAAATGGGTGGGTGACAAGACGAGGTGGTAGATATGTAAGGGGGTAGCTGGCAGAATATTAGGGAAGAAGGCCAGTGGGGGTGGCGGGTCAGAATTTTGGGAATAATTGGACCGAGTGAAGTCAGGGGATTGGGGAATCAGGGAGGTTATTTGGTATTGGGGGATTGGTTGATTTGCATGTGTTGGAGTTCATCGGAAGGGGTAACACTGGGGGTTCAGTGGGTAGTGGGTATTTAGGGTGGGTGTCAGTTATATAATTATCCAGGAGTTAGAACGGCTTTAAATTCTTCTAACAATTCTGGAACAACAGTCCATTTCAGTCAATTGAAACCTCTAGATAACATTTTTTTCAAGAGGGTTTTGGATGCAGGTTAATTGCCCTTGGAAACATTTCGTTTATGTGGCAGACTTTCAAGGGTCAGACCACGTATATTTTAAGATACATCCAGTCTTTGTCCTTTCAGAAAATCTGGGCCATTATTTCTAACTGTATTTTGATTTGTCACATTTTGTTCATTATATTTTATGTAGACTTATCAAAATGATATACCATGATGAAGAATACATTTAAAACTAAATAATTCTGCCTTTAATATAACAGGTTTTGATTGGGCAGACACATAAACTCTTGTGGGGAATAGCAGGATTAGAAACCACTGATTTGAAAGAATCACCCAAGAGATAAAATAGAGAACTTAGAAGAAACATCTTTACCCTAAGGGTGGTGAGCATGTGGAGCTTACTACCTTGGGAAGCAATCATAGCAAATAGCATTGGTGTATTTAAAAGGAAGCAAGACAAGCATATGAGGGAGAAGGGTTATAGTGATAGAATGGACTGTGTACAAATGGGAGGAAGCTTGAGCAGAGCGTAAATATCAGCATAGATTGGTAGGGCTGAATGGCCTGCCCTAAGCCATCATGTAATGTAAAAAAAAATTGTAAGCCAATTAAGTGAATGCGTGCTCAGCTATTAACAAGGACAATTTCATATTTCTAGCTACTAGGGGATCAGTATTCTACTTATGTTCTGCAGTTGTAATCATCTAGCAGAATCGGTTTCAAACCCTGTCAAATTCTGATTATTTATAATAATCCATATGCATACAATGATACGTTGTGGATAAAGGTACAATGCTTAAAGAGACCAACAGACTTTACTCTATCCACACTTCTTTATGTATTTATTTCTTCCTGTCTTATTTAACGTCAGATGGTCAAGCAATGCACAATCTTGAGAGTGACTGGTCATTTTGGCATAGTAGTTCATGCTGTAATAAGTTGCACCATGTTCGCAAATGGTTTTTACTTTATCATGGAAAAGGGAATATTTCATGAGTCACTGTGGGGTTTTGATTTGTGTTTTTTTTCAGAGGAAAATATATTTGTGGTGATTGGCATAATTCTCCCTACATTGAAGCTACACAATTGAAAGGTCAGGGCAGTCCTTTGAGCTTGACTGGCTCAGGGGGATGTCAAGTGTCTTGTCCTCCAGTGGGGAGATCTGGGGCTTTGTGAACGTGTATTTCTAGCTTAGGACGAAAGATCAGCTGAGGATTAGTTTTGTCACCATGACATTACGCAATCAGTGTTGCGTTTTGATGCAGTTAGTGCTTCTTTCATTGTTTCCAAACAAGAAATGAAAAATAAATCATTGCCAAAAACTTTTTTTAATAAAGAGGATGCCCATTCAATCACTATTCAACAACAGAACTGTTTTTTGCTGAATAACTTGTTCTTGACAAACTTACATTCCACTAGTCACATAAAAGTTCTGAATTAGAATAGCAACTTATTGCATAAAGTATATTGGCCCAGATCTAGCAACTCAAGTAACAACACAGTATGGAGGCTCAGTGGTTAGCACCCTCACAGTGCCAGGAATTTGGGTTTGATTCCAGCCTCAGTCAACTGTGCGTATGGAGTTTGCACATTCTCCCCATGTCTGCATGGGTTTCCTTCAGGAGCTCTGGTTTCCTCCCACAATCCAAATATGTGCAGGTTAGATGAATTGGCCATGCTAAATTGCCTATAGTGTTCAGGGATGTGTAGGTTTGGTGCATTAGTCAGGGGAAATGTAAAGTAATAGAGTGGGGGAATGTATCTGGGTGGGTTACTCTTCGGAGGGTCGGTTTGGATTTGTTGGGCTGAATGGCCTGTTTCCACGCTGCAGGGATTCAATGATCACAGATGTTAATTGTCAAACAGAGGGCCGCACTGCAGCTTTCAGAAGTCTAATCTTGAAATTACTGTCTGCCTGACCAGACTTCAGAGAAGTTCCAAGGTACTGAAGAAAAGTTGAAATGGTAACTCTGTTTCTATCTCCATAGATGCTGCCAGAGCTACAGCTTCTCCAGCATTCTCTGCCTTTGTTTCAGATTTTCAGCATCTAAACTACTTTGCTTTTATTTGAGTTCCAAGTGCTCCTGTCTCTCATGCAATAGCTATTCCAAACAGGTTAAAAAACAATAGGTAAAACAGCCAAGTGATATAGGAGGATACTTCCAGCAGAATCCATGTTGCTTGTTCCATTAGGAAACTACCATATGGGAATATAGGTCAATTGTTCAGCATTTACACCAGGTTTTTTTACTTTAAAGCTGTTCCTTGTATTGGTAGATCCTGCTCAAGAGTGCAGTCCTTTAAATCAGCAGGGGTGTGAACTCCTGCACCAGCCCCTCACCACCAATCTGAACCCCATCTCTTCCTTCTCATTACTACTGACTGTGGATTAGCATTTGCTGGATGGAGTGTGCGGCAGGAATATGGGAAGTATGGGAGGGCATCATCAACTAAAATATTTAATAACCACATGCCTGCCATTGAGCTGAAAGGGTGTGTCTTCAGCTTATGCTATACAGAGGGTATGAATTCGCTGGCAATGCACTGTGCTACCAGCATCCCCAAACATAACAGACAGGGGAAAATTGTTACCCTGCTGTGTGAACAGGGAATGCAGGAGATCAAATGGACAGATTTATACAGCTGTGAACTTCCTTTTCCTTCAGGATCAGCAATAAATGCCACAACAATTGTTGGTGCCAGTCTGGTCCAAGGTTGAGACATGGGTTAGTGCAGTCTCAACAATGTGGAGGAATGCCCATTACTGGAGGAAGAAGGTCAATGAGCTTCTCCACTCCACTAGCTTCGGTGCCACCATCTTCTCTCTGATACTTCACACTCGCTCTGTCTCTGTTATTGTGCCCACCTTTTACCTAGAGTCTTTCTCTGCACTCCCATTATTGCCTACACCAACTTCCTTCACTCAATCCGCGACAGCATCAACCCTGTACGCCCTCTGAGTTGCCAATTTCCTCAGGACACTTTTCCCAGCTGCACCCAAAGGAAAAATTGTGCTATCCATTTGCATTTCTTATAATCCCCACATCTCCATCAAAAGCGCAGAAAGAGTGAGGATACTGGTGGGCTACTCAACATTCAGTTCCTCACCCTTTATGTGGAGAGGATCCCGACTCTAACCACCCCAAAATGCTGATTGAATGCATGCAAGCCCTTGAACTGGTATAGGAAGTTGTTCTTAATGTGCCTGGCTTCCCTGAGCAAACGTTGTTCCCCTTGACTGGGGCATGCTGACAACAAACTTCCTGCATTTATGTCTATGCTAAATGGTAAGGCAAGAGCCTGGTATCTCTGGCTAAAGGGAATAGTGTGAAAAGGCAAAGCAAGGAAATGTGGAAGAGTGAGGCTGTGAGAATGCATATAAGCTCAGAGACAATGGGTGATATGACAGCAGTTAAACAGCCTGGAGATGTAGCCTGGTCCATCCATGAGCCGAGGAACATGTCTTTCAATACACAGGCTCTTTGCTGCAGCATTACAGTTGCCAGGTGCTGCATTAAAGTTCAGAAGCATACTGCAAGTAGATTGAAGTTTGCACATGAGGGTTCTCTGCTGGCATGTATCAGATGGAATACCCATTAATATGCGGTGCTTGTGAACCATGCCCATGGAGTGTGCCCTGACACATTGGCCAACATGGAGTCCTTTGGAGAAAACACTGAGCTGAATTTGCAAAGTATCCACTTTGATTTCTATTTCAAAATTTCTTGATATCTAGCTTGTTTGGTGGGTTGGTAAGATGGTTCATTGAATACTAATGAGGCAAGGTGTGTTTCAAAAAGATAGTTATGAAATATAAGTCCCCTCAATTGGCAATTCACCACTGCCTAGTGAGAAACTCACCACATACATGTCAGTTAAAGCATAATAAAGTGGAATGAGATGCTCTCAATATCAAGATTGAGATCACAGGAACTTCTCCCCAGTTCTGTCATAAATCTCACCATAGCCCACACTACTCAGACCCTGACAATACTCCACCCCTGGTCTCAATTCCAGTCTCAGAAATTCATGAGCTTCTCACACTTGTTGGATCTGAGGGTGGATGAACATGGAACAGCAAAGGTTTATTTGCAGATAAAATCAGTTCCTGTTAGTGCTTTAAGTGGTCCAATTAGATCTGGCAATAAATAGGTCAATCAATTGCCTGCCACACATACGTATTCATTTTCAAGTTAAATGTTGATTGGATTGAAGGAAACAAAGGTGACAGTTGTTACAATGAGAACTGTCAAAGAGAATATTGGATTTAATGGCAATGAAAATCCTCAATACAACCTCCACCAGTAAGGCCATTCAGATGAAATCTTTTTCCAGCCAAATCTTTCAGTTAGAACTGTGGATGCTGGAAGTCAGAAACAAAAACAGAAATTGCCAAGAAACCTCAGCAAGTCTGGCAGCACCTACGGAGAGAAATCAGAGGTAACATTTTGGATCCAGTGACCCTTCTTTAGAGCTGATTCGGAAGCTATTTCTGTTTTGTTTCAAATCTTTCAGTTCCCTAAATTTCCATATGTTGAATTTCTTTGACCAGAGAACAACTGAACCAGTGTACCTCCATCTGAGGAGCAACTGACTACAGTTGCTGGAATCTGTACTGAAAATTTTAAAATGCTGGAAATCAAAGAGGGTCAGTCAGCATGTGTGGAGAGAGAGCAAGCTCATGTTTCGAATCTCGATGACTCTTCATCAGAGCCTGGTCTGAGATTGCCACCTATGTTGAAGCAGCCATCTGGAGCAATGCCCAAAAGTATAGGAAGAAGGTCTGTCAGTGGAAGTGCAACATTTCTCTGAAATGTGTCATACTCACTCTATCACTAATATTGCACCTATGTCCCACTAAGGCTCATGCCCTGCCATTTCTCACTAATGCATACAACATCTTTCACAGTTGCCCTCACTCACCCCAAACTGTGACACCATAAACCCTGTATGACCTCTGTGCTGCCTACTCACTTGCTTGGGAAACCTTGCAACAACAGTAATAGCTGTGCTACCAACTCGTATCTTCTGTAATACCTGTCTCCCTCTCATTCCAGGAACAGAACAATTCCTCACAATGGAGCAGAAAGGGTCAAAACAGCTGATGTGCTCTCCAACATTTAGCTCCTTATCCCTTTATAAGTAGGGAAGACCCTGTAATGACCACTGCAAGCAGGACCTGGACTGGTATTAGAGATTATCATTGATTTACCATGCCAGGACCCCCCTGAGTGAATGTTATCCCTTTTGGTTGGACTAAGGCTGACTGACAACTGAGTGAAACTTCCTGGTGTCTGTGCTAAGAGGCAGAGCAGGACAGTAGTAATGTGAGCCTGGTATCTCTGGGTGTGGGGACAAAATACAAAAACAAACGCAAGCACATTTTGAGCATGCAGATAGCTGAGTGGGGGAGTGCCCTGAGAATGAGTGAACAGCCCAGAGATGTGCCTGCCCCAGCCCATGAGTTGGATATGTGTCCCTGTGTAGAAACCGTCCTTGCTGTAGCATCACAACGATAGTTGCCAGTGTAGTGTGAGGTGAAGCGTTGAAATGCAAAAGCATCCTCTAAATGGATTGCAGATTTGCCACGGGGGGTTCTCATTAGATGCTAATGTCCATGGACATGGGTTGCATGTGGCCAATGCCCATGGAGCATGCCCACAATCATGGCTACTAGTGCCCAACATGTAAGCCTTGTAGAGGAAGTGGTGAGTTGAACCTGCCACGAATCCACACTGATTTCTAATGTAATAATTTCCCAATAGCTAGTTTGTATTTAGTAAGATCATAAACTTTAGTTAGTTTACTAATATTTATAAAGACTGTCAATTGGGAATTTGCTGTGCCCTGGTGAGAATCTTTCCATACTGCTTGAACAAAGCGGTGAGGCTGCAGCAATATGAGCCTGGTAAGATGATGTCCATTATAAAACCTCACTACTCATTGAGTTGAGATTCACCCCTTCACAGGGGGAAAAGGGTCTTCAGCTTATGACTTAATTTGGCATCAGTGCAGCACTGTGAGCTCTCCGTTCATTTTGACATCAAGCCCTACTAAAGCAAGAAGAGCAAGATCCCACCACAACCTCTGGACATGGTGACTTAGGATTTCCTCATCCAGCCAGTGGTGCAGTGTTAGACAAGAAAATCTAACTCAACATATATTTTGCTAATGGGCAACCTCTTCGTATTATTGACACTTCTATTAAGCTAGATTTTTGCAAGAGCAGTAAAAAAATGACTATTCAGATTTATCTGGTTACAATCGATGCAATGCAAATTGAAACAATCAGATTTGAATCAGATCTAGAAGCAGATTACACTGTAAAAATAAAGTTTCGATGTTATCACACAAACAGAAAACAAATATTCACAGTTAAGACTTTAAAAGTGTCTAATATATCTTCCCAAGAACCTCTAGGCACTAAGCTACTCATATTAAAATCACAAAATACCTAACAGTGTCACTGTGCGACAATTTTCAGTGTTCAGAATGTCATATATCATCTCCTACAGGTTCACCCAGGAATGATGTCACATACAGTGGATTCATTCGGAGATGAATAGCATCTGCTTGTGCTTAAAACTTTTAAAATGTTTTAAATTTCCCAACTCCAGTGTCATTTTGATTTTCTCTAAAACATTTTGTTTTTCTTAAAAGTAAGTTACTGTGAACTTAATTATCAATGTTGAAGTTTAAAGTTTTTAATTTTGAGTGTATATATTAACATGATTTCTTCTCATCAGGTTTTAGTTGCTTAGGCTCTCAAGACCCTATACCACGTCTATGACGGGCACAGGTATCCCAGGAATCAAACCAAACATAAGTTTATTTAAAAAAATGATTTCATTCACATAATGAAGATAAGTTCAAAGTAGATCTTTTCATTGACTTGACTTAGGGCTACACTGGTTGTAGCCAGCAGTTAAATGAGGTTCTCCATCAATGGAAATATAGACAGAATCAAATTTTAGACTTTCAGGTTTTACAATTACGTGTTTCACAATTAAAATACAATGTAAATTTCAGTGTATTAATAGACAAATTCTTGTATATCTCATGTCAGGCATTTCAAATTATGTCTCCTTAAATGGAAGTGGGAGTCCATGATGCAAAAGATTATTATTATGCCTGATTAAATTTTTACCCCAATAGAATTGGTGGGTGAATATTTGGTTTATGATATAGGGTGGCACAGTGGCTCAGTCACCAGCACTGCTGCCTCACAGAGACCCAGGTTTGATTCCCGCCTTGGGTGACTGTTTATGTGGAGTTTGCACATTTTCCCCATGTCTATGTGAGTTTCCTCCAGGTGATCCAGTTTCCCCCCAAGATGTGCAGGTTAAATGGACTGGCCATGGTAAGTTGCCCACAGTGTACAGGAATGTGTAGGTCAGATGGATTAGCCGTGGGAAATGCAAGGTTATAGGGATAGGGTAGGGAGTGGGTCCGGGTGGAATGCTGTTCGGAGGGTTGATGTGGTTTCGATGGGCTACTGCCCTGTTTCCCCACTGCAGGGAGTCTATGATGTGGCATCCAAAATATATAATGTAGAATTCAAAAATAATGATTGCCCAAATGACCATTTACATTTAATGTAATGTGGAAAATGAAGCAACAAAATTGCAGAATGGGTAAGAAAGCCAACACTTGGAGGTAGAGAGAAAGCACAGCACTAGGATGGAAGTTAGAAAAGGTACAGAAAAATTATCCTGATTAAGTAATTAAAGTAAGTGAGATGATTGCCTGAAGTGGACTCTCAGGAAAAAATAGATTATGCCATTTGAACTAAATGAAGCTGATCGTGTTTTTTGTAGATTAAAACAGTTTAATGATTTCAATGAAGTCTCACCTAGTGTTAGCTCAGTCTTCCTTTGGAGTCGTTGAAGAAAGACAATGCAGCAGGTCAGGCATTCGTTTAGGTCATGAGTGTTACATTGCTGGATGATGTTCAAGTTGATAAAGGACAGTGCAAGCCTGCCCTCATAGCAGTTAAGGTAGACAAGCTTGAGGTTGGAAGAACACAGCAAGCCAGGCAGCATCAGGAGGTGGAGAAATTAACATTTCAGGTGTAACCTTTCCATCCATAGCAGTAAGGCTGCTAAACTGTTTCCAGGAATGACTGACACCAATGAAGCTTGGGAGATATCCATAACAGACTCATGTTCAGAGTGAATATCTTATTGTATGACCTGGTATGTGTGCTGTGCTTGAAGGCAAGTTCTTGTCTGCTAACGCTTCATCATGGACTGTTTTCTTGGCAGCGCTGATTTATAATTGCCTTTTACACTCTGGGACAGTGTAGAAGGCTGGACTGAAGTAAACCTGAACTGGAACAGGAATCAAATACACACTGTTGGCATCGTAGTGAAACACACACTGGTCACCTAGCTAACTCAGCTATCTAGTCCCATCATACTTGCATCAGTGATTATTTTTTGAAACAATATTTCATGCAAACAATAATTTTGAACTTCAGCAAGCATTATTTAGTGGAAAGTGAGGACTGCAGATGCTGGAGATCAGAGTCGAGAGTGTGGTGTTGGAAAAGCACATCAGGTCAGGCAGCAACTGAGGAGCAGGAGAATTGACATTTCAGACATATACCCTTCATCAGGAATGAGGCTTGTGGGCCGGTGGGCTAAGAGATAAATGGGAGGTGGGTGGGACTTGGGGGAATGCCTTCTCCCTCATCTTCATCTACCCCGCGAGTCCCTCATCAGGTCCATGCCCCCCACCAGCCCACACCCCATTCCTGGCACCTTCCCCTGTCACCACAGGAAGTGCAAAACCTGTGCCCACACCATTCCCCTCACCTCCTCCAAGACCCCAAAGGATCCTTCCACATCCGACAGAAATTTACTTGTACCTCTACCAGTGTCATCTACTGTATCCGTTGCACCCAATGTGGCCTCTTTTACATCGGAGAGACTGGAGCCTACTGTGGATTGTTTCAGAGAACATCTCTGGGACACCCACACCAACCAATCCCACTGCCCTATGGCTGAATACTTCAACTCCCCCTCCCACTCTGCCAAGGGCATGCAGGTCCTGGGCTTCCTCCATCACCAAACCCTTACTACCCAATGCCTGGACGAAGAATGCTTCATATTCCACCTTAGGACACTGCAACCATGTGGGATCAATGTGGATTTTAACAATTTCCTCATTTCCCCTCCCCATACATTATCCCAGTCCCAAACCTCCAACTCGGCATCGCCTCTTGACTATCCATCACCTTTCCATCTATTTGCTCCATGCTCCTCTCCAACCTATTGCTTTCTCCTTCACCTTCATCTACCTATTGCATTCTCAGCTACATTGCCCCCAACCCCACCCCCTCCCATTTATCTCTCAGCCCCCTGGCCTACAAGCCTCATTCCTAATGTAGGGCTTATGCCTGAAACAGTGATTCTCCTGCTCCTCGGATGCTGCCTGACTGGCTGTGCTTTTCCACCACCACACTCTTGACAAGCATTATTTAGCATTTTATTTTCCAGTTATTGAAAGTCAGTTTTGATAAAACAGTACCAATGTTTGAGATGATAAATCTGAGCACAGATCATGTAGTTTGGAAACCTCCAAAGACTGGTGTAGTCATATTTTACATGCCCACTATATGCTGAGAACATTTCTGACATCTACAAATACCAACATGTCTTCAGGGAGGCTCCTGTGTCTGCATTGAGCATATTTCTGTTGATAAACATAAAGTAGTCATACACTTCAAACATTTCCACTCTCAGGGCTAAAAGTGTACAGCAGGAAGGTGCCAAAAGAGGATAAGATAAAGGCCATTCTTAAAAGATTTTTTGTTTAAGTTAATTGAATTTTAATTTCCAGTTAGCTATGCATTCGACCATTACTTATGTCCAATATGATGACCCTGCTCTATATTTTATGACTTTTTATTTTATTTCTTACTAAACATAATCTGTCTACATTCACAACTCATTTGTTTAGAACTTTTCATTTGCTGCTACTGAGATTGTTGGAGAATCTTCAATCTATACTTGGGCCTCTATCAATGAAAACCATCATCCTTGCATCAAAGGAGGCCAAATGCAATTTTACCAAAAAATTCTGACAATTAACACAGGAGAAGATTGAACAAATTAAAAAGTATTCATGAAAACAGCGACAATAGAAAAATTGTAAGCATTTAATATGAAAACAAAACTTAATATTTCCCATGGTAATAAACATTGAGGTGAACAATTTGAAGAGGATATTCATAAAGGGTACCAAACAAACCTTTAACCTTATCATTATAATTAAAACAAAGAAATAATTGATGGTTAACAACACAGTTTATGTTCAGATGTTAATGACAATTAAATTTGCCTCACCAAATAATCTTACATCAATAAGTTTCTATTATTTAACATTTACTGTATACTACCAGCTTCTCATTAATCACTACAAAAACAACCAAATGAATTAACATGTTTTTGCTAATTAGCAAAAAAAGGAATGAAGCAATCAAGTCATGAACAATAATTAATTACTGACCACGTAATCAGAGATAGCAGCACATAAAACTAAATAATCATGTATCAAAGATGTTCTCTCCTTAAATCTACCTTTGCTGGAGGCCAGCTTGACACTGGTTCACGTCAATCCAATGAGTTGGATGTATTGTGACAACTGTGACATTACCATGGCTTTAAGAGGTGTATTTTATCCTTTTTTAAAGAAGAAATGTTGAGCCGAGTGGATTGCTCAAAGCCAAAAAAGTAAACAGCTTGTGAGTCCTTGGGTTTTGTTTTAATGTTGGAACAACAGAAGCAGCCTGAATGGTTGGGGTCAAGCTCCTACAGAACCAGGATGTCTAATTTTCGCTGGGGTGAAGATTGATGTGGAAGCTTTTATTCCTCTCTCTGTTACAGCTAAAAGCTAGGGTTCTCTTCCTGCTGCTAGCATTATATGTGAGACAATATTTTACTAAATTTGCTTTTGCCAAAAATATGCTTATGTTACTGTACTGAAGCAGTTAGTAATTAATTTATTATTTTGTTAAGATTTTCAATAGAGTTAGAGTTAAGCCAATTCTTTTCTTTTCTTTTTATTTTGCCTGTATTTTAAAGATAGTGTATGATAAAAATTTGTTTTGCTTTAAGCCTGATTATGTGATCAATTGAATTGCATCTGGAATGCAACATCTTTAAAATAAGAAAAGTTAGGTTAATCAAGTTTATCTCCTTGATATGTTTTGAGGGATTGTTAGTCAGGTCCATAACAAACTGGGTGCACTTGTCAGGATCAAAATCTCTAATTCCAGGTAGGGTTTAGAATTAATGGACTCAAAAGCAGTGAGTGT
Organism: Chiloscyllium punctatum; assembly: GCF_047496795.1. Taxonomy (NCBI): domain Eukaryota; kingdom Metazoa; phylum Chordata; class Chondrichthyes; order Orectolobiformes; family Hemiscylliidae; genus Chiloscyllium; species Chiloscyllium punctatum. The sequence continues at coordinate 2,052,909 of NC_092770.1, read as the reverse complement.
TGGTGTTCTCTTTAGATTAGATTAGATTACTTACAGTGTGGAAACATACCCTTCGGCCCAAAAAGTCCACACTTATCCTCCGAAGAGCAACCCACCCAGACCCATTCCCCTACGTTCACCTAATGTACGGGCAATTTTGCATGGCCATTTCATTTAACCTGCACATTTTTGGGCTGTGGGAGAAAACCGGAGCATCTGGAGGAAACCCACGCAGACACGGGGAGAATGTGCAAACTCCACACAGACAGTTGCCTGATGCAGGAATTGAACCTGGGTCTCTGGCGCTGTGAGGCAGTAGTGCTAACCACTGTGCCACCGTGACACCCTTGTGCCACTGTGACGCCCATTGTGCATGACCGAGTGTTGAATTTGATTGGTTTAAATAGGATGTGCTTTGTGTAATAATGGCTCCCTCAGCCACTCGGGGTGGAAGAAATCACTTTGGGAGTTTTGCAGAAAGTGAGTAATGCGAAGCTTTTGGAATTGGCAGACATGCTGGAGTTGGGGTTGCCTTTGTCTGTGCGAAAAGACAAGGTAATTGCAGCAATAGCTCAACATTGATGATTGCCAAAAATGCCATTGGAATCACTGGGAATGGCTAAAATTCAATTGCAAATGAAGCAGCTTGAGCATGAAAAGGAAATGACACAGTTTGAATTATGATTAGAAACAGAAGAAAAGCAGAATGAACTAAGAGGTTTAGCAGAGAAAAAGAACAGGAAAGAACTGGCCTGACAGCACAGAAAGGAAAATGAAGGAAACCCTAACAGAAGAAAGGGAGAAAGAGAGTTTTTGAACTCTGGAAATTGGAACTGAAAACTCAAAGTTGACTCAAAATGGAGAAGGTAGAGGTGTAGGTGTAGGAGTAGCGATGAGAATACTGATGGAAAGCAATTCCATTGTAGCCAATGGTCTGATGGGGTTCCATTTGAGTATGTCCAAACATTACTAATTTTTGACAAGTTTGATGTAGCAGTCTTTCTCATTTCAGTTGAGAAAGTGGCGAAACAAATTAAATGTCCAGTAACTATATGAGTATTGTTGACTCAAATAAAGTTGGTAGGTAAAGCCGATGCGGTGTTTGCATCACTATCAGATGAGATACTTGGGGAGTATGATGACGTGAAAAAAACCATCTTAAGTGTATATGAACCAGTACCAGAAACCTACAGACAATATTTTAGGGGTCTATGGGAGGAATCTGGTCAAACGTACATAGAGTTTGACAAATGGATAATGGGATTGAGAATCTATCAAACATGTGATGCTCTTGGAAAGATAATTATTTTGGAGGAGTTCAAAAATTCACTTCCTGAAGTATTGAGAACTCATGTGGAAGAGCAGAGAGTTAAAACGGCAAGATTAGCAGTGGAGATGGCAGATGATTTTGGTTCATAAATCAAAGTTTGGCTTCCGCCATCAATTGCAATCTGTGATGGATAGAAATTGGAGAAGAGAGAAATCCTCAGGTTTTAAGGGAAAAGGAAATCTCATTGAAGATAGCAAAGGTAATTTACCACAGGGTAAAAACAAAACCCATGCTGGCAAGAGAATAAAGCATGGGTGTTTTCACTGTAATAAAGTAGGCCACATGAAATTGCAGTGTTGATAGTTTAGAGAAAGTACTGGGAAGACGGATGTGGGGGAAAAAAAGGATAAGCAAGTGAGTTTTATTGAAGTGATAAAAGAAAACACAGCGGAAGCTAAATAAACTGCAGAAGAATGTACAACCTAATCAGGGGTTGGTTGAGAAGGAAGTGCCAGATCTCTTGAAAGAATTTACTTGTATGGGTAAGGTTTACTCATTATGCCAGGACAAGTAGGTAAAGAAATTAAGATTTTAAGAGATACAGGAGCAAGTCAATCTTTGATGGTGAGAAATAAATAGATATGTAATTCAGAAGGAGTATTGCCTGAAAAAGTGGTAATATGTAGAATTCATAGCGAGAAGAGCAATGTTATATTATATAAAATGACGTTGGAGAGACCAGTGAAAATTGATGAAATTGTGCTAGGAATAATAGAGAAATTCTCAGTTCCTTAAATGCAATTTATCTTTGGTAATGGTACAGCTGGATCATAGGTATGAATTATGCCAATGTAGTTGAAAAACCAGTGGAAAATCAGGCAACTATAGCAAATAGTATATCTTGGGACTTTTCCTGACTGTGTGGCAGCAAGTCACAGGTGGAAGTAGGAACAGAAATCAAAGAATAAAGACAAGGAAGTTGAAGTTTAATTATCTGAGTCTATGTTTGATCAAATGGTTGAAAAAAAACAAGAACAGGTGGACAACAAAGTAGATATTTTTATAGAAGAGAAATGACCTGAATTATAATGGGCAGATGAAAATCTGAGTAGTTGTATCAAAAAGCATATACAGAAGAAAAATCTGAATGCTACTAGCTTAAAACTGAAATCTTGTTGACAATTTGGAGTCCATCACATATTCAGGTGGATGAGAAATGGGCAGAAGCTCATCAAGTTATATTACTGGTGGTTTATAGAAAGGAGGCATTGTGGCTAGCACATGAATTACCAGTAGGATGTCACTTGGGAGTAAGGAAAATTCAAGCCAAAATACAAAAACATTTTTATTGGCTTGCACTGCAAAAGTCCAGACACACCATATGTGTCTGGTAAGTGGAAAACCTTAGTTAGTGATAAAACCAGCACTCTTAATACCCATTCCCTCATTTGAGGAACCTATTTCAAGGGTTTTAATTGATTGTTTAGAACCCCAACCTAAAACAAAAAGTGGGAATCAGTATTTATTGACCATAATAGATGCATCTAATGGATTTCCAGAGGCCATTCCATAATGCAGTATCACAGCTAAATTGATTGTAGAAGAGTTACTCAATATTGTCCTCGATGAGGACTACCTACAGAAATACAATTGGATCATGTGTCCAACTTTATATCAACATTATTCATGGAAGTTATGGATAGCTTAGGAATGAAACCATTTAAATCCAATTCTTGCAGTACAGGCCCTTCGGCCCTTGATATTGTGCTGCCCTGTCATACTAATCTGAAACCCATCCTCAATGGTGGCATTGAACTTTAAAAATCATGTTGAGGGCCTAGCATCAAGAGTATTCAGAAGATTGGGATAACAAAATTAATTTTTTTACTTTTTGCACCAAATCTATCAGCTAAATTAAGTCCAGCTGAATTGTATTTTGGGCATGAAGTAAGAAGGGCATTGAAATTTATTAAGGAGATATTGGTGAGCCAGTGTTCAGAAACCACACATTTGGACTATGTGTCAACTTTTAGGGAAAGATTAAATATAGCAGGTGAGTTGGCTAGACAGCATTTAAAAGACCCACAGTACATGATAAACAGGAGACAGACAAGAAATCAAAAATTTGTAATTTTATTAGTAGAGATTAAGTATTAGCAAGTTTTGACAAGATTTGTGCTCAGGTTGAGGTTCTGGATGTAGGCTTGCTCACTGAGCTAGAAGTATTGTTTTCAGATGATTCATCATCATACTAGGTAACATTTTCAGTGAGCCTCTGGATGAAGCACTAGTGGTGTAGCCCGCTTTCTATTTATGTATTTGGGTTTCCTTGGGTTGATGATGTCATTTCCTGTTCTTTTACTCAGAGAGTGTTAAATGGGATCCAAGTCAATGTATTTGTTGATAGACGTCCAGTTGGAATGCCATGCTTCCAGGAATTCTTATGCGTGTCTCTGTTTGGCTTGTCCTCGGATGGTTGGGTTGTCCCAGTCTAAGTAATGTCCTTCCTCATCTGTATGTAAGGATACTACTGAGAGTGGGTCATGTCTTTTGTGGTTAGTTGATGCTCATGTATCCTGCTTGTTACATTCCAACCAGAACTCTATCAACAAACACATTGTCTTGGATCCAATTTACCAGTCCCTGAGAAAAAGAAGAGTAAATGACATCACCATAGGAAATTATATCACCGCAGGAAATGGCATCACCAACCCAAGGAAACACAAAGACCTAAATAGAAAGCAGGCTACACCATTAGTGCTTCACCCGGAGGCTAACTGAAGGTGTTACCTAGTATGGTGATGAAATGTCTGAAAACGAACCTTACAGCTCAGTGAGCAAACCTATATCCAGAACCTCAACCTGAGCTACAAATCTTCTCAAAACACACTAATATCTATGGGTGCAATACGCTAAAACTGGCCCAAAAATGGGAAACCATTGCCATTCGACAGAATGCCATCTACAAACAGCTGTATATCCTGCATGATTGCCTAAGGAATCAGGTACTGCCCAAATGTCTTAAATACAAACCTCCCCTTAACACCCCAATAGACAAAAAGATAGCAGAGCAAAATGGCTGCAGAATGCTGAGAGAAATGATTAATGAAGCCCACAACAGACTCTATAAACACAACCAGGAAATTTTGCGCCAAAACTCTTTACTCACTAATGCAACAGACCATGAATGGACAGACACAGTACAACAAACCATAGACATTAGACCGCGACAAACACAGAAAATGAAAAAAAATGACCTGCAGAAAAAAACTAGACAAACTTACACAAAACAACAGCACTGACCGACAGAAGCATGAATAAAACTCATCTGACCGACCCTTAATAGACACTGAAAAAGCCGTCTTAGTAAGAGGATTAAATTACAACTTCGAGGATGCGGACAAGAAAAATTTCTTAGCAGCATTAGAAACAGCACTGAAAAACAAGCAACTCACAGAAGAAACCCAGCAAACCATCAGACAGACAGTCGTACCAACATTAACCAAGAAAAAGGAAGGAAACACATTCAATACACAAGAAAAGAAAGCACTGCAAAGACTAAAAAAAATGCTATCCTACCTGCAGACAAAGGATGCTTGGCAGTCATTTTATATCCAAGAGACTACATTGAAAAATGAATGCACTACTTGCAGATACTAACACTTACCAACAAATGGTGATAGACCCAACCCCACAACTGGAGAACCAAATCTCAGTCCTACTCAAACAATTTCAGAAATCTGGAAAAATAAATAAGATCAACTTCCAAAAAATGAAACCAGATGGATCCAACACACCACACTTCTATGGATTACCCAAAATTCACAAGCCAGGAGCCTGCTCAGACTCATAGTCTTGCTACCTGGAACACCAACTTACAGATTGACCAAGGAGCTACACCAAAGACTAAAACATTTAGTAGAAGGCTCACGCCATTCCATCTACTCCACCCAAGAATTCCTGAAGACCATCAAAGACACCAAGATAGAAGAGGATGAAATAATAGTCTCCTCTAATGTAACAGCCCTGTTCACATCTATCAACATCAACCTGGCCAAGGAAACACTGACTACACTATTAGAAGAACCAAAAACACATATACCAAACATCACCAACTTCATCAGCAAGGGCAATATTGTCAAGCTAGTGGACCTATGCCTTACCACCCACTTCATCTTCAACAACAAACTAACCAACTGATCTCCAATATTAGGGTTCTTAGCAGAGGCAGTAATGCAGAGACTAGAACAAACAGCTCTGCCAATCATCCAACCAAGTCTGCTACGTAAATGATACCTTAACTGAATTGAATTGAATTGAATTTATTCTCATGTGTACCAAGGCACAGTGAAAAGCTTTGTCTTGCGAGCAATACAGGCAGACCACATAGTTAAGTAGCATAGATAAGTAAATAATAAGTAAACAGTGGCAAAAACAAAAAAAAAAACAGGCGCAGGAGAATGTTAAGAGTTTCTGAGTCCATTCAGTACTCTAACAATGGTAGGGTAGAAACTGTTTCAGAACTGGCTGGTGCATGTGTTCAGGCTTCTGTACCTTCTCCCTGATGGTAGAGGTTGTAGAAAAACATTGCCAGGGTGGGATGGATCTTTGAGAATGCTGGTGGCCTTTCCTTGACAGCGGGCCTGGTAGATGGATTCTATAGATGGGAGGTTGGCCTTTGTGATGGTCCGGGCCAAGTTCACTACTCTGTAACCGTCTCTGATCTTGAATGGTACAATTGCCATACCAGTAGTGATACATCCAGACAGAATGCTTTCGATGGAGCACTTATAAAAGTTGGCAAGGGTATTCGTCATCATGCCAAATCTCCTCTGCTGCCTGTGGAAGAAGAGGAAGAAGAGATGTTGTTGGGCCTTCGTAACCATTGCGTCCACATGAAGAGTCCAAGAAAGCTTAGCGTGGATGACCACTCCCAGGAGCTTAACATTCTCCACTCATTTCACCTCAGTGCTGTTAATGTGTAGGGGGGCATGGGTAACATCCCACCGAAAGTCAATAATGAGTTCCTTGGCATTGAGAGCTAGGTTGTTATCAGTGCACCATTTGTCATCACGAAACAAAACAAATTAAAGGAAATCCTCAAGACCATCATTAATACCCTTACTGGCATAAAATTCACTAAAGAGGAAGAAAACAACAACAAACTGCCGTTCCTAGATGTCACAGTAGAGCAAACAGCCAATGGGGAACTTCAAACCAGCGACTACAAGAAAACAACACATATGGACCAAATATTGAACGACAGAAGCAATCATCCCAACACCCACAAACAAAGCTGCATTAGAACAAGATGTCAACGAGGCATCACACACTGCAGCACAGAGGAACTACGCAGAGAGAGGAAAATCACCTATACAGTGTATTCAATAAGAACGGGTACCCAATGAACACAGTCTGACGACTTCTCAGCAACAAGCCCAAATAAGCAGACAAAACATGTCCAGAAACCCTAGCCACTCTTCCCTACATTAAAGACATCTCGGAAATGACTGCCAGACTACTCAGACCCCTTGGCATCATGGTAGCCCACAAACTCACCAACACAGTAAAACAGCAGCTAAGAAACTTGAAAGATCCTATACAGACAACAAGCAAAACTAATGTAATTTACAAAATACCTGGCAAGAACTGTAACAAACACTACATTGGATAAACAGGCAGAAAACTAGTCACCAGGATACATGAACATCAATTAGCCACAAAAAGAGATGACCCACTCTCACGAGTATCCTTACATACGGATGAGAAAGGAAACCGCTTTGACTGGGACAGCCATCCATCCAAGGACAAGCTAAACAGAGATATAAACAAGAATTCCGAGAAGTATGTCATTCCAAATGGAACTCTATCAACAAATACATTGGATCCCACTTACCACCCCCTGAGTAAAAGAACTGGAAAGGACATCACCAGAGGAAATGATGTCACCACAGGAAATGACATTACCAACTCAAGGAAACCGAAACACATAAATAGAAAGCGGGCTACACCAACAGTGCTTCATCCAGAGGCTCACTGGAGATGTTACCTAGCATGGCGGCGAAATGTCTGAAAATGAACCTTCCAGATCAGCGAGCAAACCTACATCCATTAAGTGTTAGTGTTACTCTCAGTGGTAAGTGAACCTTTAAAAGTAAGGTTTAATGAGCCTTATCAAATCAAAAAGAAATTAAATGAGGTGAATTATTTGATAGGAACTCCAGACAAAAAGAAATCTCACAGAGTGTGTTCTGGGAAGACGTTTGAAAAATATTTTGACAAGGAAGGAAAGCAGGAGGAGAATGTGTTGCTAGTTACAACACAGAGGGAAGATCCAAGTTTAGAGGATTGTGAATTGGACATTCCTCAAATTAAATTGGACAACGAAGAAGTTCTCAAAAATTTGGATAAACTATTGAGTTTCCTTCTTGACAAAAATCAAAGTAAACTCAAGGGTTATTACAATTACATATGGAGATATGTGGGAATTAGTTGGGAAGTTCAAATTTGATTATGCATAATGTAGATATAGGAAATTCTGTCCCAAGTAAATAACATTCTTATAAATCTAACCCTCAAACAGCGATTGAAGGCATACTCAAAGACAATATAATCAAAAATGTGTTGCGAATGGAGCTCACTAATAGAAATGCTATTAAAACCAAATGGTACCTAATTCTTATGTGTGGACTATTGCAAAGCCAATGCAGTTACAAAATCTGATTCATATCCTATTCCATGTTTGGAAGACTGTGTTGAGAGGTAGGGACAAACAAGGTATATTTTAAATTTAAACTTACCCAAAGGATACTAGCATGTTCCTTTATCTTTTATTCCCAAAGGCAAAAAAAAATCAGCTTTTGTGACACCAGAAGGACTGTACCAGTTTAAAGCCATGCCATTTGGTACAAAAAATGTGTCAGCCGCATTTCAAAGACTAACCAATAGTCATTTCCCAATTATACAGTGTACATCAACAATATGGTGATTTTTCAGTTACACGTGGAAGGAACATTTGGAGCATCTATCGGAATTGCATGTGAGACGATCTATTTCACTGAATTTGTCTTTGCCAAGGGTGTGATTCTGGGATCACAGGAACAGTTAATGAGTAGTTTATTATTTTGTTAAGTATTTAAATAGAGTTACAGTTAAGCCAATTCTTTTATTTTGTCTCTATTTTAACTGTAGAGTATGAATAAAGTGTGTTTTGCTTCAAGCCTGATGATTTAATCAATTGAATTGCATCCGAAATGCAATGGCTGGCACCTGCCTTTAAAATAAGAAAAGTTAGGTTTCAGGCTATCTCTTTGAGATGGTTTGAGGGGGTTTGGTCCTGTCCATAACGCAACTGTTCAGTGCCTGGCTGCTCATCAAAGTCAGTGTGAAGGAGGATTGAACTCAATATTTTGGCCATGTTTTTGCTTCAATCACAATCAGGCAATAAATGGTCATAGCAATCAGTGTTTCCAGATCTTGTACATTTTTATCCATGAACTGTCTGGGTGAAATTAGGCCTGCGCAAGGGTGGTGTTTGACAATTTTACATCAGAGTGACATTTGCCTGGAAAGAGACTATCAACTTCATGAACTGGTTGCAGCACAGAAGAAAGCCATTTGGCCCATTGTGTCCCATGCAAGCTGTCTGCAAGAGCAACTCAGCTAGTCGCATTCTCTGCCCACAGCCCTGACAGGTCTTCTTATACAACACAATATAACACAGAACAGCACAGGAACATGCCCTTTGATCCACCAAGCCTGTGCCAATTCTTAATCCTTATTTAGAACTGCTACTTATTACCCATGCATGGTATGTAACCCTCTGTTCGCCTGCCAGTGCATTCCAAACACCCACCAACCTCTGGGTGCAAATATTGCCTGGACTTCTCTCCTAAACTTTCCCCTTCTCATCTTGAACCTGTGTCTCTTGTAGTTGACCCTTCCAATCTGGGAAAACGCCTCTGACTGTCCATCATATCTATGCCGCTCATAATTTTGTAGACCTTTGTCAGTTCGTCTCTCAGCCTCCATCTTTCCAGTGAAAAGAATCCGAGTTTATCCAACCTCTTCACATAACTAAAACTCTCCAGACCAGGCAGCACCTTGGTAAACCTTTTGTGCACCCTCTCAAAAGTATCCACATCTTTCTGGTCGTGTGGCAACCAGAATTGCACTCAATATTCCAAATGTGGCCTAAATAAACTTTTGCACAGCTGTCATATAACTTGCCAACTTTGATTTTTAATATCCAGGCCAATGAAAGCAAGTGTGCTGTATGTCTTCTTAACCACCTTACCCACCATGTTAGATCCACTTTCAGGGATCTGTGGGTAATATTCTCTCTCTGATGGATAGAGCTAGGTAGAGAGTAGATATTATTTAATTTTGGGAAATGTTCACATTTTGTTTTTATTAAGAAATATTGTGTTAATAAAATTGAGCTAAACCGCAAACCAAATTCTATATCCTCTTGTCCATCTCACTGACATTAGCATTTTTAATACATAAACTGGTCAAAAGTATTTAAAGCACAGATAACTTTGAGAGCAATATTTCCCTATTCTAATTAAGTGAAAAAAAAGTTGCAGTCGTCATTTTGTAGGAAAAGATCTTGTCAACTTAAATCTTGCAAAGAAGGAAATAAATTGATCCAGAATTGCTGGGACCTGCACATCTAATCTGCATTCTACTAATGTAGTATGTCAGTGCTATTGTGAATATAAAAGATTAATTACAGCAATTTGATTTAAAATTGAAAATATGCATATCTCTATCATCTAAACACAATTTGAAAAGAATATTAGTTTGTGACAGATCAGACTGTTGCGTGTTCTCTAAATTTTCTCTGTGACAGAATGTTTCTATTCATGATGAACAAGCCCTGTTCTTGCTGATTATTTTCTTAGTACATGAACAACTCTCTGATCATAATATTAGCAGTAATTGCTCTAACATTTATTTGAAAGGACCAAGCCAAAGTGCATAACGACAATGACTTCTCTCACAGATGTACTGGGATGGCAGACGTGGAACAATTACTTCCGATTTTATTCGGCTTCTTTCTGCATTTGGGGTTTTTGTGTGCCATAAGTCTCAATTAGAAGAAATGGTACACTAGTAGCCCCGAGTTGTACTTGTTTAAATAGTTTCATGTTGGTTACTTCCTGGCTTCTCCAGAAACACAAAGAAGGGCAATTTGACTCACTAAAGGAGTGAGACTCACTATGGCTGTGGGGTCAAAAATTTAATTTGCTCTTTGGGGTCATCATTTGGGGGCTAGAAATAATTTTTTATTGTTTTTTCTGATCCTGACTGACCTGAGATAATGCCATCCATTTTTTTTTTCTGTGTTATTATTGTGTCTATAGTGTTTTCATTGAGTGTTGCATTTGCAACACCAAAAACTGGCTATTTCCTATCTGTCCTGTATGGGTAACCAGCCTGAGAAGAATACAGACTGAGGATTAAAATCTCTTTAACGTCACATTATAAAATTCTCACTAAAAGTTAAAGCTGGGAGCTTTTGTCTCTTTAAATAATTTTTTTTTTGCAATGACTCACCTGAAATGTTTTTGCTTGCTTTTATTATTGTATTCATTTTACACTCCTAAGTATTTAATGTGTTTGGTATATACATCTCTAACTTTAATTCTGTGCTCACTCAATAAATCTCAAAAGGAGCCAAACAGGTAACAGTTATCAACAAGTGAATTTGTTTTCTGGAACCTAAACTAGTGCTTACATAAGAAAATCCAATAAACAATCACAAACTATCACAAAGCTGATTATTACAAAAAAAGAGTGGCTAAAGTGAATGTTCGTCCTTCAGAGGATAAGAAGGGGCATTATGTTATGGGATATCGCTGAGGCATTGAACAGGTATTTTAGATTAGATTACTTACAGTGTGGAAACAGGCCCTTCGACCCTCCGAAGAGCAACCCACCCAGACCCATTCCCCTACATCTAACTCTACGGGCAATTTAGCATGGCCAATTCACCTGACCTGCATATCTTTGGACTGTGGGAGGAAACCGGAGCACCCAGAGGAAACCTACGCAGACACGGTGAGAAGGTGCAAACTCCACACAGACGTTGCCCGAGGCAGGAATTGAACCTGGGTCTCTAGTGCTGTGAGGCAGCAGTGCTAACCACTGTGCCACCGTATCGTATTCACAGTGAATGACACTATTAACATGCCAAGAATTGACAAAGAGATAAAGGTAGGTGAGGACCTGGAAACAACCATTTTTACAGAAGAGGTAAGCTTCTGTAGCATTAGGAAAGCTAATGGAGCTAAGGAAAGACAAGTCTCCTGGTTCTGATGGAATGCATCCCAGGGTGCTAAAAGAGATGGCAGGAGAAATAGCAAATGCACTTGTGGTAATTTTCCAAAATTCACTGGACTCTGGGGCAGTCCCAGCAGATTGGAAAACAGCAAATGTGATGCCACTGTTTAAAAAAGGACATAGACAAAAGATGGGAATTTTGGATTGATTAGTTTAACCTCTGTAGTGGGGAAGATGTTTGAGTCTATTATCAAGGAAGAAATAGCAAGGCATCTAAATAGAAATTGTCCTATTGGACAGATGCAGCATGAGTTGATGAAGAGCAGGTCAGGCTTAAAAAATCTTTTGGAATTCTATAAAGACATTATGAGCAAGGTGGACAACGGAGATCTAATGGATGTGGTCTACCTAGATTTCCAAAAGGCCTTTGACAAGGTGCCACACAAAAGGCTGCTGCATAAGATAAAGATGCATGTGTCACAGGTAAAGCATGGATAGAGGATTGATTGACTAACAGGAAGCAAAGAATAAGGATAAGTAAGTGCTCTTCTGGTTGGCAATCAATAATTAGTAGTGTGCCTCAGAGATTAGTATTGGGACTGCAATTATTCACAATTTATGTAGATGATTTGGAGTTGGGGACCACGTGTCGTGTGTCAGAGTTTGCAGAAGACACTAAGATGAGTGGCAGAGCAAAGTGTGCAGCGGACTGTGAAACATTGGAGAGGAACATAGATGATTTAAGTGAGTGGGCAAAGGTCTGGCAGATGGAATACAATGTTAATATATGTGAAGTCATCCATTTTGGTCGGTGTAACAGTAACAAGTTAATGGTAAAAGGTTACAGCGTGCTGCTTTGCAGAGGGACCTAGGTGTCCTTGTGCATGAATCACTGAGGGTTGGTCTGCAGGTACAATGGGTAATTAGAAAGGCAAATTGAATTTTGTCCTTCATTTCCAAAGAGATTGAGTTTAAAAGCAGGGGAGTTACATTGCAGCTGTGCAGGGTACTGGTGAAGCCACACCTGGAGTACTGTGTGCAGTTCTGGTCTCCTTACTTGAGAAAGGATGTACTGGCACTAGAGGGAGTGCAGAGGAGGTTCACAAGGTTGATTCCGGAGTTGAGGGGCTTGGCTTATGAGGAGAGATTGAGTAGACTGGGATTATATTCTCTGGAATTTAGAAGAATAAGGGGGGGGGATCTTATAGAAACATAAAATTATGAGGGGAATAGACAAGGTAGAAGTAGAGAGGATGTTTCCACTGGCAGGTGAAAGTAGGTCAAGAAGGCATTGCCTCAAGATTAGTGGAAGCAGGTTTAGAACTGAACTGAGTAGGAACTTCTTCACCCAGAGGGTTGTAAATCTATGGAATTCCTTGCCCAGTGAAGTAGTTGACACTACTTCAATAAATCAATAATCAATAAATGTTTTAAAGCTAAGACTGATTTTTTGAACAATGAAAGAATTAAGGGATACATTGAGAGCGCAGATAGGTAGAGCTGAATTCACAATATGATCAGCCATGAGCTTATTGAATGGCAGAGCAGGCTCGAAGGACCAGACAGCCTACTCGTGCTCCTAGTTCTTATGTTCTTATGCTCTTATGCAAATCTGACATAAACACCTGAAATATGAAATCAAGGTAAAATTGCATTGTGCATGGTCTCCTTTCAAATAAATATTAGAGCAAATACTGTCAGTATCATCTTCAGAAGAAAAGTCACTGTCACAAAACATTGACTTTGTTTTCTTTCCACAGATACTGACAGACCTGCTGAGTTTCTCAAGCAATTTCCATTTTCATTTCATATTTTTGGTTACTTTAATCCATATTTTATTGCAAATGTTTGTCATGACAACTCCAGTTATGCCCTGCATAAACCCTCATCTTCTTTTATTACAAAAAGATATGTAGGTTAGGACGGACAGTAAGTTGTGAAAAGGTCATAAGAAGTCTACAAATGGACATTGATTAAATAAATGGTTAGATTAAATCATGGCCAAACTATTGCCAAATGAACTTTATGGTGGAAAAATGTGAAGTTGTCTACTTTGGCAGAAAAATCTAAAAAAGCAACATAGTATTAGAATGGAGTGAGGTTTAGCACTTTATGGTACAGAAAGATCTGGGTCTCTTGGTACATGAATTCTAAATAATTAGTTTGCTGGTACAGGAGACGATTAGAAAAACAATTTGTTTAGAACAATGAGAATAGAATATAAAAGTAAAGATGTACTGATATGGTTATACAATGCATTGGTAAATCCACATCTGGCGTAGTGTGTAAAGATTTGGTCTACTTTTTTAAGAAAGACTATAATTACACTTCACAGCACTTCACAGAAGATTCACTCAACAAGCTCTTAGGATCAAGGGCCATTTATGAGAAAAGAATAGACAGAGTGGACTTCTCTCAGTTGGAGTTTGGAAAAATGAGAGATGATGTTATTGAAACATTCGCTCAACAAGGTCGACACTGAGAGGATGTTTCCTGTGGCAGAAACTATGACTAAGTAAGGGGTCTCCCACTAAAGATGAAAATGCAGTTTTTTTTTCCCTGAGGGATGAGAGTATACATGGTCTCTCACATTCTAATCTACCATAAATTCAAGTCATCAAATCTTTGTTACCTATACCCCAACTCATATCAGCTTCATCCATCTCCTCTGTACACCCAGATGTGTGTACTGTCAACTTCAATTTTCTCATCCTTGTTTTACAATTCCTCTATGGCTTCAGCATTCCCCATTTTTCTAATCTCGTCCAACCTTATGAATTTCTAGCCTTTGATTCTGGCCTTTTGAGAGCCACCGATTGTAATCCTGGAATTTCCTTCCTAGGTTTTGCATCTTTCTATCTCACTTTCCTCACTCAAGACACTTCCTCCAATCTTCAAGCAGGCTTTTGGGTCATTCAGGGTCAATAAAGTGAGGTGCTGGAAAAAGCACAGCAGGTCAGGCAGTATCCGAGGACTAGGAGAGTCAACACTTCAGGCAGGATCCTTCAATCAGGCCATTCATCCCAATGCCTCAATGTGTGGTTCAAGAATTCAAATTTGTTTGAATGGTGCCTGTGAAGCGCCTTGGAATGTTCCGCGATATTAATTATTTTTGCTTTTGTCACATCTGTTTTGTCTCTTCTGGCCTCTTCTAAGGTTCACTGGCCAGAGAACCCAAAATTGCTGTCTCACTCAACCTCTGCTTAAATTAATTTTCAGGCCACGCTGAAGTCATCAAACTCTGAGCTGCAGATTTGAAAAAAAAATCCCATCTGAATCCAATATGTGTCTTTACTGTCTGTTCAGATATATAGTTTAATGTGGAAATAGCAGACAGGGAGATTGAGAGATAAGTTTAGATTTCTTCAGGTTGAAGAAAAATAAACCAACATCCATTGTGTGATATACAAGAGGTGTGATCACATGCCACAATGAACGATTGGCATTTTAGAAAGTCAGGTTATTAATTTCAAGTTTTGGGGTCACTTTTATGTTAACATCAACTGAAAACTGCTCTGTATCATAATTTCTTTATGTTCAAAAGAACACAGTAGCTCAGGTTCTAGTCGTGGTTGTTTCTCTTGAAATTTAACAGCCCTAAGTATCTGTAATTTTTTCGCAATTAAATAAAACTGTCTAAATGTGGTTAAAAAAACACACTTAATTGCATTAAAATGCAAATCCAGAACAACTGTGTCTCCAGAATTACTTGGATCATGCATTCTAAATCTATAGTTTCCACCAGTGATTTTAAATCTCTGACTTTCCCACCTTCAAATATTTCTAGCAACTTATCATAAAAAATATTTTTATATGATTCTAAGTGCTTAATTGCGATCATCCATTTTTAGCAAGTTTAATTTTTTCATTCATTTGAGATTCAAACACATTTAGGAGTAAGAAGTCAATCTCTTTCATCCAGTCAGGTCCAAAATGATTAAGTTTTCCTGACAACAGTTCTATTTTACTACTAGTAATTATGTTGGATTTGATTTAATAAATATATAAGCTTGCCTTTATAGCTTAGTAAGGCTTTTGTCCTTCAATATGCTTTTGGTTACTTGTCTGTGCAATAATGTAAAATCAGCAATGAAAGAGATTGTTGAAGATAGAGAGTCTTATAACCATAAGAATTGAAACGTCTTTCAATCATTCAAGGTTATTTACATTCTCATATTGCTTTAGTGTAAGGATGCTTTGATACCATGAATTATTTGAAAGGAAAATTATTATTTTGAAACAATTTTTAAAATATCACACATTTATTTGTGCATTGCCTCTTTAACAAAGCTTTTCCTGAAGAGGCAAATGACAAATTTTAACTCATTACCATCAATAACTTTATGCAATACACTGATGTTGAACTTTATTGTAATAATTTAGCTGGAAGCTTATTCAAAGCAACATTGCATCGACAAACAGTTGGCATACCTGCAGTGGGTTACAGCTGTGTTTCTTCAATTGCATTTAAATATAGCGCAGACTTAATCAGGTGAAAATTGCTGATGTCAATTTTCAGTGACTTTATTCATCTTAACATATTGCTAGTCGTCACAAAATGGGATTTGGAAACCCTAGTTGGCCTGTTACAACTAATTAAATTGGGGGCTCCATTTTTTAAAAAAAAGTCTATCTCTGAGAGTTCACACAAATTGCACATTTCAGATGTTAGACCCCTTTCCAAATGAAAACCTGGGGTCTATGGCTAACAATGGGACTACAAAAGCCAGTAGGGACTGGTTGCATCCTGCACAATGCAGTTGTGTACAAACAATGAAACAGTAAAAGCCCCGCAGTAAAGGTAAGTCTTCAATTATAAACAATGCAACTTCTCAAAATCTACCAAAGTATCATCAAATGTTGTTTCTCTGTTTCCAAAGACATTGGTAGCAGTCTGTTTTGCTTTGCTAAAACTGGCAAACTACATGAAAGATGTGTGTTTGGCATTCTGCAGTTTTCCGACAACCTGTAAATGATCCTGGAACCTGAGCACAAAAGCTATCCACGTCAGAGCAAAGGCAGTTTTATTTTGTCCTTCAACATTTTGGTGAAACATGCTCTCAGAGATTGATAGCAGCACCATGGAATACAAACCAGTGGCCCTGTCTTGGGATGATAGCCTTTGTTCTGCAATCACTGCAACTCTGCCAGATCTCCTCCTGTTGCCGATCAGCCAGCCTGCCTCCTGCTCATGCCAAGACACTGCAGTATTTGCAAAGTTGGATCTTCTAGGCTCAGATCTGGTTGAAGATTTCATTTAAATCCATCTGCAGCCTTCTATCAGATATGCTGCAGCAAAGTGGGGTAACAATGTGAGCCCTGGAAGACAAGCACTGGGTGATTAGTTGATATTCTTGTGTAATATGGCATACTTGGGCTTATAAATTCAATTTGGAATGTTAATTTTACATGGTTTTAACTTACATTGCAGCCAGCCTGATGCCCTGATAAGCAGCAGAGGGAAGGCTATTGTAGCCCATTGACTTCAAGAACTAGCCTGACAATTCTTTCCTGTGTAGGCACAGTAGATGCGGCACCAGTACATTGGCTTCTCCCCTTTCACCAAACCCCTGACACCTCTTCCAACTGAAAAAGCTTGCATTTTTTCTCAGTTTCGTATACCCTATTCACCATTCACGTTGTGGTTTTTCAATACCAGACAGACGAGGTGAACACTTTTCAGAACACCCTTGTTCAGTTTACAAACATGACCTTCAGACTCTTGTCACATATTATTTCCCTTCTCTACCTCGTTCCCATCTCCCATTGGGTAAACCAATTTTATAGCTTGAGGCACCCTCACCCATATCCTTATTCCCACCCTCACACACCAGGCTTTGTTATTACATGGTCTGTTATTATATACTACCTATTGTTAGCCACTAATAGTCCCCATTAGCAACCATTCATTGTCCTAGGCTGACTATTAATCACTCTTTTGTTTGGCCAACTGTTCTTCACCCATTGGACTCTATCTCCACCTATTGCTTATTCCTTAAACTGCTCCCCCACACTATCTATTATATAAAAAAAACCTTTTCCTAGCTACCATCAGTTCTGAAGAAGGTTTACTGGACCCAAAAGGTTAACTCTGATTTCTCTCCACAATGCTGCTGGACCTGTTATGTTTTTTCAGTAATTCTTGTTCTTGTTTACTATCATTCATACTTGGCCTACTGATGTGATCCATTGAGGTTCAAGGCAAACCTGAAGCATAACACCTTGGTGTTTGACTGGACATACTACAGCTTTCTGATCTCAATAATTGTGTTCAATAATTGTGCCTTTTCTCTTTACAGATTTGGTTGTTTCTTAACCTTTTATTTTGCCATGGACAGATACAATGCTGCCACTCACACCTCATCAGAATATTTTTTGTACTTTGCTTGATCTATTGTCAAAAGGAAACTCAAAGCCCAAATAACAAGGATCTTCTTCATTCAGAGGATGTGAATCTTTGGAATTCACTCCTCCAGAGAGGTATGGAAACTTCATTGTCAAGCAAGGTGAAACCAGTGACTGATATTTTTTAGTTAATAATGACAATAAGATGTATGAGATGATCATGAGAATAAGGTGTTGAGGTACATGTCCAGCCATGATTGAGAATGGTGGAGCAAGCCTGAGGAGCTTAAATGCCCACTGCTCCTTCTGTGTTCTTGAACCCTTAAGCACAGACACCTGACACTATTCCTTACTGAGGCACTGGTAGGAAAATTGCTCTCTAGGCATCAAGTGTATATATGGCCTCCTAGCAAGAGCCTTAGCCTGTTTCTTCTTCCTTCTTTATCTTCTTGCTGTATTCTGCAGCATTTTTACTCATTCATGCAATATTAGAAACAAAATGCTTGAAGGTACACCCAAGGTATGAACAGTTGGTTTGTGCAGAAGCCTTGAAGTTTGAGTCCTTCTGCAAGAGCCACACCACTCAGTGCAGACTTTTGTAACTGCAGAACAATGTTAGAACACTTGTAAAAATATAAGTGCTAGTAGAAATCAATCAGCAACTAACCTGTAAGGAACTGATGAACATTTTTAAATAGCTCCAGTGGTGAGGATTTAAGAAACGTGTTAACTGGAATAGAAATGGAATTCCAAGGTGGAAATGCTGTTGTCAGATCAGCACAACCCACTAAATATTGTTGGAAAATGTGCCTACTCTGCACATATCCAATGGATGCAAACTACAAATGTGCCAACACCAGACCAACATGATATCCAACAAGAGTTGCACCCAGTGTAAGTGTGAGCAGAATTCAGTTTGGACCTGTGGTCATTCTTAGTGCCCAAGAAACATGTTATGTACCTGTAGGTTGCAACAAATTTCATTGAAGCAGGTTATACAATTATACAAAGTGTTATCTAACAAAAACATCCATTAGTTCTACACAACTGCTTGGTATTGATGTTTAATATAACTAATCCTTCAGTTTAATGTTGTTACTTCCATGAAATTGTGACTTACATTTTAAACTTTGCAAACTTTCATTTATTTTGTTCACTTAATGTTCAATTTAGTTTTGATCCAGAATTGTCATTTTGAGATTACTTCACAATATAAATGTCAATCACATTCCAGCAAAATGCTCTGGAGTGATATAAAATAACAAGTCGTGGTTAAATCGTACATTGTCAAACAGACTGGATCGTTCAAAAATTAAGTTTCATTAATAGAAATGCTTGGCAAAAATGCATTATTGAACTAACTGTTGAAATGTGCATTTGTAACAGGCTAGTGTTCATTTTTAATAATTGTAAGAGAGAGCAGCCAAAATGGTACACTGAATTTCATTCTTCATTTAGTTATTTGGCCTTCATTTACTTATTGAGTGTTGTAAATTGACTGTAAAACTTGGTTCAAATAATCCTTTGGAAATACCAACACATCAGTGTTGATATCAGTTCATCATAAGCGTCCAAGAGGTGAAAAGAGTGCAAGATAGAGTTATTCCTCATCCAAAGAGGGTATAATAGAATGGCTAGAAGTATTTCTTTGATGACAAGGCTAGTATTCACTGACTAGCAATCAAACACATTGCCAGGAGTCTGGCTGCTGGTTATGTGTTCACAGTAAATTCAGACATGAAAATCAATAGAAACTCTTAACCTCCAACCTCACAGAGATGCCCTGTGCTGAAAGTATCAAATGATTAAATATGAAACACTCACTAGTGTTTCAGTAGTCAAAGTGGATCTCCCTTGGGAATTTTATGTCGATTTGTATTGATATGCCCTATTCAAATGGCATATTTAACTTGATTTGGAGAAATTTAATTGCAATTAACTGTGACCAATTCCAATATTTACTTGGTGACCAGTTCTTATACATGTGAAAATGAAGAAAAATTGAGGACAATTGAAAAACATGTGCATGCATTTTTTTTTCCTACCACATTCTCTTATGAAACATCAATTTAGAACTGTTTAGAACTAAGTTTTAAATTAATCAACTACATATGAATACATATAAATTATTCAGGGATGAGTATGAGCTGGGTAACTGAAGGACAAGATAATAGGTAAAAACTTTAATTGACTAAATTATTTTCTAAAGCACATGGAGTATGAGGTGGTTGTTCGAAAGTAATATCCTTCCTTTCCAGAGTTTTAAAGGAAGGGCAGGACTGATTGATTGATCATAGCACAGATCTGTTCAGAAATATGATTCACTACCAATTCGCATTTATAAATCTAGTTATTTTCAGGCTGCGTACAAGTAATGGGCAAATACAAAATGTTGTATGTACAAGTGCTAAGTGCTTCCCAGTTTGTGTTCAATATTGTAAATTGCTGAGCCTAGAGTTTGTGCTTTTAATTTACTTATTAAAAAGAGTAATACACTTCTCAGTCTCCTATTCATGTTATTCAAAAATGGCTTGGAGGAAGGTGTGTCTTGTTCAATGATATAGATGATTTTTATCTGAACAGATGATATCTGAAAGACAGACAGCTCATCAACAAAATCTGTCCAAATAGCAAACTGGCTAATCATGATCATTTGGCTTCAATTTAAGTGGGTATTCTGAACGTGAAACAAGACCAGTGCCTGGCAACAAAACTGAAAAGAATAAACAGTTAAGAATGCTTATTGACCATTCACAAAAGTATCTATTGAATATTAAATTTTCATCAACAAGTTAAATCCAGTGTTTGATTTTTATTTTTTAATCCTTTGTCAATAGGATTGATCAAGTGATATTTATGAATGCTGGACATGGATTTCTCAAAATTCAAGGAACATTGCCAATGGCTTCTCCCTACACATGTCCTTGTAAGGTTCCCTTTCTGTAGTGAGCATTCAGAAATCTGATTTTATTAGCTTTAATTGAAAAATTGTTTGGCAACATCTCAAGATATTTTTGAAATATTGAGCAGAATTTGACTAATGACAGTAGTGAAAAAGAATATCATATTCTTGCATCAAAGAACTATCCTCAGTGAAAATAAATATTGGGAGAGATTAGATATTCCAGTAATGAGCCTGATAATCTTCACATTTGCTAGGGTTAACAAGTTCTAAGCAAGAATGGGCCTTTTGCTTTACCCTGGCACTTTCACTGTAAATTCAGAGGAAAAATAATTGTTGTGTGGATTAACATATTTATGAACAATATCTTTAATGAGTGTCATGTCAGAAATAAGGTTGAGACGCATAAAGTTTAATGCAGATAGAACTGTTTATTTAGCATCACTAAAACTTAGTAGTTTCTGAACTACTGAGGACATTAAACTTTCTTACCAAGAAAGGCAACTGATCAACAATAAACCTCAATTCGTCTTCCAGGTCAAGAACAGGCAATTTAATAGAATCTTCCCCTGAGGAGCATTGGACTATTGAGCTGAACAGCATTTTTTTCTAGGTTTTCTTGTGTTTTCATGTCAAACATAAAGTGATGATAGAGACAGATGCACTGTATTGGTCTCCTCTGCAAAGTAGGGAATACACTTGACCTAGCTACTAGTTATTTGGTTAACTAAAACTGGCAAATGAAAACAGAATAAGTGGCTATTTATCAAATTCTTATTTATGGAACCCAGTTACATGCAGATTCACTGCTCTCTCTGCCTGCAAACCCTATGGACATAACTACTTTTTAAAAGTAATCCATTAGCTGTGAAACATTGAGAATAAAAAAATTACATAAATTCTTACTTCAATCTTGAGATGAGCATACAGCGCATTCACTGAAAAGAACTGTGTGCCATGAAAGCCATTGGCCAGTTATTCTATTTATTTTGCAAAATGTTATGGAACATGCAATTATTCAAGATTTCAGCTTATGAAAATCAATTCAACCATTCATAAGACCTTTACTGCAATACGCCATGCTGGCAATTTGATAAGTATTTGACTTGAACTACAATAATTTGTGATGTAATGAACTGTCATCACCAGGCCAGCCATTCTTGTTCCAATTGATAAATAATGAATCTGGTTTTTCTCTTTTTCTCTTGCTGCACTCAAACAAAAATGAAAACCTGGTAACCGTCTAATTTCTTCCAGATCAGTTGTATGCCAGTAGGCTTGTCGATAAAATTATCGTTTACCCAACCCAAAAATAAATCCTCAGCAGGCGCCCTATATTGAGTGCAAGGGAAAGAAAAAGAGTAGAAGCAAGAATTTGCAATCATCATGATGATATTCAATGGTATCCTAGTGTTGACAGGGGTTATACAAGGCTTGCCCTGCGGTCCTTTAGACTGAATACATGAAAGTGTGAATGAGATAATACTTCAGTCTATAATGCTAAATAAACCATCAGCATACTGAGCAATCATGCCCAGCAATTAAACAACTTTAAAGCAATTTTGCGCAGAGTTCATTGTATCATCAGACTGCTTAATCTATTAAACTAATCATAAATAATGGTAAACATTCCTACCTATCTTGACCTGAAAAGATGAATTTTTGCAGAGCATTGTCTGAAGCTTCTGTCATCCCAGCTGGCAACCACCAACTGCCATTATTGTTGGGCAGCTCATCTAAGGTTCTGCACTAATCCATTCCAAATAAAATGCCTACCTGTGCCTTAGTTACAGCAGTAGTAGAAATAAAAGATTTGCACAGCATTTTCCTCAATTATTGGAATCAGCAAAGCATTTTATAACCATCTGAGTTACTCCAGCAATTTCTGTTTTTGTTTCTGATTTCCAGCATCTGCAGTTCTTTGTTTTATATTGTTGTCAAATTGATAGGTTTGAAATCTAATGGTTCCATACAATGAATAAAATGTCTCATGCTCTATATTGGTGTAATTTGATTGTGCTGGAAATAGTCTTTTGAATAAGAATGTAATCAGTTTGTGATCTTACATTCCTAGCCTTTTATGTGAAGCAGGATTATCTTCAACCTTAGTTTTGAGTTCTGGAAAATGCGGTTTTCTGCTGACAGCACATATTAGAGACTTGAACAGATGTAAAGCACTAAACTATCGATATATGGTACATTCCTCTTTAGAAACTTGATCAATGAAAATGCTTTGTCTAAAGATTCAGAACATATTGTGCCAACAAGTTTAAAAAGATATTTCTAGATCTCTTTGGCTTGTGGGTGAGGCTTATGTCGTACATCCATGTATATCTTGGTGGTCACATTGATAGTTGAGACCCTGGTAGTCTTGGCAACGATGGTCTGCAAGGTAAAGTATTTTTGGTTTCTGTGCTAAACTGTAATGTCAATGCAAGAGATGGGTGACCAATTGCATGCAATTAATATAGCAGTTGGTAGTTATACCATTGAGTTACAACAGTTCAGAAACATGCCCTTCAAAATTTGCGTATTTGATTGGATATTTGGACTTGTTCCCATGTCAATCGTAGTCCAGAGCAAGTATTTGCCAGTTTTCTTTGGGCAAATGTTGTTGATTTGTCTCAAAAGTAGTTTCCTCACTTGTTAATGTAATACATTATATGCACAATGTGAAAACTTGCCTTCCAGTTGGATGTTGTTCTACTCTCGATTTTGCCTCGGGCCTGTCTCACTGTGAACTTTGTGTATCAGTTTACAGTTACACAGATTCCTGGTGCACTCCTTGCTACTCTTGCCATACTGCTGTCCCTGATTCATTTTGGTTGTATCCTGTTGTCGCACTTACCTACAACTTTGGAGCCAGAATTTTTGCATATGTGGGCAAAGTGTGGGCATTGCAAGCCTTGATTGGATTTTGAATACAGGATAGACTCATGGTGGATGCAAGAGATAGCACTTACCACACGGCTTACTTGTCTTTTGTATCTTGGCTGTGGGACCAATACTGCCTTGGTTACAGTTAGAGTTTTTAGGTATTGTTGTCTGGTTACAACTGCCTTATATTTTCTGCCATGCTCCTATAGTAACTTAATTCTACCTTGTTTCCTTATAGCTGTCTTTTTAGAAAGTTTCAATAGATCCTGAGTAAACCACTCTGACTCTGATAGTTCTGTCCCTGAAACATCAAAGAATGCCTGGTTTATGAAGTATTCTGATTCAGCTGCATTTTTTAAAAGCCTTGAATTCATATATGAAATCTGTGAGCTCCCAGTTGATGCTATAATATTTGATATCCATTCTTCTGTTCATTTACCTTTCTTCAGACACTATTACTAGTGTCCTCTATTTGTGTATTCTCCAGTTCTCTGCCATGTTATCTGCTTTTTGCTATTTATTTTCACATTATAATTTGTTCTGCTCTCCTTGAGTACTGTTTATAGTTAAAACCTTTTTAAGGCTCTTTCTGTTGATCTACTCTGTTCCTGATTGCAGTTCATTTTTTTTTGTTCTTCATTTGAATTTTCGAATTCATTTTCTTTGTTTAGCAAGACACTGACACATAGCTACAATTTACATTTTAAGTACTTTTTAAATAGCACAGACTTGAAACAACTGCTTACCTACCCAGCTGTTAAATAGCTCTAAGGTACTACCTCGTGTGAGTAAACCTGGTTCCTTTTTTTCTGTACTTGACACCTTGTAGTGTAGGAATGCCTTACTTAATGGAGTTCCTTTCAATCTCATCCATTTCTCCCGGTGGTCCCCAACTTGTCTCACCACCTTTATTGTTTGCCTTTTTATAGAAGAAACATTCACGTTTATGCAATTGTGCAGAGATTGTTTGTGTTATCCATATGTAAGTTAAATTAGGTATGTGGACTCTGTCTACTTGACAAGCTCTAGTGAGTTTATTTACAGCCAGACAAGTGCGGACAATACAGAGTAACCTCTAGACACCCCTCTTCTTAAAGGGTGATCACTATAATGATAAGGAATGTTGCTAGTTTTACCATTACTATTATCATAAAATCCAAGCCAATATGACTCATTCTGTGGACCATTACTTCAGTTGATATTTGGATGCAAATGAGTTCAAATGTCAAAATAATCCAATTGTTACCAGTGAAAATTAAAGATTTATTGACGATCATTTGAATAGTGACCATTGATAAAGAATATAACTTGTTCATAAAACAGTATAAATTTCAATACACATAATAATGCTATGCTTTTCTATGGGAGGGTGTTGTTTTGAGGTTCTTTAGCCACTGTGCTACCATCAGTTCAGAAGATGTCCTAGTGTTCTGTTAATAGAATGTCACTTATTTTCTGCCTGATTAGAAAAGTTTAAATGTGTTAGCTTGTTTTTCATCCAATCTGTGCATCAATCCAGAATTTACCACACAGATGCTATGTTGTTCAAGAAGAGTTCGGAAGAGTATATGTGCATTTATGCATAAGTACAAAGGCTGCTGCATCACTCACTATTGTACCAGAGTCTGTGCACTGAACCAAAACATTTCATTCTGCAGCACATAGAGAGCTGGGAAAACATATTCTGCTTGCTATAACATTTCTCAAACTATGATAATTTCAGCTTTTTGAGAAACACAAGATGGAACAAAAGGAAACAAAGGGGTTGTATACAGCAGAGAAAAATAGAGGGTGCTTCAATATTGACAGCCCATTTTATATCTTGCTCACTGACTTGCTGGCATTATTCTCTGTCGAGTGAGAAAATCCACCTCACTGGTTTAATGCCTTTTGAGCAGCAGGTAAGTACCACAGTTCATTTTTCATGCATTCACTATGGGTCCAGTGCAAAACAAAATCATTGTTTAATATGGTCAGCCTAACACTGCAGGATTGCAAAGTTTTTTCAGTAGAAACTGATATTTTCTGACAATACAGGCACATTGCTGTGGAAAAGGTTTTACTGCCTCCTTACCCTACAAACACATGTAGCCTCAAAGATGGTGCAGAAAATTTTGCAGGCAATAACCACTTTTGCCATGTCAACTACAGTCTGCCCTTTTGCCTGTCACTGGGCAGCTTGGATATGAGCTTGTTTCATAATCGCTATTAAGCGATAACTTGGATACTGTAATTTACAGGGGGCTGTGTTGTCATTTTGGACCTTAGTGACAAGAGTGCATGGCATTCATTCTCAACCCAGTGTTGGCTGATGGTCCAGCTGAAGAGTTAAACTTTGTTTTATCATGGTGGGGCAGAGAGCAACAGGGAATTACTCTGTAATACTGGCTGGGCTGCTGCATCTTTGAGGACCACAATCTGAGATTGAACCCTTCTCCACGCATCTACCTTCTTCTAACCACAACAGTAATAAACTGCCCCAATGGGTCTGTTATCTGACCACGGACCCTTGGCTAAATAAAGGTTTGCCCATGAAAATGAGCTAAGCCTCAGGTCAGATCTATCAGGCAACTACAAAGTGGACTTCGTCCAAAAATATATTTCTATGTTTTCAAGAGTTCGGCTTAAGTCAAATGGTATCTTGAATAGGCAGGAAAGTAGAGTTCATGGCACAATCGGCTAAGCCATGATCTTAATTAATAATGAAGCTGGCAGAGGGGCCCCTTGGCCTATTCCTGCTACAGGTTCATGTACTCATAAGCAACCTTCATAATCTGACGATTTGAAAAATTACTCATTCGTCCATTTGAAATTTTCATTTAATTTCAGGCTATGCTTCTAATGTGATTTTATATTAAAATAAGGCAAAACTGACTCATTGAACAAAACAGCATTAATATAAATTAGGGAGAAGCTAATTTTGTGTAATTATGGTAACATTTGAGGTATGTTTCAAAAGTGAGCATGATTCATCAGTGTCCAAAACAGTTACATAAGTATTTGAATACTAATCGCAATATTAGCATTGTAGCCTTTTAAGTAAGCCAATGATCACCCATACAGTCATTTCCTTTGGAATCCATACACACAATGCTGTGGGTTAATTTCCTCAATTATCATCTTCATAATTATAATTCCATTCATTGTACAGCTAAGCATGCCAGTTTATCACCTCGAGTAATTATTCATTAACTAATTAACTCTAGTTAATGTAAGAGTCCTTCACCTTGTCATCGGTCAGTTTTGGTTATGCAAATTTAATAATTGTACCTTTGTACTAGAAATATGAGGTCATCTGATATACACAATGCACTGTTCTTGCTCATGTGATGAGAGGTGGTCTTGCATATAGGCATTTCTCTTGATCCACCAATACGGGTTTACCAGCTGAGTGCATGATAAAGCGCTCAGCAAATTAATGTGTTATCCTGCACATTTTGAAATTATTGCTGAATAATGAGTGTAAATATTCTTTAAACTCTATGAATTTATTTTACAAATGGTTTACAATTCTGATTTTTTTGTTCAAATTAAAAAAGATTAAAAAGATAGAATATAAACTGAAATGCAGCAAGTTGACATAGTCATTGTGTGTCTTTAGACAGAGATAGCTAGGTTCACAATTAGTAAGGGGATCAAGGGTTATGAGGAGAAGGCAGGAGAATCAGGTTGAGTAACATATTGGCCATGATGGAATAGTAAAGCATTCTTAGAGTCATAGAGTCATAGAGATGTATAGCATGGAAACAGACCCTTCGGTCCAACCTGTCCAGATATCCCAATCCAATCTAGTCCCACCTGCCAGCACCCGGCCCATATCCCTCCAAACCCTTCCTATTCATATACCCATCCAAATGCCTCTTAAATGTTGCAATTGTACCAGCCTCCACCACCTCCTCTGGCAGCTCATTCCATACACGTACCACCCTCTGCATGAAAAAGTTGCCCCTTAGGTCTCTTTTATATCTTTCCCCTCTCACCCTAAACCTATGCCCTCGAGTTCTGGACTCCCCGACCCCAGGGGAAAGACTTTGTCTATTTATCCTATCCATGCCCCTCATAATTTTGTAAACTTCTGACGCTCCAAGGAAAACAGCCCCAGCTTGTTCAGCCTCTCCCTGTAGCTCAAATCCTCCAACCCTGGCAACATCCTTGTAAATCTTTTCTGATGGGCTGAATGGCCTAAGTTTGCTCCTATATCTTATCGTCTTATGGTGGTTTGTTCAAACAAACTTATTTTTTGCCAGTAAAGAAATTAAGCTGTATAAAATTGGTCTGTGTACTTCCACTGCTTGCAAATAGTGCATGCACAAAGGACATCAAAATTTCACAAGCATGGCTGAAAGTATCACAAGGATTATACATGTTTTGTATTGTCTACAATACTTCACCATGAGGAAATATGAAGTGTGATTTCCCAGTCTTGCGATCGAGTGCTTATACGATTAGTCATGTTAATTGTAGTGTGGGAGCAGCACCAGGAAAATCAGCTCCACAAGGAAAGAGACAGGTGTTTATTTTCCAAAGAAATGAACCTAGAGATGATAATGGAAAGACTTCAGTGTTGACTTGAACATCTGGTGAATCAAAAACTCACAAAATAGTTCTGGTTTTTACAAAAGATGCGCTCTTTACTGCAATTTGAAAAAAAGACTGCATATTTACAATTACAAACCATTAATAATTTCTCCTACTTTTACGAACAGTGCAACAAATATATAAAATGCATGAAGAAACTCTAATGCAAGAATGAAAAAAATCAGCAGTTTCCTTTCCAAATAAACTAAACGTTCACATGCTGTAGTGGATGACTCTATTTATCTAGATCCCTGCAGCAGTCCAACTGGAGTTTTTCTTCTGATGAGACAGTTTTTGGTCTTTCCTTTCAACAGCCCGTTATTCACAAAATCAGTGTAATCATATTGCAAAAAAAGTTTTTTTAAAACAACTCCCCAGCCAATCAGACTTTTTTCTTTGCTTAGAGAATAGGTAGGAGCATTACACAGAATAAATCTACTGTGCAGTAGATTTATAGACATAATAAACACTTTGAAATGCAAGGAGACTAATGAAAGATAAAGGGATAGATGCTCAACAGAATGGGTGCTATCTGCTCGATTGCTTTGAGGCAGCAGTGAGGGAATCTTTGAGAATAACATTTGGTTGGCCAACCAGTGCATTGTTGTCTCAGGCTGATGTTGCTGGAAATGGCTCCCATCTCAGCAGCAATGGGTAGCTGGTTCATGCTAATTGGGGCAGTGCAGGGCAGAAAATCCTCACTTAACCCAATCTCCTGCAGACAGCTTCAGTCACAGGGTGATACCTATGGCTCAGATTATCTTGTGGAAGGGGTGCCTCTTCTGCAATGGCCCAGCAAGCATGGCCACAAATCATTTTAAATAGCTTGCAATTTCTCAGAGAGCCAATTCACTCTGTGCCATTCTTGTGTTTACTGACCTGCTGCAACAGTGTCTACATCACCTGGCTCACAGCAGAACAATGCTGTGGGCCTCCCATTGGCACGTGCCCACCATGTATCATTCTTGGTGAAGTTAGTGGTAGCTTCATGCGCGCAGTGATATCACCAGTGGAATCAGGCCCCACATCTGGTCCTAGTCTTTGAAAATGTGTCACAATGGCAAGTGACAGTTGGCATGGAATGTAGAATTAATTTGATTGCACAAATAGCCTTCTGAAACTGAGATAAATTCTGCATATTAGTTCTATTAACTAATGTATTAGTTAATGGACATATGGCCTCATAAAATCTCTTATCTTCAAAACTGGTCGGACAACACATCAGGCTTCTTCTTTATTTATTACAGAACAGATGCCATAAAATACATGCATACATTTAAATATCATTCCATCTAACTTCTTGAATGGACAACATAATTAGGAAGGTCACATATCCAAGAATTAAGACAACTCTTCATACAAAGCTTCAAAACAGCACAGCACTTTTCACTTTAATTGACTTCTATTGGGGGAGTCTAATTAATCTGTTTCCTGGAAATTCAAATCAATTTTTTTTCTCTCTTTCAGGGGTTTCAAATTAATTGCTTCTTTTTTCTCAAACTGACTCTTTAAGCAGACTCTCTGATTTAGCAGAACAGGAGATTTTATTACCAGGGTTTCCTGGATTACGGATGATGACGAATAATCCACCATTCCAATTTACAACAGCAATGTCAGCCATTTTAAAATATAACCAATCACACAGTAAATATTTTAAGTTTCAATTATTTCTCATGACAGCTCGTAACCAAAACTTTTACTGTTTTGTTTCGAGAAAAGATTGGTACAAGAATCTGAAATACAGTTGGCTTTTGTTTTGGTTTGAAGGACTGCCAATATATTAGTGCTGAAAATCAGTGGTAGCTAGTTTATGGGATGATGGACAGGTCTTGTATAGTGTGAGAAAATGCAAGCCGCAAAACAGGCGCTACCTTGTGAGGACTGTGCAGAATTGTGCAGGGAAATTTGAATTTTAAAAAAAATTAAAATTTTAAAAAAACACAAGCGATTAGAAAATCCAGACAGCAAACATAAAATAATTAACAATTTGGGGAACATGACTAAGAATTTAAAAACTTATCCTCGTTTGATTTAAAACAAAAATCATGTACAGAAGGAAGATAAATTGTCAAGAGGGCATCAGTATAATATCTTTTTGCTAACAATCTCTGCAGCCCCACCTGACCTAATCAGATGGAAGCAAATATAAGTAATTGTATAGGAATTGTATGGGATGGCACAGTGTTTAACACTGCTGCTTCACAGTGCCAGGGACCTGGGTTCAATTCCAGCCTCTGGCGACTATCTGTGTGGAGTTTGCACATTCTCCCCATGTCTGGTTTCCTCCTATAGTTCAAAAATGTGCAGGTTAGGTGAATTGGCCATGCTAAATTACCCAAAGTGTCCATGGATTAACCATGGAAGGTGCAGGCTTACAGGGACAACATAGGGAGCAGTGAGTCTGGATTGGATGCTCTTTGCAGAGTCGGTGTGGATTTGTTCGGCCAAATGGCCTGTTTCCACATTCTAGGGATTCAATGAAAGACCCAGAAGTTATTTAAGCACTTTTTGAGAGACCAAAATTATACTTAATTTGATTTTTTTCTATCTTTGTGATATGTTGTAGAGAATTCAATATGTTGTTGTACAGAATTTCGGTGAGAAAACCCAGTTACTGAGCAATCTGTTGTGCTGCAGAAGCAATTTAAAATGTTTCACATTCTCACTGTACATACGATTTTATTAGTTTTGGAGTACAGTATATTGAAATACTATAAAAAGCAAAATGTTGTGGTTACTGGAGATCTGAACTCTGAAAAGGAAATGCTGAAAATACACAGCAGTACAGACAACATCCACACAGAGTGAGAAACAAAACTGTTTTTGGTTAGCTCTCCTCTTTCCACAGATGCTTGACCTAGTTGAATAATTCCACAATCTTATGCTTATGTCTAAAATAATGTATACTATGTAACGATAGTAATATTTGGAAGCAGTGGCCTAGTGATAACGTCACTCGACTATTAGTCCAGAATTGAAAATGTGTTGCTGGAAAAGTGCAGCAGGTCAGGCAGCATCCAAGGAACAGGAGAATCAACATTTAGGGCATCAGCCCTTCTTCAGGAATCCTATTGGTCCAGAATAGCAGGTCCATTGTTCTGGGGACCTGGGTTTGAATTTGACCATAGTAGAAGATGAAATTTGAATTCAGTGAAATCTGGAATAAAGAGCTAGCCCAGTGGCAACCATAAATGCATTGTCTATTGTTGTAAAATCCCATCTGGTACACTAATGTCCTTCAGGAAAGAAATTCCGTTGCCCTTATATGTGACTTGAGACCAACAGCAATGTAGTCAACTCATAACTGCCTTCTGGGCAGTTAGGGATGGGCAACAAATGCAGGCCACGCCAGCAATTCCCACAAGCTATGAATGAATGATAAAAAATAATGTTGTATATATTGGCTGGAATCTTATAGGGATCTGAATGATGTGGGCTCTGGTGAAATTTGTGGCAGAATTGAATGAGAAGTCTGGTGAGGCTGATTTCAAGGTCAGGAGAACCTCGCTCTACCTATTATGCTTTTAATAAGCGGCATGATGATTATCCCACCAGGGTTGCAATTAAGAGAGATTATTGCTTTTTAAAACCTTGTTAACAAACTAACTTGCCTTATTAATTTTCAGCTTTCTATCTTATGAAACATGCCATACAAGTTCGAAATGGTGATAGCGTGAGTACCTCATGAATCAAGTTCACTCCTTGCTCTGAAGGGTCTCCATATTGTGCATAAACAAACTGCAACTTAGGTCACAATCTACAGGTATCAACCAATCATCCAAACTCATTTGGCATTTTCCAACCCCTCATGACCATCATGGTACCTCTCCGATACACTGACATGTAGGAGAAGGAAAATCCACAGTCAGGAGCACCCTGGCTCCAAGGGTGGTAGTAGTGTATCACTTTGTATGCCAAGAGCTGGGGGTAGAAAGGTGGGCAGGTGCAAGTTCATGGAGACAACCTCAGGATGTATAAGGTTCTTGGAAAGGTTACCAAAGGGGATTTTGGTATTTGGGGGTGGGGGAGGGTAGTGGGAGGGATCATCGACACATTGAGGTGAAGGCTACAAGTCTCTGGCTGAGGAGTGCTTACTCGATAGGGAATGAAAATGTCTGCAACGGGTTTGGTTTTGGTGGGGAATCAAGTCAAACTGTGAGGAATGGGCTGAATGACCCACAGATTTTAATATTTTTAAAGGGAAACAACATTACACACATACCCAGACCTGCAGGATCCCTAATCCATGTCCATCTTAATGCATTGACCTTCCTCCACTCCAACCCCAACACTCCCACCCATGTTGTCTTTCACCTCCCAGCTCCCAATCATTCCCTCCAGCACATCTGGTCACAGACATCAGGTCAGATGAAAGCATTGACTATTTTATGATAAAAGAACAATATTATGGATCATGCTACCAAAGTGCCCTCAATAAGTTGCCTCTTTTCTCTCCCTCCCACTATGTCTTACTATAGTCCCTGGTTCCACTGCTGTGGCTGTGGAGTCTATAGACCCTTCAGATTGAATTGGGCAACCTCAGAGTCCTTGTATCAGGAAGGACCGGGCATGTGGTGGTCACCTTGCCAGGTGCAAGTTGACCCTCCTCTACCTGAGCATCCAAAGGACAGAAATGGGCAGGCAATGTAGAGATCAAAAGCCTGGTCTCTCTGGAGTGCTCTGAGAGGAGACTTCTGAGGGGCTGCATGTGGCTCCTCCTTTGGTTGGGTGTCTCCTGACATCACTGACCAATGCAAGGAAAGGATACCTTAAGTGGAATGAACACTCGTACTTATTCATTTGGTGGGACCTGGATGTCTCAGCATCCCCACAGAAGCAGTCTCAGATTTCTCCAGGGAGGGACAGAATTTTGCCCTCACATGGAATGAGGAACCTTATGTTGACACTCCTCCACTTGTCCTGGTCCTTGCTGGCCAGTTATAGGCTTATACAGCACTGCTTAGAGGGAATGCTGGTGGCTTGTCTGTCCATCCTGAAGCAGCTGGGGGGAAGGTAGTGAAGTGTTCTGAGTTGCAGGCAATAGTGAGAGTGGCAGAGCACGATCCTTGGTGGGAGGTGGCTGCAGTAGCAGAGACAAAAGGTGTGTGAGGTAGCAGAGAGAGAGAGTGTATCATTCACCCTGGCACAGTACAAAAGATCGTTGACCACCTGGTAGCATTGGTAAGCTGTTCCTCCCCACAGTGGAGATGGCATTAGTGTTGGTCAGGCCATCTGGATCTGGTGACATGGCCATCTCTGGTGATTTTCTGGGAAGAAGACCCTTTCCTTTGCATCACCCATCAACCAGAAAATCACAGCACCAGAGAATCACAGTGACAGAGAATCACAGTGACATATTTCCTTTTCTGACATCTTCTGGAAACATCCTTGACTAAGATGGACAACTTTGGAATGCCAGTACTCATCTTGGTGCACAGTGATCCTTTAAAGATGGCATGGCAGTAGTGGATGTTGGTCTTCCTGCCGAATGGCAAGTTGTTCTGGGAATGATGGACAGTAGGATGACATTGGAATCCGATGTGATGGGCACCATAGGAGCTGGAGTAGTTAATTAGGCAAGTTTGGTAAGATAAAAACAAGAAAATTACTAAGCCCCCCAGTGAAAATCCCTGCAAAAAACTCAAATTTAATCAAGAAAACACAAAATTCAGCCAGTGTTATAGAATTTTAGAAGATTTAAGGCAAGAAGTAATTTTAACGCTGATGATATGGCAGGAAAGTAGCTGGAACCTTGTTAACATTTTCTCATTCTTCTTCCCACTCTTGTCCTGCTAATTTCCAAATTAGAACTCCTCTGGATTCTGACAGACTTGAACTTGATCCTGAACTGGTCACCTATCTTGGCTGCACTACTTCATGGAGACATTAAGAACCAGTGAGACCCCTTTAAGGTTATTGTAAGTACTCTCCTTAGTGTGGCTGGAGGGAAGTCCAGACCTCTGTTTCCCCAGGCAGTAAAATATTAACAATATTCGCCCAGACTTGCTTTGTAGCTGGCAGACTTAAGTCTCTTAAGTTGATGGTGGGTGACCTCAAAATTGCCCAATATGTGTTGCCCTCTCGTTATCAGAAATAGGTAAGCAGCAGTTAATATCTGTCAAGCCACAAAAAATTGGCATTCCACCCTACCTGGACCTATAATTGAGTCTTTTATTTGGGTTTTGATGCATTTTAACCTGTTCAATTGAAACAAACCATCATCAAAATTCCTAACAATTTCATACTAACACTAGCAAGGTCAATGCCATGGTTTTGTTGCAAGCATCAATGGTGTAAAGAATCTGCAAAGAGTCTTTTAAAATAGTGTCTAATTTGTTCGTTAATTTCTCAGAAGGAGATGTTAAAAATATGAACCTTATAGTAATAGGCTTATTGAAGATGTTTCTTAACAAAGAAATTTAATTTGTGTTTCCATGGTTATTCTTTATTGAATCTAAAAGGTAAATCTTGCATATACTGACATATTTGGATCCATTTAGTGTAATGGCTCTTGTGTGCAGTAATAGCTTTTACTTTCTAAACATAGCGCAGTATTAAAAAGTATTTCGGGATCCACTTTTGCCTAACCTTTAAAATAATAAACTATGCTCAAATATTCTCACAATATAATGACTATACTTGGTTCATTCATCTGTCGTATTTAAATAATAGCAAGCATTAACCTTAAATAAAAGCCAGAGAGTAATTAAAGGGTTAACAAATGACAGCAACAAAAATGTATGGAGTTATCATGAAGAAATAACACTCCGCATGTATTTTGGTAATGTAATTATCAACATTAAAACAGATATTTGGTTTACATGTTAATGTTTTAAATCATTATTAAGTAGTATTATAATTGCAATTATTTTACTTATTAAGGATCTAGCATGCACCTGAATTTCCTGCTGAGCTACAGGATGTGCACTGCTTGCTTCTGTAAGATGTGCCAAATTAGACAATTTCATATCTGCCACCTACTCATTAGCCATGAAATAAATAGGAAAGGAAGAATGAGAGAATAATAAAGACATAACTAGCACCATGACTATTACAGAAGAGCATACACTAAGGGAAAATAAGAGGTGAGAGGAAGCTAATGACAATGTTTAGCAGAAAGGTATTTAACCCTGAATGATCTATTCTTTATCTCCTTTTTTCAGTATCCAAATCTGAAATCTGTTTTTTTTTAATATATGAAAGCGAAAGGCAATGCTTAATGAGTGGAAAAAGACAACCTGTAATTTTAGTGGAAGAATAGTAATTAAGACATAATGCATTACTGAATGAATGATGAATAGAAAGACTAGGAAAAATCCAGCTTTACCAAGATATGTGACTCGATCATTAGTTGACTTTTTAGATAATATATCATTTAAAGTGTTCCATGAAATGCCAAGCGTAAAAAGCAAAGGTATGGTCTAACAGCACGCTAATTAAATCAGAAATCACAAAGAAGATACATCAGATTAAATTATGGGACTGAGACTGGCAAGATAATAAAAGCAAAACTCTTGACAATAAATAACATGTATAAAATTACAGGAATATCCAAGTACAGATTACCAATGTGTGTGGTGACAGGTCATTCCAGTATATTCTATCTGTTATTTACTACTGTTGAAATGACTGACTGATTACACTTTTTAAAGCGTTCCAATGAATTTGTAACTATTGTCTTATATGTGAATTACTACTACAATTAGAATGAACAAAAAGGCATTAAACGTATTTTGCCTCTCATGCCATTAGATGCATATTTCATAACCTTCTCAAATATATACTATGTCTATTTTGGCTGGATCTCCCTCAATATGGGTATTAAAGCGACATAGCATATGTGGGGAAATTATCTGTATTTACCAATCAAGTGTTATGTATAGTTTTACATTTCATTTACCCAAAAATTAAACTAGATCATCCTGAATGATCATCAGCAGTAGTTGCTTTCACAAGGCAGACAACGGACACTTGTTCATAGGCATTAATTTCAAATAATACCCCCAAAATATAAAAAGCTAAATCTAGCCAAGTACACTGAATGATTATGGTTCTTACCAGCATCATTCAACTCAGTTATCAAGGAGGAAGTGAAGAGAACAGAACCACTTTTGAAGCCACTGCCAATCAACCAACCCCAGAGATCATAGTAAACAAATGAGAAGGCAACTGGATCCAATATTTTAAATATAAATGCTCAGTAAGATATCACACAATGGTTTAGTGGTGTCTTAAAGATTGTCAATTATTTTTTAACATGAAGCTTGTCGAGATACTAATGGAGGACCTTTGGGAAGACAGCATGCTGCTGCATTGGAGGTAGTAGAAACAATAAGTGGTAACAAGACTTAGTAACAGCATGATTCTGACCATTGCTAAGTACTGACTGATATGTGCAAATTACAAAAAGGTAGCATGATTTAAACTACAATGTTCACTACAGCATACACATCCTTTATCATTTTGCAAAAAGCTATATATCATTGAACATAGAAAAGTACAGCACACTACAGGCCCTTCGACCCACAATGTTGTGTCAAGGATTCATCCTAATCTAAAATAAAATAACCTAACCTATGCTCCCCTCAATTCGCTGCTGCCCATGTGCATGACCAGCAGCTGCTTAAAGGTCCCTGATGACTGTGCTTCCACCACTACCGTTGGAAATGCATTCCATGCATTCACAACTCTCTGTGTGAATAACTTACCTCTGACGTCTCCTCTATACCTTCCTCCTAACACCTTAAAATTATGACCCCTCGTGGCAGTCAGTCCTGCCCTGGGGAAACGTCTCTGGTTATCGACTCTATCCATACCTCTCATTACCTTGTATACCTCAATGAGGTCACCTCTCTTCCTCCTTCTCTCCAACGA
Organism: Chiloscyllium punctatum; assembly: GCF_047496795.1. Lineage (NCBI taxonomy): Eukaryota > Metazoa > Chordata > Chondrichthyes > Orectolobiformes > Hemiscylliidae > Chiloscyllium > Chiloscyllium punctatum. The sequence goes on along the minus strand of NC_092770.1, from coordinate 2,015,797 downwards.
GAAAAGTCAGAGCTTAGTAAACCTCTTCTCATAAGACAAGCCCTCCAGTCCAGGCAGCATCCTGGTAAACCTTCTTTGCACTCTCTCCAAAGCCTCCACACCATTCCTATAATAGGGCAACCAGAACTGGACAGAATATTTCAAATGTGGTCTCACCAGGGCTTTGTAGAGCTGCAGCAAAACCTTGCAGCTCTTAAACTCGATCCCCCTGTTAATGAAACCCAAAACACCATATGCTTTATTAACAACCCAATCCGCTTGGGTGGCAACTTTGAGGGATCTATGCACTTGAACACCAAGATCACACTGTTCCTCCACACTGCTAAGAATCCTGTCTTTAATCCTATATACAGCATTCATGTTCGACCTCCCAAAATGCATCACTTCACATTTATTCTGGTTGAATTCCAACTGCCATTTCTCAGCCCAGCTCTGCATACTGTCAATGTCGAGCTGTAGCCTGCAATAGCCCTTGATACTATCAATGGCACCTCCAACCTTTGTCTCATCAGCAAACTTACTAACCCATCCCTCAACCTCCTCATCCATTTATAAAAACTACAAAGAGCCGAGGCCCAAGAACAGAGCCCTGCGGGACACTGTTCACCACTGACCTCCAGGCAGAATACTTTCCATCTACAACCACTCTCTGCCTTCTGTCAGCCAACCAATTCAGTATCCAATCAGCCAAATCTCCCTGTATCCCATACCTCCTGACTTTATGAATGAGCCTACCATGGGGAAGCTTATCAAATGCCTTGCTGAAGTCCATGTACATCACATCCATTGCTTGACCTTCATCAACCTGTCTCATCATCTCCTCAAAGAACTCAATAAGATTTGTGAGGCACGACCTGCTCCTCACAAAGCCATGCTGACTACATCTAATCATGCTATGTTTTTTTCAAATAGTTATCAATCCTATCCCTCAGAATTCTTTCCAAAACCTTGCTGAACATAGATGTAAGACTGACTGGTCTGTAATTGTCAGGGATTTCCCTGTTACCCTTCTTGAAAAGAGGAACAACATTCATCTCCCTCCAATCCTCCGGTACGACTCCAGTGGAGAGTGAGGATGCAAAGATCTTCGCCAGCAGCTTAGCAACCTCCTTTCTTGCTTCCTGGAGAAACCTAGGATAAATCTGGTCTGGCCCTGGGGACTTATCAATCTAATGGTTGCAAAACTTTTCTGCACATCAACTTCCTCAATCTCAATCTGTTCAAGTCTGTTTCCCCACTCCTCAAAGTTCTTATTCGCAACAAGGTCCCTTTCCTTAGTGAAAACCAAAGCAAAAAACCTATTTAAGGCTTCCCCTATCTGGTCAGACTCCATACACAAGTTCCCTATGCTATCCCTGATCAGCCCTACCTTCTTCCTGATCATTCTCTTATTCGTTACGTATGAGCAAAACGCCTTTGAGTTCTCCCTAATCCTTCCTGCCAAGCCTTTTTTTGTGCCTCTTCCTGGCTCTCCTCAGTCCATTTTTGAGCTCCTTTTTAGCAAGCCTGTCATCCTCCAATGCTGTGCTCGACCCTTGCTTCCTCCACCTTACGTAAGCTGCCTTCTTCCTTTTGATGAGAAGCTCCTCTGTTCTCGAAATCCAAGGCTACTTAATCTTATTCATTCCTGCCTGTCTCAGAGGAATAAATTTATGCTATAGGGCCAACAAAGATTCGTTTTTATCTGCAGCTCAGACTGGATTATCAGAATCTACAAAATCTGAAAATGCAATAAATATATCCCAAAGAAATGCCAGTTTCAACATTTCATTGTCTGCAGGAAAGTTGGCATATGAAGGGGTGCACCATCAAAACCAGTTCCATCACAATTCTCAAACCTTTTCTTGTTTTATTCAATGGAAGAAGATATATTTACACATTAGAATAAGTGTTACAAAATAATTCAGTAGGGTACTTAATACATTGCAATTCATGAAATTTCCTTGCCCTTGATTTTAGTGGCAGATTTCTGAGACCTTGGCAAAATTTGTAAACATACATAAGTCTGCTGATTATAACGTATCTCAGTGTGAATGATTTATATTCTGCATTAGTATATTACATGCTTTAGTCATTGTGTGTGATGTACTAAGACTTTAAAAAGATTAAGGGCAATTCAGTTGGACTGTATAGCATCTCAAATCCAACTATGAATGACTTCTGTGCTGCATGTTGGCATGACCAGAACTCGGCACTTATAATTACATGCCCTTTGGGAAATTGCTTAACATACTTTACATAGGTGAATGCCCATCTTACATAACTATACTAATCAGTTGGCTGTATCATTCATTTTCCAACAAATTAAGATCCTATTGTTCAAATTATCTTACCTTCTGTTGCAGTGCTACCTGGGGATACCAACAGCAAAAGCTAAGCATGGCTATCCAGATTTATTTCCAAACTCAGCAAAAGGTTGCCTTTTGTTTAGTAATTACAGAGGTAAAACTCAACCATATATGACCAGGTTACAGTCTATATAAGTACTAATATAGCTCATGTTCTAATGCCCCCAAACTCATTCTTTTTTTGTGTCCTAGTTTCTATTCAATGCCTGATATAAATTTAATTCTATACACTTATTTCTCCCTTTCAAAGAAACCTGTGACTGCCCCTGACTTCCCAATAACTTTGTGCTAGGCATTTAGTTTTACTTTTGACCTTGTCTAACTCACTATTGAGTTGGTATGTCTTTCTCCTTAATTATTAGGTGCTCAGTGTCAAATCTGGCTGTCAGTGCATCTCTGTCATTCTCAGTGAAATAATGCAAAATGTTATAAATTATAAGTGTTATTCTGTTAAAACATAAAATTGCTTTCACTAGTAATGAGTCTATGGGGTTTGGGTAGGTCAGTTGGCTAGATGATTGATGTGTGGCTCAGGTTATGGCCAAAAGTAAGGGTTTAATTCCAGTTCCAACTAATGTAACACAGAAACTGGGTAAAGCCGTAGGCCATTCGGCCCTTTAAGCCTGTTCTACTATTTATGGCTGATATGATCATGGCTGATTATCCAATTCAGTACCCTGTTCCCACTTTCTCCCTGATCCCCTTATCCTTAAGAACTATTATTTAACTCCTTCTTGAAGCTATTCAATGCTTTGGCCTGAACTGCTTTCTGTGGCAGGGAATTCCAAAGACTTGCACATTGTTGGGTGAAGAAATTTCTCCTCAAGCCAGTCCTAAATGGCCTACTCCTTATCCATAACCTGTGACCTCTGGATCTGGACTCCTTCATCCTTCCTGCAGTTAACTAGCCCTCTGAGACTGGAAGGCAATGGCAAACCACGTACTGGAAAAACTGTGAAAAGTAAGCTTAAGCTCCACCAGACAATCGGGCCTGACTTTGAGCAAGAACATGTGAATGTAAGTTGCAAGAGTAAGAAGGGCTCTTGTGGTGCAGTTGTAGTGTCCCTATCTCCTGGTGAGAAGGTCCAGGCTCAAGCTATCCTGCTGTTGTGTCAAAACATATCACAACAGGTAGTTTTAAAAATAAAAATGCATAGTACTGAACTAAAATGGTTAAGTGCTACACAAAAATTATTTCTTGAGCTGTGATTATATGGCTCAAATCCAATCTGCTCTAAATGAAACCAGACTATCTCTAAAAATGGCATCATCTTCTGTACCCACAAGTGATTACCTTCCACTACATTTCTTCCTTTATACATTTTCATTAATAATCCCTTGACAAGGGCTCAGATTTCAATGTTTTAAAAAAGACTGCTATGTTGCTAAGACATTTAAGAGAGAGATTTTAAAATATATATGTATATACTTAATTTTTAAGTATAAAATGGACATTGTGAACTAAAATGTGGCCATCACCAATGTCAATGCAAGCTGACTACATTCCTGCAAAGTTCTAACCAGAACATCGCGTTGACATCATCCTTCTTGAATGTAACATCCTTGCATTATGTGGAAACTGCAGTCAATAAACACAAAGGAACAGTTCATGACTAAAAACAACAAATGCTAGAGATCACCATGGGTCAGACAGCACCCCTGGGGAGAGATTAAGCTAATGTTTCGAATCTAGATGACTCTTCATCCCATATGACTGTGAAGTGTGGAGGGGGCAGCATTTATTCTATAGTGTGGGGCCGGTGAGTGTCGAATGCTGGTGGAGAAAAGATGTTGGTAGTTCAGATTAAGTGACTGGGATGTGAGAATGGCAGAACCATGGTGTGTCTAACTGCCAGACTTGAAAGAGAAGACAGTCCCAAGGGAGTGGGTGGGAGGGGAGAGTGGACATAACGACAGAAAAAGTAACAGTAAAGTTAAAAGAAAGGGACGTAATGTGAAAATGTAACAAGTAGAACTAAATTAAAGGGAAGAAATGGGAGTTGGTTCACGATTTGAAGGTGTTGAACTCAGTATTAAGCCCAGAAGGTTGTAAAGTGCCCAGTCTGAAGATGAAATGTTGTTCCTTCATTTCGCGCTGTGATTCACTGGAGCATTGAAGCATGCCGAGGACCGACCAGTGGGAATGTGAGCAGGGCGCTATGTTAAAATGACTGGTTATGAGAAGAGACAGACTGGAGGTGTTCTGCAAAGTGGTTACCCAGTCTGCATTTGGTTTCTTCAATGTATAATAGGCCACACTGGGTGCAGCAAATACAATACACAAGCTTCGAGGAGGTACAGGTGAAATGCTGCTTCACCTGAATGACTGTTTCGGCCCTTGGATGGGAAGGAGGAAGGAGGTGAAGGGGCAGGTGTTGCACCTTCTGCGGTTACATGGGATGGTCTCATGGGAAGGAGGGGAATGGTATTGGCTGTCGTGGAATGGACTAGGGTGTCCTGGAGGGAATGATCCCTGCGAAGTGCGGATGGGGAAGTGAGGAGAAGATTTGTTTGGTGGTGGCGCTCTGCTGGAGTTATCTGAAATGGCAGAGAATGATCCTTTGAATGTGGAGGCTGGTGGGATGAAAAGTGAGGAAAAGGAGGAGTGAGTGATGGGAAGGGGCAAGGGTGGAGGCATGGGTGATAGATCCAAATAGTTGCAAGCCCTGTCAACCATAGTGGGTGGGAAAACACAGTCATGTCAGCCGCTTTGTTTTGGAAGGTGGCATCAAGTGAACAGATGCAATGGAGGCAAAGGAACTGGGTGAATGGGATGGAGTCCTTGCATGATATGTGGAGTGACGAGCTGTAATGAAGGCAGCTGTGGGAGTCAGTGGCTTTGCAATGGATGGTAGCAGATATTATTCTCCAAAATGGAGACAGGAGAAGTCAAGGAAAGGAAAGAAAGTGCCAGAAATGGACAATGTGAAAGTTATAGAGAATGGTAGAAATTAGATGTAAAATGAACAAAATTTTCAAAGCCCTGGGCACAGCAGCAAGTGGCACTGAAGCAGTCATTTATGTACCAAAGAAAGAGGGGGACAGTAAGACTGGAATAAGAATCGTTCCACATACCCTATAAAGAAGCAGGTATAACTGGGACCCATGTGGGTGCCCATCACCACTCCTTTGACTTTACAGAAGATGGATTAATGGAGAAATTGTTCAGTGCGAGAACAAGTTTAGCAAAGGGAAGGAGAGTGGTGGTGGAAGGGAATTGTTCAGGCCTCTGGTCAAGGAAGAAGCCGAGAGCCCTCAAACCATCCTGGTGGTAAATGGAGGAAAAGAGGGATTGCACATCCATGGTGAATAGAAGGCAGTTAGGGCCAAGAAACTGGAAATTGTCAATATGGGTGGAGGACATCAGATGAATCATGGATGCAGGTGGGCAGGGTCTGGACAAATGGAGAGAGGATGGAGTCAAGTTAGGAGGCAATGAGCTTAGTGGGGCAGGAATAGGCTGACATGATGGGCCTACCGGGTCGTTCTGGTTTGTGGATTTTGGGAAGGAGGTAGAAGCGGGCTGTCTGGGGTTGGGACATGTTATGTCTTCCAGCAGAGGCTGTAACAAAGAGAGCTGTCAAAACTCATTATGCCTGTGAAGGCACTGACAGCCACTATCTATTTCATACAATGATCAATGGATCCTTGGCTGTTGGGATTGAAATGAATTAGTAAGTTGAAACTGATTTTTTATGGACCTGTCATAGGTCTGAAACTCCTTTGCAAAACTTTAACTAAACACTTATGAACTTTTGATTCAGTTTACAAAGAATCTAACCTACTGGTACAACAAAGTCTGCTTTTTGCTATCTGAGTGAATTGACCATCAATGGACAACAACAGTCCAGGCTAATAGTTAAATCTGCCTCAGATCAAAGACCATCTCCCCAAAACCTCATTTCAAAAGAAACCCTGCAATGGACTGAAAAATGCTCCAGTCTTTGTGTGCCAAGCTCAAATTGCTGTGCTTTCATCAGTTTTAAAATAAATTCTGCAATTCCTACCTTGGTTAAAAAAATCTGGATGAATCTGGAATCATACAGAAAAGAACACTCACTGAACAAGAAATTCCTGGACTCAGACAATCATGTGAAAATGTATCTTTAGTTTTTTAAAAGTTATTCTTAATTAATAGTCACTTGGTAGTACATGAATAAAAGATGAAAAGCTTTGACTGAATGTATCTTTTATCTACATTGTTTTTAATTATAAAATCTTCCTTGTCCTTTCTCTTTTCTTCATCATTTGCTTGTCTGCATAAATGTGTCGTCACAATTATCCCTAATTCAGAAGACATGAATAAATTATATTTCAGATTTCAGGACCTTAAAGAGAGTTTCCTGTGGACCCCTTTGAAACTGGGCTTTGCATCAGCACGTTTGGGGAAGATATTGCTGCCTGTCTCAAAGCAGAGGAAAGAAAATGCCTGTGCTTATGGACAGGTGAAAGGAAAACAAATGAGTTCAATCCACCTCTCCCCACTGTCCACAACACATTCAACACTACCACATTTCCCAAAGAATGGAATGAGTACAAACTTCCTTCAAGTGACCACTATGAAGCAAAACCATGTTATTCAGCTCTCGTAAAATTTCGTTTTGATTGTCACCTCACTTTGGCTGAAACATTTAATGTATAAGTTAGTGAGAAGCCTGGGCTATAACATAAACTGTGTTCTATCCATTACTAAAATCATTTTACTCTATTCGCATAACAATTTCTATCTTCACTGCCTCACTTTAAGTACTTGGTACATTTCCTATATTTAATCCACTAAAAGCCTTCTCTTTAGCTTTCAGTACCTTTGGACACAACTTCCCCAGATATATCCTCTGCAGACTGAAATTTATCCAAGTCCTGTCTCACGCTAAGGGTGAACAAGGTGGGGAGTTTGGGAGGGATGTGGGGTAAATTTTAACAGGCGCGGTAAGGATGGGGGTATTGGGTGAAAGCCAAGTTATCCCATCCACATCCAAGTTTCACCTGGATGGATTTGAATACAAGCAGGGAAACATTGTCCAGTGGCCAGGAAACTCATTGAAGATTCAAAAATCAAATTAATTGTGTCCTTAACTGTCCATTCAGCACAATGGGGAGAGATTTCTTGGTGGAATTGACATTATCATGAATCTAGGTTTGTGTTTTATTTACTGGCAGGAAATCCTCAATGAATCTTCAAAAAGGCTAAAACTTGATTCCTGTGATTTTGCACCACAGTCAACGTTGGCTGCATGTGTTTCAATGTACCTCCTAGACCCTAACACTGTTGGAACAGAGACAACTTGTCTGTGAAGCCACATCGAGAACAAGTTCCTGACAGTGTTATAAATGGGCATCATCTCTTGCAACATTAACAAAGCATCAGAACAATCATTTGAGATTATCAATTGAATGGAAACAAAGCATTAGACATAATCACTTGGACAGCAAGACTTTGCCAAAGAATTCCTCATTTTTAATCTCATCATGTAAACCAGGCAATTAGAATGCAGAAGTCATGACCATATTTTGATGACTGAACAATTGCAGAAATAACATACATTGACAAGACACCTAGCCCTTTGTGTACTACAGCAATTGTTTTCTCTGCAAAATGAGACATCTCAGAAGGAGCTAGATCATGACTGAGTTCCTTCTTTCTCTTTTTCTCTTCAGGTCACCCTTTTGAACCCCTTCTATTTGTCCAGGTGTCACAGATAGAGACTTAAAACAATACTCTACAAATAGCTACTGTCAACTGAACAACAGATAAATTATCTGGCTATATCTTTAAAACATCTCGATGTTGAAAACAGCAGTACCACCAAGTTAAGCTGAAAGCCACCAAGTCAAGAGTCAACAGTCAACTTTGAAGAGTTGTATACCCTTTCAACTTTCCTAGATTTTAAAGTTGGTTGATCGATCTCCTACTCTGTAATCTGTCGTGTGAATGTGAACTATAAATTAGAGTTTTCTTTTATTATCTTATCTAGATAGGTCATGTACAATATTTTTAAAAATCCTCTTTAAATAGTTTCAGGAAAACCTCTCTAATTGTGTCTTTTATGATCACAGTTTAGAACTCATTGAATCTAGAATATCCTTTTCAAAGAACTTGTTGTGATCAAATGAGACAAGGCAGGATCGGGGAGCCATTTAATGCTTCCTCACCTGTGACATTTGAAGGATATAAATTAGTGCTGAAAATTAAAAAGCAACATAGTAAACATAATGACAGTCAATAATTGGTAGCATCAATGCAACATGAGTTAGAAAATGCCAAACAGAAAAACATCATTTCATACAATCTCTGGGCAACACCAAATCTCACCATTTCCAACAGTTGGTGCCACCAAGTCATCAGCACGCTCTATTCTATTGTGGTCAGGGTGGTAATACCTACAAGTCCATACCCATTCTCTTTCTCTGCATGGAGCTTTCTATTGCCTTCTTCTGAAATAAGGAAAAACAGATATGATGGATGTGAGAAATAGAATGGGTGTTGAGCATGGAATGGAAACACTTACCACGGGGGGCATTAGAATGAGGGTTGCTGTTGAGGTGGAGACTTGAAAAGGCGGCTGGAAAGAAATGAATGTAGGCAGAACTGGGTACTGCAGATGCTGGAGATTAGAGTCAAGATTAGAGTGGTGCTGGAAAAGCACAGCAGGTCAGGCAGCATCCGAGAAGCAGGAAAATCAATGTAAGAATGAATGTATATAACTGTCAGGTCAGACAAATGTTGTGCAGGAGATTGTTGAACAGGTCAGATAGCAATGACTGCCAATTGAGAAGGGTATGACATTTGGCTTTCTGAACCTAATGAGGTTAGCAAATCTTTTATGGTACTGCATCCATGTCCTCAATGCCATGTTCCTGTTGCTGACAACCTCTGCCATCGCTAGCCATTCCTGCTTCATGAGGCTGGATGGGACTTACTTCCCATCCTTATGGGTAAGAATTTCTCTTGGCCCTCGTTCATCTATCAAGGTTTCTAAAGATGAGTCCAAAAAAACAATAGACTAGCCATCCCACATCTTCCTTCCATTATCCAGTAGTTGGTTTGCTACAAATCAAAAACTCCTGCAGCTAGTTTGGCCCCAGCCAGAATCTTTTTATACTCAGAGCCTTCACAGATAGATCTTACATTTGATCTTGGTTGGCCTCACAGATCGGTCATGAAGCATGGAAGCAGGTTGATAAGGAATTGATTAAGTTAAACAGATATGTAATAGCCTGTTCCTTCAGCAATAAGAATTCAGATCTGTTAGAGGCCTGCCATTACACCAAAATTCTGCCCCATGTCTCATTCTCAAGTTATCTACACCTACACTAATCACTATTCCCTCCTTGTCATTAACTGTGTAAAATTCAAATTTCTGAGCCCCATTCCTACCTAATTCTTCCCTTTAAATACTGCAATGCTATGTCTCAATTTGTCATTCATGCTCCTACTTCATCATCTTATGCAATCTCTCTTGTCCACCTTAACAATTATGTTTCTAGTCATAACTTCTGATCATTTCACTTGGCCTTGAATATTCATAACAGCCCAGCCTTCATCATCCTCTGAAGCAAAGAATTCCTCGAATTCACTACCCTCTGAGAGAAATATACAATCCTCCTCTTCTCCACCTTAAATGGGCAACCCCACACTGTGAGACGATGCCCTCTGTTCCTAGATCCTCCCAGAACGGGAAGCAGCCTCTCTGCATCTATCCTGCTTTGCCCTAAGAATTTTGTATGTTTCAATAATGTCATGTCTCAACTCTAAACTCCAATGAGTATAGGCCCAACTTATCCACCTTCTCAGTATCAGACAGCCCCTCATACATGGGTATAAGCAAGTGAACCTTCTCTGGACTGTTACTAATCTGGTATATCCTTAACAGTGACTGATTGGGAAATGTCACTCAAATTGAGGGCACAATTTTTTACTCTCTGGAATGGCATGGTCAATGATGATGAAGTTGGGCAATTTGATGTGAATAAAAATATATGATATCAAGTGTAGGTCTTTTGACCCAGTGAGCCTGCTATGTGATTTCACTTTGGTCATGACTGATCCTCTGCCTTGACACTGTATTCCCATAGCCCTGAATGCATTTAGTGTGTTGATCTCTATTTCTTTCTTAAATATATTATGTGACTTATATGATAGATGCAGTGTCACCACCCACTGAGTGAAGAAGTTTTGGCTCTGAGTGATCTACTTTATATCAAAGAACAAATTACAGAAACAGGCCCTTTGACACATGAGGTCTTTCTAAATTAAAAACCTTTTGCCTTGACTTGGTCTGTATCATTCTATTCCCTACCTATTCATGCATCGGTCAAGATGCCTATTAAACATTGCTTTTGTATCCGCCTCAAGTGTAACCAATTCAAAGGTCACAGTTAGGTCGATCAAGGTGCTATGATGACATCAGTCAGAGGCTTGGCCAATATCTTCTGCAATGAGACAAAGGGAAGAATTATGGATAAAACCCAGTGATATGTCCAGTGACCCTTCTTCAGAACTGGGCTTGGAACATTGATTCTGCTTTCTCTCCACAGATGCCAACAGACCTGCCGGGTTTTTCCAGCATTCCTACTTTTCTTTCTGGTTTCTAGCATCCAGAAGTTTTTGTCTTTTTTGAAGTATTGAGTATGCTGACAATGAATAGAAGGGCAATTAGCTGTGATGCTACAGTAGGAGAGGTGATGAGGTATCACCACAGAGTGAGTAGGAAAAACCAAGGGTAGGAAGGCTTAGTAGTTTGGTAGGATGAAGTGGACGAGAGCCATTCAGTGGACAAACTGCATGTGACAGTTCGAGTTGCAGTTCTTCCGCCTTGTTGAAATTTATGTGCAATTATGGAGTTAGAGTAAGTGCAGGAGAGAGGTAGCAGAGGGAAGATGGTAGCATTCAAGCTTGCAGAGTGCAAAATATCATTTACCTTCTTCTTACACTGCTGATTGTTCCTTTTAACCCTATACATCTATCTCATTAACTGTGGGGATCAGGGCATGGACCCTCCTGTGGATAATATAAAAACATGGATAGTGTCACAATGGCAATCCCCTACTGTGCAATCCACCTGGATGTCAACAGAGAAAAATGTCATGTCTGGGACCGACCTCACAAGTACGCGGTTCTGCGTACAATGAAGGCCAAATGTATAAGGCACTGGCCTATCCTGCCATCTGGGAAGTGGCTAACTTGGTCTGTTGACATGGCCTCCTATAGCAGTCAACAGAAAAAGAACTGTCCTCCTTTTCATCCACCAATGTGTCTCGTCCCTGTCCATGTTACACAGAACAAATTTTTTTATTTTCTGGGCGACTCCCTTACTCATAATAGTTGGGCTCCACTGTGTAAAGGGGCAGTTCCTGGCTTGCAGTGTCACGGGGGTGTGCAGCTGGGTTTTAACTATGACTCCAGCAGCGTGAATGCCAGCAGGTCCAAGCAGTGGTGAGTACTTCTGCAAATCCTGCTGTGCATTTCCATGAGAAGAGCATTGAAGACACTGATTGCATGCTGTAATTAAAAAGAGAAATCACAGAAGGCTTCTTGAGAAAAGCACTCTGAGCCATGGCAGACCAGATGATACAAGCTCACTCAATAAAATACTTTAACTGAAAATGGGAAATTGAGCCCTTAAAGATCACACAACTCTGAGCACAGATCAGTGCAAATTTTAAAGGTTAATCTTTCTTAACGATACTGTTCTATATTTAGCTCATAGTGAAAATAATTGCAGTTGGACAAATAAGCTCAACCAGTTTCCACTTTCTGAAAGGTTGTGCATCCCAACAAGCAACCTTAGAGACTGCTAATGAACTTTACCAGCAATACTAACAAGACAGCAGCCCGGAGACTTGCACTTATAACTAACTGGATGTAATGCAGGTCCTCGACTGCTTATGCCATTGCTTCACATAATAGCCTGTGACTCAGAAGTGCAGCTGAGTCCTAAGACAACATGCACTAATTTTTCATTTAAGAGTAAACTCTCTTATCACCCAAGCTGATCGCACAACAAAACAATTTTGAAATTACAATCAGCAACCCCCTGTTTTACACCCATACAAATTATCCTTAGGAAATCAGCCATGTGAAAGGTATAAGCAATTATCAGCTCTGTTTTGATATTTCACTTACAGTGTGCACTTTGGCTTGAGGTTGCACATCTATCTTAGCTTTCACTTTGTTTGTTTCCTGCGTTGGCGTAGAGTTGGACAGTACATGTATGATTTTATATAACTCATATCACAGCACAAAGAACAGTCCAATTTATTCTGCACCATTTTTTAAAAGTGTAAACTCAGATTAGGGTATAATTCCATGAGTATCAATAATGCTACAGTGCGTCATGCCATGGCCAATCTCCAGACATGAGAACAGTGAGTACTGGCAAGCAATTTAACAATAATAGGCATCATAGTTCGACCAAATCCTGTGATCAGCTTGCAGCAACACATTCAGTGGGGGTTACTAGACATTGATCACCAACGTCATAGTGATTTTCCTTTTCTGCACAAGAGATACCAAAGCTAAGCATTATTTTGTAACAATGAATAAACTGAATTTAATTGCTTCAAGTTGCTCTACTCTATTCAAAGACTAAAAGATCTCCCAAAATAATTGCACTTGACCTTTAGCCGAAGGCCTTCAGAGCATGTTTTGGAGTTTGTCAATGCGAAAACAAAAGACTTGTATTCATGTCGAATGTTTTGCTATTGCAGACATCTCAATACATTTTACAGCCTAGAACCTTTTTGAAATGTGATCATTGCTGTAGAGTTGGGCATATGGCAGCCAGTTTGCACAAAGCAAACTCCCAGATACAGCGATGCAATCATGGTCAAATAATCTCTTTTTTGGGATGTGGATCAAGGGATAAATTCAGGCCATTCACCATTATGGTTGAGCGTGTGGTGCTGGAAAAGCACAGCAGATCAGGCAGCATCCGAGAAGCAGTAGATTCGATGTTTTGGGCATAAGCCCTTCAGCAGGAAACTTTCGATTCTGATCTCCAGCAACTGCAGTCCTCACTTTCTCCCATTCACCATTATGGAAAGGAAGAATTGTTAAGAAGAACAGATTTTTCAATAGTCATTAAACATTTATCTATGACTATGATAATTAGTTAAGAGTAATTGCACCATAACTAAAAGGTACAGCTGTCTCCAGATAAATACATTTGAATTGCATGTACCTTGTGCTGAATGGATGTAAGCTCAGGCCACAAGATCACTCACATCAATATTCTCATAGAGAGCTGCTACCATTTGTTTATTGTAGATTCAGGTGCAGTTCCAGTGTCAAGCAATACAAGCAATATTATGGCAGGAAAACAGCACCACATGGCAGATCATACAGAATTGCTGGTAATTACCAACTTTATTTCTGATCACAGGATTTTCTGCAATAGCAGAAAGGAATTACAAGTCACAAATAGTTACCTTGCTGACCTGGACAGACAGCCTGAATGTTCAGTTTATCCATAGCTAGAAAAAAAAAATCCAATACCACGGGAGATGATGCTTAGATTTCTGCGCTGGAGATGATGAGGAAAACCATCAGTTTAAGTGGCTTACAGGACTGTAGTGTCTTGGCTTCATAGGAACTGGGAGATAATTGCATCATATAACTTGTTCGTGACACCTATAATTGACAGGTACTTGTGAACACATGAACATCAAATGTATGAAAGCAACAACCAGCATTATTACACGGGGAGCATTTATTTGAATCATGAAAGATTCTCAAATTTATAAATGTCAGATAGACTCCATTAGTTCCTCTCATGGATTTATTTAAGTAATGATTACAGAATTATTGCTGCGCCAATGAATTATGCACTGTGAACTCAAGTAGTTTAGGACTCCAGGACTTATCAGATCCTAACTAACGTAAACACTAGCGTCATTCAGTAAGAGCTGGGGTTGGAGGGTTTGAGCTAAAGGGAGAGGCTGAATGGGCTGTGGCTTTTTTTTCTCCAGAATATCGGAGATTGAGGGGTAACCTTATAGAGGTTTATAAAATCATGAGGGGCATGGATAGGGTGAATAGCCAAGGTCTTTTTCCTAGAGCGTGGGAGTCTAAAACTAGAGGGCCTAATTTTAAGATGAGAGGGGAAAGATTTAACGTAGAGAGTGGTGCATTTATGGAACGAGCTGTCAGAAGAAGTGATTGAGGTAGGTATAATTACATCAATTAATAAGCATCGGGATAGGTATATGAATAGGAATGGTTTAGAGGGATATGGACCAATTGCTGACAAATGGAACTAGGTCAGTTTGGGATGACTGGCTGGCATGGTCTAGTTGGACTGAAGACTCCGTTCCACGCTAGGTGACTCTACGGCCCTATATTCCAATCGAACATTTTTGCACTGTGGTATAGTTTTCAATTTTCATACAACTTCTTATTAGAAGATTTATAATTAATAGTTTCTCTTTTAATATTATAGCTAAGGACCCCCATGCTGTGTAACGTTTGATGCTGAAAAAACTCCCTGCCATATATTTTGCACATACTTTTCCCTAACCTCGCTTAAGTTTATTATCTGAAGAGTCAGAGATTGAGAGAGGGGGAGATGCAATGAGACCTGGGTCTCCTGGTACCACTAGTCACTGGAAGGAAGAATACATGTGCAGTAGGCAGTGAAGAAGTCAAATGTTATGTTGGGCCGTTGTAGCAAGAGTATTTGAGTATAGCAGCAAGGTTGCAGCATTGTATGCAGCTTTGGTTTCCCTGTCTGAAGAAGGATGCTCTGGCTATGGAGGGAGTGCAACTCACATTTAACAGACTGATTCCTAGAGCGGTAGGACTGACATTTGAAGAGAGACTGTATAAGTTAGGGCTACATTCACTGGAGTTTAGAAACATGGGATGTGGTAGGTGATTTCATAGAAACACCTAAAATCCCTACAGGACTGGACAGGATGAATGAGGAAAGATGGTGCCTATGAATGGCAAGTACAGAAATAGGGTTGATAGTCTAAGGGTATGGGCACACCATTTGACACTGAGATGAGGAGAAATTTCTTCACTGAGACAGTGAAACCTGTGGAATTCTCTGCCACAGACTGGGCTGAGCCAAAATATTGACTGTTTTCAAGAAGGAATTTGATATAGTTCTTAGAGCTAAAGAATATGAGAAGAAAGTAGGAACAGGGGCCTGAGTTGAATAATCAGTCAAAATAATATCAATGGTGCAATCGACTCAAAGGACTAAATGTCCTATTCCTGCTCCTATCTTTTATGTTTCTATGTTTCTATCTCTCTGTCTCTGTCTCTCTGTCTCTCTCCGTCTCTTTCTCTCTGTAGGGATTCCAACGCCGAACTCTTCTTTACCTGGTGAATCTGAAAGCTTTTAATTGCTCATAATTTCAGACTTTTCATTCTAAGCACATCCCACACTCAAAATTCCTGTCACTTATATTCGATGACCACTGATTGGGGAAGAGTTTCCATAACTCTTGGATTTATTAGTTGGCAGTTGAAATGACCTATAATTGTGGGAAGTTCAATCTTTAGCTAGCAAGGAAAAACGCTTCCATCACTCAGTTACATGCTCATCTTCTAGATAATTATATAATGATATTGATGGATTTGTTCTGAAAGCAATCCATGACCAAGCTCAGTCTTTCCTCCTGGCAGCAAGTTGTTGAATGCTTTTATTGGAAATATTGGTGATCCCATTTAATAGCCACAACCTCCACATTAAAAGAAACTAACTTTCAATGGGAATATTTTAATCTCATTATATTTTAATTAATTTGAAGCATGATATTTCTCTACATTGGTTTATAACAATTCTCATTTGTACTAATAGAATTATAGTAATGATGATTATAATTTGATTTGAAAAATGGTAATTTGGTATCAGGCACTCTTGATTCTTAATGCAGTACTACAGGCTACATTATAACAACCTGTATTAGTATCCTCAGTAGTATAATACAGAGTACATCTGGTAACTTGAGATAATTAAAATTAACATCATGGCATAAGTTTCAGGCAATTTCTTTTTTAAAATTTGGAAGTGTTTCTTCAGGACTCTATAATAAAATATTAACTTTGTACACATGGTTATAACTTTACAAATGTCACCTGTCTTTCAAACAGTAAACCACAATTAAATTAGTGTCATATTAAGCCTTAATTTAGGAATATGACCATCTTCAGTCACTTGTTAGAAGTCAGGTTTCACAAACTTACCTTGCAGCTTTGTGATTAGTGCTGCAAAATGGAGTTCTTTGCTTTTACCTTTGATATTTAGTTTTTGCGGAATAAAATATTTCTATATTACTTAAATTGGCAATTGGTAATGGCTGATATTAAAAACTCATTATCAATTAAGTATATATAATTATATATAACTTGTAATATGTTCTCATCTTGTTAACAGAAAAGATATCCAATAAGCTCTGCACTCATGCAACCATTTTGAGATTTTCAACTTTGTTGAGGAAGGGTTCAAGTTTCTGATTAAAATGACATTTCTAGAACATGGGAGTATTAGTCACAGTCATAAAGTCATGGATGTCTGCAGCAGAAAAAAAGGCCCTTCGGCCCATTGGATCAGTCAGTCAAAAACCACTATTCAAATCCCATTTTCCAGCGCTTAGCCCACAGCCTTGTATGTCTTCACAAGTGTACGACTAAATAGTTCTGAACTTCTGTCTCTACCACCCCTACGAGCAGTGTGTTGCATATTCCTACCTCTTTCTGGGTGAAGACAATTTTTCCTCACCTCCCCTCTAAACTTCCTGCCCTTTAGCTTAAAACATGCCACCTGGTCACTGATCCCTCCATCAAGAGAATCCCTCCTGTTATTCTGTCTAGGCTTCTCATTTTTTATACATCTCAATCAAGTTCTCCTTCAATCGCCTCTGCTCCAAGTAAAACAACTGCAAGCTATCTGATCTCTCCTCATAACTAAAACTCTTCAGTCCAGGCAACATCCTGGTAAATCTCCTCTGCACCCTCTCTAGTGCAATTACATCCCTCCTATAATGTGGATTCCTGAAGTACATGCAAAAAGAAAGAAAGAATCCATCATAGTATTCAACATAAAATTAGAAAAATCTATAAACTGCCAGTGAACAATATGCTGTTCTTATTGAATTCACAGTACTTGATTACAATGAAAGTGATGTCTTCCTAGCCTTTTTTCATATGTGGCCCAGTACTGTGAACAGTGAATAGGGGAGCACTAATCCTGGACCTTCAATGACTTCATAAATCAGAACTTTCAGAGCCTGTCATGGGCTCCATAATGAGGGTCATTATTCAGCCAGAGTGTCAAAACTACTATCAGAGGACCTTCTCAGAACTGCAGTCATTCTCTTCCTTGTTAAATAAGCAAGTAGTATACAAAAATGGCAAACAAGAAGCAGGTCAATCTGATACAGTGCAGGGGCACAGAGACCTCTAGAGTAATTTACCCTTTGGGGATACTGATCATTGGGGAGATAAATTATGTGTTCCTTCTAAAAGATTAATGGCAATACAAATTCAAGCAGTACTCTCTCTAAAAGAGGCCACAAATAACTGTATAACTAACAATACATTTTTATGTATAACAGATGATAAACAAGGCCAACTGATGAATGCTGAGGATTTTATGCCTAATAAAATAACAGATTGTGTGTTAAGTATATTATTTTTCATTGAACTATATGGATTTGAATTTCTTGTTTGTCTTCTTGTGCTTTCCTGTTTACTAATGGAAGCAACTAAACTTTAATCGATGTAATATTTTTATATCTTCATGCTTCTGCTTTTATGTTTTTAAACCAATATTAACAGTCCCATATTTTTACAAAGATAATTTTCAATCAGGGGATTTTTCAATCCTGTTGGAAAAATCAGAATCAGGAGCTGCAATAATCATAATAGTTTATCCTTATCAAGCACTGCTTGGAACTACAGACTCACAGTGCCAGGGATCTGGGTTTGATTTCACCCTCGGCTGACAGTCTCTGCAGAGCTTGCACATTTTTCCCATGTCTGGTTGTGTTCTTGCTGGGTTTCCTCCCACAGTCCAAAGATGTGCAGGTAGGTGGATTGGCCATGCTAAATTACCCCATAGTGCTCAGGGATGCGCAGACTAGGTGAGTTAGTCATGGGAAAAGCAACGTTACGTGGATAGAGTAGGGGGGGAGGGTCTGGGTGGGATGCCCTTTGGAGAATGAGTGTGGTTTTGATGGGCCGAATGACTTGCTTCCACACTGTAGGGATTCTATGTTCTATGATCTAATCACAGAATGATATACTGCAGAGTGTTAGTCCTCATATTGTAAGCAAGAACAGGGATAATGCAATGAAATTTGAATTTTGGTTTAGGTTGGTATGTGACTTGAACTTCAATGCTATAAATTTACCAGGTCACTGTTCACAGTATGGCTTAATTAATCTTCTGTGTGCATGTATACCTACTGTGCAAAGTGCTATTAATATTATTTACAGCAACATATACTGGGCAGTTCAACACAAACTCAATTTGTCACTTGTGAGCAATATTTTGCCTTCATCAAACTGATTGCTAAGATGTTTGATTTGCACAAAAGGCCCACCTGCTCCTACTCTCCATCCAGAACATAGTTTCAGATTTCTTCCCTCTCACTGTGAAATGTCCTATTGAAGCTGCTTGTTGATAGTTGCTTTCTTCTGGTGATCAGGAATGCTTACCCTGATTGATCAATTTCTCATGTTGACAGATCCTTTCACCTTACAATATTGCATACTTCTAAAGTCTAGCACTTTTATCCATGTCACACCTCAATACACAAAATACCTATTAAGTAGTAACTTTAAAAGTTCTTTCACGGGATGCAGACATCACTGGGCAAGGCCAGCATGTGTCACCTATCCCTCACTGCCCTTGAACTGAACAGCTTGCTTGGCCATTTCAGAGGGCTTCTAAAAGTCAACCACAATTCTGTGAATCTAGAGTCACCTTTGGCTGGACAAGGTAAGGACAAAAGATTTCTTTGCCCAAAGGACATTGGTGAATTGGATGTATTGTTTACAGAAATCATAGAATTCCTAGTGTGGAAAAAAAACCATTTGACCCTTTGGGTCTCTACTGACTCTCAGGCCAATTTAGCATGGCCAATCGATCTCACCTGCACATGTCAGGACTGTGGGAGTAAACAGTACTACTCGGCAGAAAACCACACAGACACCAGGAAGGTGTGCAAATTCCACACAGAGAGATGGTTACCCGAGGATAGAATCAAAGCTGAGTGCCTGGCACTGTGTGGCAGCAATGCTAAGCACTGAGCCACTGTGCAACCCTTAACTAACACTGATAGTTCTGTGGTCACTGTTTCTGAGACTAGTTTGCAATTCCATATG
Organism: Chiloscyllium punctatum; assembly: GCF_047496795.1. Taxonomy (NCBI): domain Eukaryota; kingdom Metazoa; phylum Chordata; class Chondrichthyes; order Orectolobiformes; family Hemiscylliidae; genus Chiloscyllium; species Chiloscyllium punctatum. The sequence continues at coordinate 1,996,111 of NC_092770.1, read as the reverse complement.
TTTTATGATGTGAAGTTTTTAAATGCCAAAGGTTGATTTGGTAAAGGTTAAAAATCACACAATATCAGATTATAATCCAACAGGTTTGTTTGGAAGTATAGTCAAGCTTTCGGAGCGCTGCTCCTTCATCAGGTAACTAGTGCGTACCTTCAAATAAACCTGTTAGACCATAACCTGGTGTTGTGTGATTTTTAACTTTGTCTACCCCAGTTCAATACTGGCATCTTCATGTCTTGACTTGGTAAGACTTTAATTTGTTTCCCCAAATTAGCTTGGATCTCTGGCTTACTGGGAGTGACAATACCACTACAGCACTACACCACCAATTAAAGCTTACTTAATAATTAGAAATACTCACAGACTCTCTTCTCAACATAACCTTTTACTGACAAATGAGTGGAGGTTAATTATCCCAACACCAGGCATCTATCAGCATTGAGGTGACATGCCCAGCATGTGTATCATTGTTTATACCTTTCATTCAAAAATGTAAATATGCATCTGAATGCTCATGTAATCACATTACCTTCAAGTTAAAGATCTTTTTCTCATGACAATCCAGTATTTCTTCTCTCTTATTTCTTCTCTAACTTTCCTCCTTAACCTCTTTTGTCTCTATGCTATATTTTGGATCTGATCTATATTCTGTTGGACACAAAGGACCTATCTTTATTGTAGAAAATAAATATATGGTTTGCTCGCTGCACAAAATGAAATTGCCACCTTTTGGGTTTAGTTAAGAGAAGTTAAAATGAAGAAAAATATTTTTAAAAACGAAGCTTTTTGTGAGTATTATCACACACACATACATATTTACATACCCATACTTAAAAATAATGTAATAGTTTTCACCACAGTGAAAGTAAAGACTATCACTTTAGGAATAGAATAAATACACTCTCATATATTAGGAATAAATTTACCAAGTGCGTCAACCACAGAGCCTATCTTTCTTGTGATAATTCTGCTATTTATTCAATATTTTCTGAAGTACTTGATACACACTCCAAAATGCAGTGTTTGAATGGAAATACAATAACTCATTAATGACAACAGCAGTTTTGTGTAAAATACATCTTTGCTTCATAAAGGTGCATTCAAGCAACACCATTTAAAAATATGAATACTGGTAGTACCTTGTCACAAAATATCTTGTAGGTGCAATAAGAACTTTTTCTAATGTGAAATATAAAATTTACCATTATTGTAAAATTGTAAAATTGAAGGCTGGAATCTCTTTCTGGAAATGGTTGCAAGTTACATAGGTACCAATCTATACACCTCAAAGAACTGTAATGTTCCATTAATGCATCAAGTTCATTTGGTTATATTCTAACACAGATAAACTTCAGCAATGCCAGAATAGAACAAATTGGATAAGCCATCAGTTCTTCCAGCGCTATATGCAGAGAATTAATCAAGGTTGAGCCAATATTTCCTATACATTTGTGCCAAGTATTATCTGTATTTTCGTTTAAATTTCAATACTGTTTTTTGGTAAATTGAGTGCATACTGGGGTGAAAGAAAGGCATTATTGCTGGTGAATTAAATTCTTCCCTACTTTTAACAGCCACTGGCAAGATTATGATTTTTTCCCCATTTTAGCAACAGAATAAGTCTGAAGCCAAACTTCTCCTCCTTGCTATCTTGATAATATTCTGTCATACCAAATGTTGATTGTATCCACTAACCTGCTGCAGACATTTGTTACATTTTTATTTATAATGTGCCTCAGCGGTACGATAACCCCACCTGTCAGAGGGAAATCAGGCATTGATTTTCTGCCATGAGAACTGTTTGAGATGCTGATAAGTTGTGATGAAGAGAAGTGGGAGGAAGTTTGTAATGAGCATAAATGCCAAAATAGACCAATTGGGCATGATTTCTGTGCCAATTCATTTAATGGAACTTCCCGAATTATCTATTTTTGTTGGTGCAAATGCCTACATACAACTATGGTAGTTCTGTAAAGTAACAATATGAATGAGATTGAAACTGTCTAAATTTAAACTGCAAAAGAATATCAACAGGTCAGGTAGGTGGAGCAATGACAAATGGATTTCAAGTTAGAAAAGTGTCAGGTAATACAGTTGCAGAGAGCTAAGTAGGCAAGGGATTGCACTCTGAATGATTGGACTCTGGAAAGTACTGAAGATCAGAAGGACATTGCTGTCATAAACCCAGATCCCTGAAGGCATTAGGTTAGGGAGATATGAAGTTTTAGAAGGCATATGGATACTTGTCTTTATTAGCTGTAACCTAGAATACAAGAGGAAGGAGTTTATGCTGAATTATAAAATGTAAAAATGCTGGTTAGGCCACAACTGGAGTGCTGCAGTTCTGGTCAGCACAGTATAAGGGAGGACATGATTGTACTTGAGAGCATGCAGAGGATTATCAAACCCCCACAGTGGAGAAAGAGTCCACTTAGCCAATCAAGTATGCACTGACTGTCTGAAGGGGAGCAACCCCCACCGCGCACCACCATGCCCTCCCCCCCTCCCCCCACCGACCCACCCCCACATGAGGTTTAAACCAGGGCTAACCTGTGCATCCCTTAGCACAACAGGGTAATTTTTAGTATTGAGGCAGAAGTGGGTACTGCAGATGCTGGAGATCAGAGTAGTGCTGGAAAAGCACAGCAGTCAGGCAGCATCCGAGGAGCAGGAAAAATTGACGTTTCGGGCAAAAGCCCTACTAAGTTTTAGTATCGCCAAACCACCTAACCTACACATCCTTGGACTGTGGGAGCAAACCCACACAGACACAGGGAGAATGAGCAAAGTCCACACAGTCAGTGTCCCTGGGGCTGCAGTTGAATTCATGTGGCTGAAGCCATGAGGCAGCAGTGGTAACCACTGTGTCACCATGCCACCCCAGGATGCTCCCTGGACTGGAAGAGTCTGACCAATGTTAAAAGATTGGGATAGGGTGGTATTGTTTTCTTTGGAGCAGCAAAGATCGAGAGGGGACCTGATAGAGATGTATAAGGTTATGAGGAGCTTAGGCAGGTTAGATTTTTTTCCATTAATAGAGGGTCAATAATCAAGGGCCATAGACTTAAAGTAAGTGATAGAGGGCTAAAAGAAGAGTTAAAGAGAATTTTTTTCACCGTGAAGGTGGGCGGAGTATGGAAGTTGAGTCTGAAACTGTTAACATATAGGCAGTATTTACCTGTACTGTCATACAGATCTGGAAAATGGAACTAAAGAAGTCATGTGGACATGAAAGGCTAAATAGCCTCCTTCTGGGCTTTAAACATCTATGAAACTATCCTGCACTGTGGGGAAAGTAACGTTAATTTCAGCAAGGTTCTAGATTAGATTAGATTAGATTACTTACAGTGTGGAAACAGGCCCTTCGGCCCAACAAGTCCACACCGCCCCGCCGAAGCGCAACCCACCCATACCCCTACATCTACCCCTTACCTAACACTACGGGCAATTTAGCATGGCCAATTCACCTGACCTGCACATCTTTGGACTGTGGGAGGAAACCGGAGTACCCGGAGGAAACCCACGCAGACACGGGGAGAACGTGCAAACTCCACACAGTTAGTCGCCTGAGGCGGGAATTGAACCCGGATCTCTGGCGCTGTGAGGCAACAGTGCTAACCACTGTGCCATCGTGCCGCCCACAACTGCATTTCTTGGGATTGGAATTCCTGGCGAGAAGTCGGGAGTGCAGCACTAGCATAAAATAATTATGAGCAGAGGAGCAATCTGACTGAGCTTGCCACTCTTTGAGATATTCGGGTCATTTATTAAATACTCCTAGAGTAGGAGAAGTAACTTTTAAGAAGAGTAGAAATGTTTAGTGAAGTGCAGAGATGAGGATTGATATATTAAGAATTAAGATGCACAGTGGTATAAAAACCGAACATCAAAATTGCAAATTAGGGCATGCTATAATCAGAGATCTTCATAGAGAATAAAATATATGATCAATTATGATTGAGTTCTTCTCTCTCTGGAGGATGTTTAGGTCACAGGTGAAAATGGATTCTGGAATTTTCATTCCAGCCCTCCAGAGGATGGATGTAGGGAATGAAACAGCTATAAATTTGTCAATAATCAGAATGTATTTACAACAGTCCGTCTCGATCAACAATGGGGAAAAGATAACGTGAAGAGTGGAAATCCTGCTCCAGTGCAAAAGGAGATGTGCTTCTGTAATAGGTTTGAGGTATATCATAGGGAACAACAACATCTAAGAACTCCAAAACTACATTTGGATTGCGCTTAAATTGACCTGAAAATGCTTGACACAGTTGTGTAAATGGAAAGCATTCATTTCTCTGCATAATCCGTCTTCAAGTAGCACACAAAAAAGAAAGGAAATCTACAGCTCATAGAATCATATACAAAGGTTTCAGTAATTTGAAATGGAAGGAAAGTTACTGGTAAAATGATGAGACTGAATAGGTACTATAAAAACCATTAATGATTAGACGTTTTCATATGAATTGTCTAGCCCATGAATTTTTCATAAGTCTGTGGGGCAAATCAATGTCAATTTGGTACAAAATCAGCAGCAGCAATGGATTACTGATAAAGAAGGAGCTGCAGCAATACGGATACTTAGTTCTCAATTACTCACAAAGATTTTGTGGTGCACAGACAAAAATATATTTTTTTCACAAATAATTTGCAGCGTTGCTGCAACAAATCTATAAAAGACTACTTGTGGAATCAGTGCTGAATTTTTTTTTCTTCCACAGCTTCACAGAATCTTATGTTAACAGGAGGTTTTCTGAAAAGGCAAGCTTATCTGGATGAACTTGAAGTCCAGGTAAATATCTGAGTTCAAGCATAGTCTGTTCTTAACATCACTTAGGATGCTTTGTCCACTTATGAACTTACTCGATATAATTGTTTCCCTGTAAGCTTGCAAATTTGAAAATTACTCATTAATTGATTTTGTGTAATTTTTAACAACTGGTGTGAATGTAACTTCAGGACAATGAAGGGACCGTGACATTACTTTGTTTCTGCTGCAATGTGGCAAAATGTTGGAAAGAACCATAAGCATTCAAAGTTTGATATTATTCTCCTAACCTAATTCAGCATTAAGTTTATGATTTTAAATAATATTTTCAAGAACATTAGAATGTATCATTACACATTAATATAAATACAGGAATTAAATTATTTAAAAAAAATAAACAGACTTACTATGAAGCTGTCAAATTCATTCTTCTATTCTGTGTATGCTGTTACAAGAGCCATGCATAAGTATAACTATTCCCATTTGTCAGTGTAAAACAAATAAGCCAAAATGCATTGTTAAATTTTAGACTATGATATTTACCTAGTTCCTATGTTGATATACTGCACGACTGTTGCTTATTGTTAGAGTGCACAGAAACAGGAAAATAGCAATAACTAACATAAAGAAGACAAACAGTTTTGTTACAGAGCTTTGTACATACAATCAATCTTCTTTTAATTTCCACAAGGTCTGATCATTTCCCACTACTTTTAACCTGTAAAAGGTGACTGCCCATTTAGATTTATCAAGAGTCACATTGTACAAAAGAAGTTTTCACCAAATTATATTTTTTGCACATATTGCAATGTTATTTTAATAATACAATGATAAAAATGGAGATGTTCTTGATGCTACAATGGAGAAATGCCTGAACAAATATACATGTGCAGCAAATCCAAAAGAAAATTTACCTTTGAAGTATCCATGAAGACGGAAAGTCGACGCAGGGATCTTGCATATGAAATTGCTGATAGGAAAAAGCAATTAGCATCCGATTCTATTTACAATGAGTAATACATTAGGTGGAATTTTCAGCGATCTACATGACGTGGACGATGTAAAAATATGTGGCAAAATCAGGCAACAGTTGCAACTATGTACATTTCATGTCAGGAACCACTCACGCTGTCCTTAATGGTTTTTACAAGTGGCGCAGCGAGGTTCTCACTGGGCAGCATTGAGATGCCGGTTGACAGTAAATATTGTTTGTTATATACCTTGTCAAAGGCACAACTCATCCCATTTGATCTAACTTGCCCAATGTCAATGTCATGAAGGCTCAACAAGGAAACCAGATTGTATACCAGGTGGATACAGCTCACTGCTTACTCTGAATGACAACCAAACTACAGCTCATGGCACATTCCAGGGGCATGAGCCTTACATATTCTTCATCCACAGACATTGGCATTTGGCATTTGCCAATGCTTTATTACCATCCAAGTACTTTTCTGATCAATGCCAGTGCTTTCTGGAAGGACAGGCTAACTTTGCAGGATGCACTGATAATTACCATTGAAATGCTGTGGTTCAGACATTTTGTATGCAGGCTCTCATCTGGTACTTTGGATCAGGCTACATCTCAAGGCTTGCTCACTCAGTGTCCACTTGATGTTCATAACATCCCTGCCTTGCCATGCCAGTTAATGCAGTCACAAAAACAGCTTGCCCTGCTGCAAAACTATCCTCAGTCAATGGGGTGAAACATTTTTTTGGAATGGCAGTGTTGGGGCAGAGTGGTGGGGTGGGGAGTGGGGAAAGAATGCTGTGGCAAGGCATCCAGCACCACCCTCCCATAAAGGCTCACCCTGACCTATTATAGTTGGTAAGTTTGTAAGATATCGGAGCAGATTTAGGCCATTCAGCCCATCGGGTCTGCTCCACCATTGGATCATGGCTATTTGCTCATCTCCCTCATCTTCCTGCCTTCTCACCATAACCTTTCAACCCATTACCAATTAAAAATCTGTCTAACTCCTCCTTAAATTTACTTACTGTCCCAGCATCCACCACACTTTGGGGTAGTGAATTCCACAGATTCTCCTTTGGGAGAAATAATTTCTCCTCAACTCTGTTTTAAATTTGTTACCCCTTATCCTAAGCCTATCACCCCTGCCCTAGAATGGCCCACAAGAGGAAGCAACTGCTGCACATATGTTTTATCCACAACTTTTGTCATCTTGAATACCTCAATTTGATCTCCCCTCATTCTTCCAAATTCCAGAAAATATAGGCCTAAACTGTTCAATCTGTCTTCATATGACAAACCCCTAATCTCTGGTAGCAATCTAGTGTATCGTCCTCTGAACTGCCTCCAATATTATGTGCTGTTTCCTCCTCTGATGACAAAATGTGAGGGAATGAGCGAGGTAACAGTGGTTGGTATGGCTGCGAGTGTTAATACATATGGAGGAAAAGTGTTGAGGTGTTCTAAAGTAATCAGGAGGCAGCATGAGGACATGCAGAGTTCATGGTGTAGGATGCTGGCATGGTAACGAGAGCAAATGAGGAAAGGTGATACATGGAAGAGTGGGAGTGACAGAGAATGAGTCTTGGTGGGAGGTGTGTGCAGTGGCACTGATAGATTGAGTGTGAGGTGACAGAATGAGAAATTTGGCACTCACCCTAGCTGAGTGGAGAAGGTTATTGACATTCCTACAACACTGCTGGTTGTTCTTCCACACCCAGGAGATGGCACTAACCCAGGACCAGGCTGGCAGCATTGGTGGAATGGTCTCCTCTGTCAGTCATCAGGAAGAAGATATCTCTTCATCACAACCTCCAGGCCTCTGTTGGAGAATCTCAGTGCCATCTTCCCATTCTCCAACATGTTCCAAATCTCTCTGCCAATGAGCAGCTTTGGTATGCCAGAGCACAGCATCCTTTTAAAGATGGCATAGACACAAGGGGTGCCAATCTTTCAGCAGATATCCAGAGCAGTGAGTTGTTGTAGGAACAGTGGGGGTAAGATGGGACAGAAATCAGATGTAAAAGATATGATGGGGAGTGGAAGGTAATTAATGAGATGACAGTGGTATGATATGGTGAGAAAATCCACTCGGCATTGTGGTGACAAGCCTCAAAAGAACCCAATGCAATTTGAATTCGAAGGAAAATCAGGATTTAGCTCCTTATCTCCTGAGCTGACAGAATACTAACTTGCTACAAATGACTGAAATTACAAAAACTGCATTATGCATTTCCTAATAAACCATTAAAAAACATGCTCTGAATGCACATCATCCATTTAATGTAAATGGGGGAATATTTTGATTCAAATAATTCTTTCATTCAAAATCGCTGATTGGAATGATCTTCACTAGGTTACAATAAAGCAGAATATTGACCTGTATGTGGTTTGCGAATTGGGACTGCATCTATGAAATAATGAATGTGCTCCATTTGGTCTTTTCACAGTCCAGCTCAGAATTCCAAACTAATTCTTTGCCAATAATCTTGTCACAATCTATTTGAGTTAATACTGCCTCAAAGGTTTTTTGGGGTAATTTTTAACACCTTCACCATTTTTGGAATTTTCTGGACAGTCTTGTCCAGAAATTGAGACAGAATCTCCATTTCTCTCTTATAAAGCAAACAATATCAAGAGCAGCCCTGGGAATTTAATCTAATTGAGTCATTCTGGACCTACAGTTGGACCAGAGCCCTGTATTCTAAGTACGTAGCTCACACAGTGGGAGTGAGATCTAGACATACAGAAGGAACAGTGCGGTGGCTCAGTGGTTAGCACTGCTGCCTCACGGCACCATGGATCCGGGTTTGATTCCACCCTCGGGCAACTGTCTGTGGGGCGTTTAAACATTCTCCCTATGTCTGAGTCGGTTTCCTCTACATACTCTGTTTTGCTCCCACAGTCAAAAGATGTGCTGGTTGGATGGATTCCTAAATTCCCATTAGTGTCCAAGGATGTGCAGGCTAGGTGAATTAGCCATAGAAAATGTAGAGTTACAGGGATATGGTGGTGGGGGGTGGGGGGTGGGGGTTTGGGGGTGAGGGGAGTGCATGTTTGTGTCGATGCTCCAACTGGCCTGCTCATGGGATTCCATAATTTTTCATCCACATTCAAAGAAGGACACTAAGAGTGGAATTTGGACTAGAGGGGTCTGGGGGCAACTCTTAAACCCTCTTTCACCATCAAAGTTGAGTAGGGTTTTCAAACTGAATAGGGCATATTGACAATAGGCACTGGCACCATCTGACTCCAGGAAAGGATTACCGTGCTTACTCCCAAAACCTCTGACTGGGTCTATGTTAAAGGATTCCAACAATTGCAATTGAAGTAACCTTGGCTTTTGGTCTTATTATCAATCATGTTTTATTTGGGTAGCTTCTGTTGCATAGGAGAGGCAGGTTATACAGGAAGTTTAGTTTGGAAGTTACCAATACTTTTATTCTCTCTGAATGCAATCCTCAAGGTGATAGTAGGCATGTTATCAAAGATAGCATCAAAGTCAGATAATTCAAAATTCTCAATGCATTGAAGGTATGGGATTTGTGCAGGAATTTTAAACTTACAGTGGGCAATTCAACAGCATCCCGGAATGCTGTGTGAATGCCTCAAATTGTTACTTATATGGATAGTTACGCAGGAAAGGTTTCAACGTTTCGGGCATAAGCCCTTAACATCCAAAACATTGATTATCCTGCTCCTCGGATGCTGCCTGACCTGCTGTGCTTTTCCAGCAACACACTCTCAACTCTGATCTCCCGCATCTGCAGTCCTCACTTTCCCCTCTGCAGGAAAAGTTTGACAGATTGAAAGAATCTGTAACTTTTAGGTACCCTCAAATGACCATCTGACTTGATCTGACATGACTTCACTACACAAGTCCCTCCATTTCTTCCCTTAACTCTCCCTAAATACTTCCTTGACTCCCCACTACTCCCAAACAATCTGTTACTGATGAACATGAGACATAGGAGCAGGTGTGGGCAATACAGTCAGTCAGTGAAATTTGCCCCTGCCATTCTATAAAATCATGGCTGATCTGTCCCAGGCCTCATCTCCTTTTTCATGTCAGCTCGTTGTTGTCCTGAGCTCAATTTTTCAAAATATTTTCAGTAATCTAGCCTCCACAACTCTCTCTGGAAGAGATTCCCTGACATTCCATACCTTCTGAGACAAAAAATTCCTTTGCATCATGGTTACAAATGAGTTTCCCCTAATTCTGTAAACTTGTCCCCAAACTTGTGATTCTCCCACTTATGGAAACATTTCCCACGTCAAGCACCTCTCAGAATCGTGTATGTTTCAGTAAAATCACTTCTTAACCTTCTAAACTATAATGAATAAACATCTAAACTGTTTGACAGTTTTTGATAAGTCAGTCCCTTCATCCGAGAAATCAGCTGAGGATGATTTTGAACTGCCTGCAAAGTCTTTCTTAAATGCAAAGACCAAAAGTATTCCTGATGTGGCCTCACCAACACTCTACACAGTTGTAATAGATTTCCCTGTTTTTAAACTCCAACCCCTGTTAAAAAAAAAGGTTAAACTTCCATTTGCTTTCTTAATTACTTCATGCACCTGCATGCTAAGCTTTTATGCATCATGCACAAGACCACCCAGATATGCCTGTGCTGCACTTTCAGTTCGGAAACTCTCTCTACTTAAGTAATAGTTTGCCTTTTGATTTTTCCGACCAAACTGCATGACCTCACACTTTCCTGCATTAAATTCCATTGCCAGGTTTTTATCCACTCACACAACCTTTGCAGATCCCTTATGACCTCATCACTATATGTTCTCTCATCTATTTTATATCATCAGCAAATTTGGAAATATTGCACTCTGCCCTTCCCCAAAGTCATCAATCGAGATGGTAAACTTAATTGAAGCCCTTAGGCTGATCCTTTTCTGATCCATTCATTGTGTCTTTCAAACCTGGAAATGAAACGTTAAACCTAATTTTCTGTCTTCTGTATGTTAACCAATCTTTAATTCACGCTAATACATTAACACAAATGCTGTGAGCCCCTATCTTGTGCAATAACATTTTCTGTCCAAACATGAAACATGTATTAGTTTCCCTTTATCACCACCGAGTTTACCCTCGAGTCATCACATTCCAAATTAAATATATATCAGCATTCCTTCATTGTTGTTGCTTCAAGGTCCTGGAATTGCATAGCTAAGAACTCAATGGAAACACCTTCACCATGTGACCAGAAACAATTTGAAACTTGGCTCACTACAATTTTTTAAGGGCAATAAAGGCTGACTTTGCCAGCAGTAGCCATACTGCAATCAGGAATAAAAATGAATAAATAATTGCCTGGTAGTATAGAGCTTAAAGATAATTATATGGAGACAAGAAGTTGAAGCTTTTTATCTTGTACTCATCAGAACTAGGGTGCAAGAAACAAACTTAATAGAGGTCCCATTATTCATGATTTTAGGCGCCGGTATTGGACTGGGGTGGACAAAGTTAAAAATCACACAGCACCAGGTTATAGTGCCTCCTTTTGGGCAGCACAGAGGCTCAGTGGTTAGCATTGTTGCCTCACAGCACCAGGGCCCCAGGTTCGGTTCCAGCCTCGGGCAACTGTCTGTGTGGAATTTGTACATTCTCCTTGTATCTGCGTGGGTTTCCTCCCGGTGCTCCAGTTTTCTCCCACAGTCTAAAGATGTGCAGGTCAGGCGAATTGGCCATACTAAATTGCCTGCAGTGTTAGATGCATTAGTCAGAGGGAAATGGGGCTGGGTGGGTTACTCTTCGGAGGCTCGGTATGGACTTGTTGGGCCGAAGGGCCTGTTTCCGTACTGTAGGGAGTCTAATCTAATCTAACCAAATAAACCTGTTAAGACTATAACTTGGTGTTGTGTGAATTTTAATTTTGTCCCATTATTCAGTTTGGTTTCTTCTGTCCTGGTTCTGATGAGTGTAAGACAAAAAGCTTCAACTTCTTGTCTCCTTTCAACAATACATAAAATGAATGAATAAATAAATAAGCTAATGTTTTTACTGTTAGCTAATGGGAACCTGCAGAGAGCCTGTTTCAAGGCATGGCACACATTATCCACAGGCAGCAGGAGAGGACAAATAAAGTAGATGTAATTTTAGCGATTTAGTATCATAGAACATTCTCAACTGATCTCTTTTACACTGAGGCACATATGACAATAGATTAATGTTTCCAACAACTATAATCTGACCTGAGAGTTTAGAGAATCTACCATACCTGGAACAGCCTAAATGGAGTAAATAGTCAAAGATACTACCGTGATATGTATTCTGCCTGAAGGTTTGCTTCATTGAATAGCAGATTTGTCATTTGTGCTTAAGAATTCAGCACCCTCATGTACAAAAACCTGAGATTTTACATGCACCATCTGTTTTGCATAAATTGACAATGTGGTCATCAATTTGCACTCCTGGAAGCAATAGCCGGAAGACCTTGAACATATGTTGTGTAAGAGCCCCCAGGCTGTCATTGAAAAAGAAAAAAAAATGTGAATTCAGCAAGGCAACATGTTATCCCAATAGAAGAGACTGCCAGAACTTATAAAGATGAGCCTTTTGATAGTATTACTCAATGATGCACAACACTTTACACTGGTTTGTATATCCAGCACCTCATTTTTCTGTCACCCTTCTTTTACTGTCTTTTATATGTTTTATTGTAAATGCATTGTTAAAGAAATGGCCATAGGACAATCGGTCAGATATAGATGGAAGTAACTATATAATACAAGAAAAAAATCAAATTATTTTAATGCACTGCACACTAATAGAAAATTTTGACATTAAATTTGCTTTCATTGCTCTTACAAATAGCAGAGGAGTTACACATACCTGTAATTTCCTCAAAATTCATAAAGAAATTAGTAAAAATGGTAACTGAAAGGTGGCATTTAATTAATTCCATTCAAATTAACTAAAGCAGTGCAGTACTTCTCCAGAAGAGTGTGTGCTCATAAAAAGGAAGCAATAAATGAATTATTAACAAAAAGAAAAACTTTCTACCATGGAAAATATTAGTGAATTTCCATCTGGAAAGAAAATATAATTAAATTGTCATCGGAAACATTGATGCTCAGTACAGGAGAATGGACAGAAGCAGTGGATGTATTATTAAATGATGTCGAGACACATCAAACAATAGCTTGGAATCAAGAAAGGATCAATTGCAAATATACAAATAAGTCAAAAATCTCAGGAAAGTTCTGATGATTACTCAGTTCAGTCTGGGTATCAACACTCTGAAATATGATTTTCTGCATGTTACTGATGGGACTTCTCATAACATTTATCCAGAAAATTCATGGCTTGGTCTGACAGTAAATCTGTGAGGCTTTTTAATTCATATGCTATGACCTGAATGGTCCCATCTCTGAAACACTTATTGCTAACCTATTGCAATTAACCCACAGTGTTATTTTTCTTTCAAGAAATACAGGCATCGCTGGCAAGGTCAGCATTTGTTTCCTATCCTGAATTGCCCTTGTGCTGAATAGCTTGACAGACAATTTCCAAGGTCAGTTAAGAGCTAATGTCAGTACTGTGGATTAGGAATTACATGAAGGCCAACCTAGACAAGATTGCAGATTTCCTTCTCTAAAGGGCATTAGCGAAACAGATGGGTTTTTACATCAAATAATGGTCATTTTGTGGCCCCATTAATGGGACTAATATCACATTCCAGATTTAGTAATTGAATTTAAATTTCACCAACTTCCACAAAATAGGATTCAAACCCATGTCCCAGAGTCTGGGTTTCTGGATTGCAAATCCAATAATATTACCATTGCACAAGCTCAGATTCCTCAACAGTTACTCAGACATTGAGAAGAAAAATCTCTCCATAAAAGTTCACTTATTGAACAATTTGAAGCAAATATTAATTCTGTGTTTTTGTCATCTTTAGAATATTTGGCTTAAATTCTAAATGGTAATTTTCAGAAGAATTCTAACATTATAGGACATTCATTTTAAGCTGTCATTTTAATTCTTTCACATTACCTAGCTTAATAATTAATTCTTTAAAAAAATCACTCAGTGTAACTGTTTAAACAAAAATGTAATTTTAAAAATCAACAGAAATAGATACAAAGGAGGAAGCTGAGCAGCTGAATGTAGCCGTTTCCTTCAGGAACCAAGTCAGCAAAGAACAAGAGCGATTGAATATCTGTTAGCTGGCAGACTATGTGAAATAAGTTTTGATAACATCATCACAATTTCTAATAAGCAGGGGTGCTCAGCTCAAAGCTACAACAATCACCCATCTTGTTTAAGGTGTTCGCTGATGAGAGATATGCAGGGGCATTGGTCTTGTCAGTTTGAGGCAAATGCACATTATTGGGGCAGAGCTGGTGGAGCTACATCCCACCTGGGAATATATGATGCCAACATTGTGTATCCCAAATCTGTAACTCTGTTCAATTTCCCAGTACTAAAATTCTGCATTAAAAAATTTTGCATTTTCTTTTCAATTTTAACATACTTTTAATATTTTAATAATTTCAATTTAGTTAAAAAATATAAATATTTGTAATTCTGAAATAACTTCACTGAGGTATCTCATCACCAAGTCACCATTTATTTACATGTGGCGAGTCCTTGACAGTCATCCAGGAGCTCCATCAGAGACAGCTCTCAGAGTGAACAGAATGCTTGACATTTATATCTGTCAGCCAGGGCTCCCTGATTGTATCAGATTAACAACCCCAGTCAGGGAACTCATCATCCATGAGGGACACCGAGCTGACCTAGTTATAATCACTATGTTCCTCCCCCTCTGAGTACGGGGACATACGCCTGACCCAGATCGGGTCAGGTTCCTCCAAATCTGCCTTTGATATGAACGATGTGTAAGGCATAGTAGCATGCATCTTGCATCTGGAGCATCTCAGAAGAAATTTATTCTGTTCTTCAGGTTGTAAAGACATCAAGGTAACTACATCATTGATGTTCATCTCAGATTCCAAGGTATCTTCAACGCTGACAAAACAGTTGGAAAGGCTGTCAACGAGCTGGGCATGTTATGCTGCTGTGCTGTTTGTGAGTTTGCAGCTTCCAGATCATCCACATGCTTATTCAGGACCATCGTACCTACATCACTGAACCTGACCACATGTTGATGATGCCTCTTACTCATACAGGACCATTCTTGCGGTTCCTACACACTACTTTATTTCCTAATGTAAGTTAAAAATCACACAACACTAGGTTTCCTGAAGTCCCTCTCATGCTTAGCAGACTCTTCTGTCAGGCACTGATGTTCCTGATGTCATTTCACCATACTCACCAGATTTACGAAGATCAGATTTAATCTGGTGCAGAGTCTTCTCCCCATTAGCAACTCTGCTGGAGCTATTCATGTAGTTACATGAGGGGGCTTGGTATCTAGTGAAACTGTGGGCTGTTTCTTTAAGCCTGCTTTCAAAGTTTTGACTGCTCTTTCTGCCAGGCTATTGGATGTGGAATAATATGGAGCTGTCCTTATATATTGAATGCCATTCCACTTCATGAAATATTCAAGATCCTGCTGGTAAACAATGGCCCTTATTATCTGCGACCAATATTTCTGGGACTCTGTATATTACAAATGATGTGTGCTGTTTTTCTATCAAATGCACTCTATGTATGTCCAGCCACTTCGTGTGGGCGTCCACAATGACTAAGAACTTTAAGTCCTTGAAAGGACCTGCATAGTCAACATGTAACTGATACATGGTTTACCCAGCCATGAGCATGAATGTGGGGAATTCCTGGCAGTAATTTTTGCCCGGAATTGGTACTTTGGGCACTGCCCCACCAATGCAGCTATATCTGCATCCAGACCTGGTCACCAGATGTAATGTCTTGCTAACGTCTTAATTTTGGAAAGCTCTGGATAGAATTAAGGAGAATCCAAAGAGTTTTTACAAATACATTAAGAACAAAAGGATAACTAGGGAGAGAATAGGGCCCCTCAAAGATCAGCAAGACGGCCTTTGTATGGAGCTGCAGAAAATGGGGGAGATACTAAATGAGTATTTTGCATTAGTATTTACTGTGGAAAAGGATATGGAAGATAAAGACTGTAGGGAAATAGATGGTGACATCTTGCAAAATGTCCAGACTATAGAGGAGAAAGTGCTGGATGTCTTGAAACACACAAAAGTAGATAAATCCCCAGGACCTGATCAGGTGTACCCTAGAACTCTGTGGGAAGCTAGACAAGTGGTTGCTGGGCCTCTTGCTGAGATATTTGTATCATCGATAGTCACAGGTGAGGTGCTGGAAGACTGGAGGTTGGCTAACCCGGTACCAATGTTTAAGAAGGGTGGTAAGGACAAGCCAGGGAACTACAGACCAGTGAGCCTGATATTAGTGGTGGGCAAGTTGTTGGAGGGAATCCTGAGGGACAGGATGTGCAGGTATTTGGAAAGGCAAGGACTGATTAGGGATAGTCAACATGGCTTTGTGCATTGAAAATCATGTCTCACAAACTTGATTGAGTTTTTTGAGAAAGTAACAAAGAGGATTGATGAGTGCAGAGTGGTAGATGTGATCTATATGGACTTCAGTAAGGCGTTCAACAAGGTTCCCCATGGGAGACTGGTGAGCAAGGTTAGATCTCATGGAATACAGGGAGAACTAGCCATTGGAACACAGAACTGGCTCAAAGATAGAAGGCAGAGGTGGTGGTGGAGGGTTATTTTTCAGATTGGAGGCCTGTGACCAGTGGAGTGCCACAAGGATCGGTGCTGTGTTCTCTACTTTTTGTCATTTACATAAATGATTTGGATGCGGGCACAAGAGGTCCAGTTAGTAAGTTTGCAGATGACACCAAAATTGGAGGTGTAGTGGACAGCGAAGAGGGTTACCTCAGATTACACCAGGATCTGGACCAGATGGGCCAATGGGCTGAGATGTAGCAGATGGAGTTTAATTCAGATAAATGCAAGGTGCTGCATTTTGAGAAAGCAAATCTTAGCAGGACTTATACACTTAATGGTAAGGTCCTAGGGAGTGTTGCTGAACAAAGACACCTTGGAGTGCAGGTTCATAGCTCCTTGAAAGTGGAGTTGCAGGTAGATAGGATAATGAAGAAGGCGTTTGGTATGCTTTCCTTTATTGGTCAGAGTACTGAGTACAGGAGTTGGGCGATCATGTTGCGGCTGTACAGGACATTAGTTAGGCCACTGTTGGAATACTGCATGCAATTCTGGTCTCCTTCTGATCGTAAAGATGTTGTGAAACTTGAAAGGGTTCAGAAAAGATTTACAAGGATGTTGCCATGGTTGGAGGATTTGAACTATAGGGAGAGGCTGAACAGGCTGGGGCTGTTTTCCCTGGAGCGTCTGAGGCTGAGGGGTGACCTCATAGAGGTTTATAAAATTATGAGAGGCATGGATAGGGTAAATAGTCAAAGTCTTTCCCTGGGGTCGGGGAGTCCAAAACTAGAGGGCATAGGTTTAGGGTAAGAGGGGAAAGATACAAAAGACATCTTAGGGGCAACATTTTCTCGCAGAGGGTGGTACATGTATGGAATGAACTGCCAGAGGAAGTGGTGGAGGCTGGTACAATTGCAACATTTAAGAGGCATTTGGATAGATATATGAATAGGAAGGGTTTGGAAGGACATGGGCCAGGTGCTGGCAAGTGGGACTAGATTGGGTTGGGATATCTGGTCAACATGGATAGATTGGACCAAAGGGTCTGTTTCCATGCTGTACATTTCTATGACTCTATGACCCTAATGGAGCTCAGCTAGTATCTTGCAGCAACCTTTATTTGGGACAATCACTCTTGCTCCCTACAATAACATAACATTCTCTACTGTGATCTGGTCTCTCCCATTCCAAAAAGGCTTCAATTCTGCTTGTGAAGGCCAGTTGGTTTCGCCCAGCTGTTTCACTTTTGCCAGAACTGGATCTTTCTGTGCCCACAATCTGATATTGTCAGCTGTGATTGGAAATATGTCCAGAAAATTTAAAACCATTACAGATTCTTCCCATGGTGTGACTGTTGGTGTTGTGAGTGGGAGGTGGCTCATCTGCATTCATTACCTGGCTTCCTGGATGATTTTCCAACTCATAATTGCATGCACTTAATTTTAGCGTCCTGTGAATCCAGCCGAAAGTTATGGGTGGCATTACCTTATCCTCTTTAAGTAGACTTACCACAGATTTGTGGTCCATTATTATTACAAACTTATGTCCATAAAGATACTGGTGAAACTTCCTGACTCCAAATATGACTGCCAAACCTTCCTTCTCCATCTGGACGTATTTATGCTCTGCGTTCGCTAAAGTCCTGGATGCATTCCTATTTTACGTTTCTCTCCATTGGGCCACCTCTAAGCTAACACTACCCCAATGCCAAACAGGGAAGCATCACATGTCAACACCAGATCTCGCTTTGGGAGCATAGTGTGCCAACACCTTAGAGGATGATAGCTATTTCTTTACTTCCCTCAGAGCTATGGATTGGCAATGCGACCATTTCAAAGGCTGATCCTTTTTTTAGGAGTTGATACATAGGTGCCAGAATGGAGGCCAGGTTATGTATAAACTTTCCACAATAATTCACTAACCTAAGGAAAGACCTGAGCTTCAGTAGAGATGTGGGAGCTGGAACACCTCTGATTGCCCTCACTTTATCTTCCAATGAGTGTGACCCAGTCTGTAGCCAAAAAGTGTTACTTGGGGTGCCTAGAACACACAATTTTCCCTTCTAACGTGTGTGCCCACATGGGAGAAACGTCTCAGGACTATATCCACATTCTTTAATAGATTCTGATTGGCCTTCCCTGTTATTAGCACATCATTGAGACAAGTGGCGACCTTGGGTAGACCTTGTAAAATGTTCTCCTTTGTCCAGTGAAAAATTGCACAGGCTGACGATATCTCAAAGGGCAGTCCCATATATTGGTACTAACCCTTATGAGTATGAATTGTAGCATACTTCTGGGAATCCACAGCTAACTGCAATTCAAGTAAGCATGGCTCATGTCCAGCTTCATGAAGGACTGCCCTCCTGAGTGGTTTGCGTATAAATCCTTTAAGCGGTGCATTGTGTATTTATCCAGCTGTGGGAAGCAGTTTACTGTTTGTTTAAAATTTCCACAAAGACAAATTGACCCATCAGGCTTCACAATCAATATGACTGATGCTGCCCATTCCGCAAACTCGACAGGTTTGATAATTCCTTCACGTTCCAACTTTTTGATTTCTGCCTCTACTTTTGCCCATCAGGCAAATGGCACGAGGCAGGCCTTGCAAAATCGTGGAATTGCTTCTCGGTCAACGTGCAAAATGGCCATGAAGTGGAGGTGCTGGTGTTGGTCTAAAGTAGCCAAGTTCAGAAGCCACACAACACCAGGTTATAGTCTGACAGATTTCTTTGAACTCACAAGCTTTCGGAGCAGTGCTATAACCTGGTGTCTTGCATGCTGACTTATGACCATGCAAGGTGGCCTTGGCTCCTTTGATAATTCCTTGACCTTCCTGAAAAATGTCTGGGTATTTAATTAGGACTTCACTCAGGCAGCCATTTTCTAATCGAGAAATGTTGAGTCAATCTAGGTGAATCTTTCTCAGCCAATTTTGCTCTATCAAACTTGGGCCTGAGCCTTTTCCTACACATATTGGTAACTGAACCAGCTGCTTCTGATAAGAGACTCGAGTGAAGTTGTACCCTTAATCGGTAGTGGTTTCCCACTATAGGTTCTCAGTCTAGCCAAGGTTTTGTGCAAACTTAAGAGTTGGAATCCAGAGTGAATTTGTTAAAGACTGGTTCTGCAATTACTGAAACAGCTGCACCAATATCAACCTCCATTAGAACTGGGTGACCATTTAACAAGAATTTTTTTGGTTAGTTCTGATTTGGATGTTGGTAAGCAATTTAATTGTTCCAAACCAGATATAGGTGGACTTCCCAGATATGCATTCTCCTGAGTACTGGCTTATGAGTTTTCTTGCTCAATTTAGGTCCAGTGGGACTCTTCTGCTGTTTTGAGTCCACACACCGGCACTTACTACAATGGTTTGCCAGCCTGGATTCTGAAGAAACATTTAACTGCTTGGCCGAGGCTTGGCTTTCTTTTTGGGGTTTTGCTGTGGGCTGACCTATAGACTCTCTGTTCAGGATATGTCCTGAGTGAGGCTATGCAATTGCCTTCATTCAAGTGGTGTTCCCCAAGCTCAGTCAGACAGGTCAGCATGTCCACAATACCCTGCAACTCATAAGCTCAACTTGCCACATTTTCCACAGATAAAGCCAGTTGTAGTGCCTGTTTAAAGTACAGATGGACTTCAGTCATTAGGTGCTTTTGCATGGTTACATTATTAATCTCACATGCCGAACAGTCTCTTAGCATCTTATTAAGGGTTAAACCAAAGTCACATGCCTTTAGCTATCACCCTTAACCTCGTCAAAAATACCGATACGGATTTCCCTGGGTCTCGAATTGCCAAGTAGAAACAATAATGCGTCAGAATTAGAGGCGGCTTGAGGTCATAGTATACTTTAACTAAATCTGTCTACTCTTGAAAGATTTTAGTATCTGGTGCCTCAGGAAAGGTGGCTCCAAATAACTGAAAAAGTTGCAGGTCCACAAGATGTCAGAAGAATTACTTGTTGCTTGTTACACATCTATCCCAATATCATTTGCCCAGAAAAAAAGCATTCTTTCCACATACTGGGCCCAGTCTTTGACAACAAAGTTGAACAAGTCAAGATTCCCAAATAATGGCATGATTTAAGCAATGCTTACCGTAACTCAAAGATGACTGTTGACAGGAGTCTCTTCAGGACATGCATTACTCTCATGGTCACTAAAATAACTCCACAGAGGCTCCTATTCCATCATCAAGTCCTCCTTTATTTACATGTGGAAAGTCCTTACTATTGATCGAGCTCCTTCAGACCCAGCTCCAAGAGTCAGAGGATTTTCTGACCATCCTGTTTTTTTTTTCTGGAGAGTTTTGACACTGATTCAGCTCCCTCAGAGCCAGCTCTCAGAGTGAACAGATCCTCTGACACCCCAGTTTTATTTTCCCACACTACCGCCTAATAGCAGTAGTGCTTATTTTTCTCCAGCACCCACGTGGTGTGTGTGTGCAGGTGTAGGACACAGTGGAGAACAAGTGCATAAATCTTTATTTATATTTCACTACCCGGAAGAAAGGGAACACCCGAGTGGCCAGTGACAAGCTGTACCCTTCTCGACAGAGGGCACTGCTGCATGATCAAACAGTCAATGAGAGGGCAGGGATTAAATCAAAAGTGAGTTGGAGAGGGCATTAAGATACTCCACTCCCTGTGGTGCCCCCTCTCCCTGAACAGCTCAAGGGTGTTGGATACCATATGCGCCTTCTCCAGGAACACTCGGGCTCTAATGTAACCATGGAAGAGGGGCAGGCAATTGGCCCTAATGACCCCCCCTCCTCAACCTGCTGACTGGACCTTTTATGATTCGTTTGGCCAGGCCCAGGAGCAGACTCACAAGGAGGTCCTCTGACTTAACCTCCCCCCTCCACACCAGGTGCCCAAAGACAGGAGTGAGGGACTGAAGTGCAACCAAAAACAGAGGAGAAGGATTTTAAGAAAATCAAAAAGGGAGTACAAGTGCCCACACCCAATATATACATGGTCCATGGACTTCACAGCACCACAGAACAAGCAGTTGGGCTGGGAGCCCATGAACCACCGCAGGGGAACAATCCTTTTTTTTCCTTTTTCCTTTTTTTCTCCTGATTTTTTTTCCTGTTTTTTACCCCCACACTACTGCCTAACTGTGGTAGTGCTTATTTTTTCCCCAGCACCCATGTTGTGCATGTGCAGGTGTGAGACAGTGAAAGACACAAGGTGTTTGAATCTTTATTCAGTTTCCACCACCAGGAAGAAAAAAAACACCCGAGTGGCCAGTGACAAGCAGTGCCCTTCACATCAAAGGGCAGTGCTGTGTGATCAAAACAGTGAAGGGGAGGGTAGGGACTAAATCAAAATAGAGTTGGAGGGGGAAATAAAGCACTCCACTCCCTGCGGCGCCCACCTGGCCCAACTCCAGGGTGTTGGTGGAGACCGCATGCTCCTTCTCCAAGGACACCCAGGCTCTAACGTAACCGCGAAAGAGGGACAGGCAGTCGGCCCTAATGACCCCCTCCACGGCCCGCTGCCTGGACCTATTTATGGTCTATTTGTCCAGGCCCAGGAGATAATCCTGCTTGTTTTTTTTTTAAAAGTGCACGAATCTTTATTCAATTTCCACCACCAGGAAGGAAGGAAAACACCCAGGTGGCCGATGCCCTCTTTTTTTTTCTCTACCGCCTAACAGCGGTAGTGCTTATTTTTTTTCCCCAGCACCCATGGTGTGTGTGTGTAGGCGTGAGACACAGTGAGAGTCATAAAGTGCACAAATCTTTATTCAATTTCCACCACCAGGAAGATAGGAAAACACCCGAGGGACAGGCAGTCGGCCCTAATGACCCCCTCCATGGCCCGCTGCCTGGACCTATTTATGGCGTGTTTGTCCAGGCCCAGGAGATAACCCTGGTTTTTATCTATCAGCCAGGGCTCCCTGAATGGACCATATTAACAGCTCCAATCAAGGAACTC
Organism: Chiloscyllium punctatum; assembly: GCF_047496795.1. Taxonomy (NCBI): domain Eukaryota; kingdom Metazoa; phylum Chordata; class Chondrichthyes; order Orectolobiformes; family Hemiscylliidae; genus Chiloscyllium; species Chiloscyllium punctatum. The sequence continues at coordinate 1,973,773 of NC_092770.1, read as the reverse complement.
ATATTCTATGAATTCCACCTGGCTGACATCATTACAATTGCCACAAACTCTAATACAAAGTTTTCTCAAAAAGAATTCCCTTTTTACTCAGATTTTTTTATGAAAAGTGCATGCACTTTAAAATCACAGGAAATTTCTATTAGGAAAGGGCATAGATACATGTAATCTTATATTTTTGATTGTTGCCACACTCAGTTTGTCAAAACTGATGATGGCATTGCCTCCAGCATTAAAGTTCTTTATTATTGCTAAAATTGAGTTGTTCTGAGAATATTCCAATTTACAGGGAAGTTCTAGTAATCTGATCAGTCTATCGTGGTTGATAGGTCAGTAAATAACAATCAAACATTATTGCTCTTGGTATGGTGTCAATTAAGGGGAAAATGAAAAATAAATTAAAGTAATGATGGAATAGTATTCTAATTTTAACTCGGGCCAGCTGTCTTGTGGACTGGGTCTGCAGAAGGTTAAAATCATTCTATCACTGACAGAACAAGGTCCCAGAAATTTTAACTCCCATTGCAATGTCTTTCACATTTGATTTAAGCAGAATATTTTATTTGGATTTGATATGTTTACTTGACTAGAGCATAAATAAAGCCTTTTCCACTATGGGTGTGTTCCAGATTCTCTTTCACTTCAGATGCAAATGCCCAATCAGATCCCTGCTCAACTCCAACAGAAAACAGTTGCTAACTGGAACAGACTGTTGAATGATGGGAAGTTTTCATTGGGATACAAAGAATAGTCTACTTCACTTTGACATGTTATTAGGAAAGAGATTGGAAGGGCATCCTGATCAGGAAAGAGCTTGGAAGAGAAGGGGAGGGAAGAAGCTTCTTTTTATGATCTCCAGGATCACATGTTTATTCTGGTCGCCTTAGAATGTGAGAAAGACCATAACCTTTATCAAGCCTCTTCTGGTCACAGCTCTGCCTATCTGATTGACTTTGAAGATATTTTTAAAAACCCACAGCTTCTCATGCAGATCATTGGCCTTCATGAAGTCATTGGAACTTGATCTGTACTTTAAAGAAGGATAACATTTCCACCTGTTTTGATCTTCAGGTTAAAATGGGAATGACACAGTTTTGCAGCACCAACAGAGCCAAAATCACAGCTTAGCATTTAACAACACTGAATTTAAAACATTCCAGCATGCTTAATGGACTCTCAATGCAAAAAAAAATCTAGTTTGCTTTCCTTAATGTATGGTGGAACAAATTGCATAATGTTTTTGTGAAACTGCCATTTGTGTGGGGGAGAAACAGATAATTCTCTCTAATCTTGCCTAATACTGTCATCACTAAGGAATTTACAAGCCAGTTACTCATAAAATTGCTATCCCCTGCATGAAACAGAAACACGTGTGTAGAATCTGCAAGATCAGTTTTTACTTTAGAGAAATTCAAAAGTAAAAGGCCAGCCATCATAATAGCAAATGATTATAAGTAAATTTTTAATACATGCTGATTCACTTTAATTAATCTGTGAGATCATTCCACAAAGAAGAACATCCATTTGGAATGTAGAGAAGAATTATCTTTTCGCTTCTATCAAACCCACAGAGTTGGAATCAACAAATATACAATATTTCCAAGTAATCAGTTTATCATTTGTTTATACAGATTGGGTCAGTTGAACATACTTATAAGAATTGTTACCCAATTTTCAAAAGTAGCAGTTGATAGTAATGATACCCTGTATATATTATTTCCCAGTATAAAATATCCATAACCCAATAGAGACTAGATTAAATGTAAAGGTGAATCTGGAACTTGACATCATAGAAGATTTTCATTTACTTACTACTGTGGGCTATATACTAGCTCCTAATAAATAATTAACCTCCTTGAAAATGCACTACAGTGTTGCTGGAGTAACATTTTTGATTTTCCCACACTGAGTTATCTATCTTCAGATTAGAAAGATTACCAACCAAGCTCGAACAAAAGGCACTGCTTAATTTTATTTTTCCAGCTCACTTAGGTATAAACAAAACCATACATATCCTCATGACTGAACTCCCTAAACAGTCTACACTTTGTATAAACACACTTTAATGATTCAATTATTTGATCCATATGTAACATATTACTAAACCACATCTGCTCTGAATTAGATGAGCCAACATGTATTTTCTTCATTGCTGTCATAGTCAGACTCTAACATTGCATGAGTAGACCTAATCTAGCACTATTAAGAATATATTTCAATGAACATGTATACTTTATTTTATTTAATGGTTGTTACAGTTCTTTCATGAAAATTTATGATGAGCAATTGCAACAAATTTAACCAAGGGACATTTAAATTCTTTTCTGAGATGTGTACATTACTGGTAAGGTGAGCATTTGTTGACCATCTTGGTTGCCCTTAAAGTAAGTGACTCTTGAGGAAATTTCAAAGGGCAATTAAGAGTCAACCACATACTGATGGTTTGGAGTCACATGTAGGCCAGACCAACTAAGGATGGTAGATTTCCTTTTCAAAAGGATATTAATGAACCAGATAGATTTTATGATAACTGCCAATTAGACTAAATTTTAATTGCAGATTTTTAATTGAATTTAAATTTTACAATCAGTCATTTAAATCCATGTCCCAAGAAAATTAGCCTAAACCTCTGATTTCCTCATCAACTGCCATTACCACTTTGCCATTCCCTCTTCAATTGAAAACAAAGCTTATATTTGAAGACAAATTGCTATACTAACAGTTAGAAAGATTTGTCAAATTTATATTTCATAGATTCCACTACAGCACAGAAAAACAGATGATATTTTCCAACCCATGTACATCTGACAAGCAATTTATACCTGCTAGGTAAAAACAATGACTGCAGATGCTGGAAACCAGATTCTGGATTAGTGGTGCTGGAATAGCACAGCAGTTCAGGCAGCATCCAAGGAGCTTCGAAATCGACATTTCGGGCAAAAGCCCTTCATCAGGAATATTCCTGATGAAGGGCTTTTGCCCGAAACGTCGATTATGAAGCTTCTTGGATGCTGCCTGAACTTCTGTGCTCTTCCAACACCACTAATCCAGAATTTATACCTGCTGCCTTGTCCTTTGTATTTTTCATGGTTACACCAGAAGTTTCCCATTGATGTAACGGAGGTTAATCTCCATCATTACACCAACTCACACGCCTATAGTGTACAGCTCCTGGCAAAAGTATCCTGACAACTGAATGATACCCATGTGTGAACTGACATTGCAGTAATTTCCAGCATCAGCTTTAGTTGTCACACGTTCAGTTGCCACTGGGAATGCCTGACTGGAAATGCAGCTTTGTATTTGGAATATAAATAATTCTGAAGTGGCATAGATCAACTGTTCAATTATAAATATATGCAGCAGACACACACACAAACAGACACAAGGATTCCCCTTTACCAAGTGAACTTGAGTGCTTGATAATTGGATGTTTTGTGCACGTTTTGAACAATGAACAACCTTGTGTTATCTACATTATGTATTATACCTTGAAATCAATGTTGTTTATTTGCAAGTTCATCTTTGAACCATATTCAATTGTTAAACAATACAGTATGATTTTAATCCCTTTCCATGATATCCCTTACATGATAACGTCCTCCCATCCAAAAACCCTCAAAATAGCTGTGTTCCACCAATTTTAGCTCTTTGTGCATTATCAATTATAATTAATCTGTCATTGATAGCTGTATTTACGCTTGCTTACTTACCTCTTTGACGATACTCCTTGAAAACCTTTTCCATTTTATCAAAACTTTGCTCATCTGGATCAACAGATTGAATTTGACTGGTTGCTGGGTGGCAGGAAGTGGAGAGGAGGTGCGGGAGAGGGAAAGGCAACAATTTAAATCAGTGAGGAGTTGCATCATGACATTCCCTATAATTGTCTCATCATTGGAAGAGTTTTCAAGCAGTGGGTAGAAAGCAGATTTGCTGACCATTCCATGGAGACAAATAGTTGGCTTGTAGAGTTAAGGGCTGAAGAAAGAGTGGCCTGCACTGTATGGGCAGACTACTTAACCCAGAAGAGGGCTGAAGAAATGTAGGATAGCCCTTGGAGCTTTGATGAAGACTTTCTCCTCTGCTTTGGCCTCCTGCCCTTATTTAGAATTTTTGTGTACATATTGGAGAGCACTTCCATTGGGGTCCTGCAGTAAAAAAAACTTAGCCCAATGTTTCCTTAAATGCCTAATCATGATTAAAATCCTACAAAGTAGGATAATGAGGCAAGACGAGAGCAATTGGTCTAAGACCTCGCCATTTATCCCATTGGTGGGAGTCCAAGGATTTAAACCTGGGACAATAGACTCCGGCTTTAAGGCCTGGGACAATAAGGACATTTTCTGCCCAGGAGACTGATTTGAGGGGGAAGTCCTGGTGTCATTTAGTCAGTTAAGTCAGAAATATGGATTGCCTAATAGGGACCTTTTCCAAAATTCCAGATAAGGGACTATATACAGAGGAAGACCACGCTCCTGGTTCAGTGTTACAAATCAGACATGGAAAAAAGAATACTCCGCTCTTTCACTCAGTACTTTATATCATTTACAGAAAGGTCGCACTCTGGGCGGACAAGGAAGGACTCTGTAGGACGTGGAATCGAGAGTTAGGAGAGGATATTTCATCGGAGGTATGGGAAGACATCTGGGGGAATGTAAGGAAAATTTCAGTATGTAACAGAGTGCAGGCCATGCAATTGAAGATCTTACACAGGTGCTAGAGAGGCTAGCTAAGTTCAAGAAAGGAGTATCATCACGATGTCCCAAATGTAAAATTAGTATAGGCACTCTTACATACTGGTCCTGTTTTAAGATCCAGAGATACTGGAATGCTATCGTAAGGGAGCTAAAGGTAGATGAGAGTCAAGTGAGGGAAGATGGTGCATGCAATAGTGAGAATCTTGTCAGGAGCTGGCAAAAGTAGCAGAGATAGGGTGACTGTGAGGAAATAAAATGGTAGCACTTATTCTTGTCAAATGCAAAAAGTCATTAACTTTTTCCCTTCACTGCTTGATGTTCCTAAAGACTATGGAAATGACACTGACCCAAGTGGTTACTTCAAAGCAGGCTGGCAGCATCTGGTATCATGGTCTCGTCTGCAGAGATAAAAGGATGGCCCTCCATCCAACCATCAGGACCTCTGGAAACCTTTGAGCAAAGAGCAAAGCAGCACCCAGTGCACTCATAATGAGGTAAGCTGCATAGAATTGTGTGACTAAACTTGCCAGGCCTCACAGAGAGAAAAGCCCTCCATGAAGGTTATACAAATTGCTACTTGGGCTGAACTTTACCAGCAATCAGATAACAGATTGGCAATAGCTATGTAACAGTGTTGAGAATTCTTAATCACGCACTCCCTTAGAGAAGTAAAAACTTCTTAGGCACTTTGCAGGATTTGTCCCCCTTCACAATTATTCTCCTAACTGCCTTGCAGCATGTTGCCTGCAATTACCATAACTGACCTCCTCATTGCCCCCAGTATTGCAATGGCCTCTGCTAAATCCCCTTGACTTTCATTGACCAGATACCCTAGTCTGATCCTGGCCCACACTGACTGACTGAATAGACAGCCCCAAACAATGAATGGCTAGGCCCCTGACTGATCCCTGTACCGCTCACCAAAGGAATACCAATAATTCATAGACTGACTGAACTAAGCCTCCACGAGTGACTGTGACACACTCTCCAGCTGGTAATGTTACACTATCCCTGATGCTGGACATCCCAAGGAGCTGACAGAACATATTTAAGCCTTTGGACTGCCGTTGGATGATGTCCTTGACTTACTGTGCCAGGACCATCCTGACAGAGTTGACTGAAAATTACTCCCATTAGACTTTGAGCCAGGGCCCATGCAATGAGTTTACTGTGTGAACTGGTACAACATACTGTAGGTGTGACATTAACATGACATAGTGGCATACAGCAATATGTCCATCCCCCGACTAAATTGTTTTTGTCTCTTGGTAGTAACTGAAGCCCACAATTTCCACTTTCCCATTGCCAATGGTAGTAACTCGCCTCTTAGGCATTTATTGGTTTAGTTTTCATTAAGCAGCATTTTGAAATTATGGCATGGTGGTTCAATGGTCAATAGTACTGCCTCACAGCACCAGGGACCTGGGTTTGATTCCACCCTTGGGTGACTGCCTGTGTGGAGTTAGTACATTATCCCTGTGTAATGTGAGTTTCCTCCAGGTGATCCGGTTTTCTCCCACTGTCCATAGATGTGCAGGCTAGGTGGATTGGTCATGGTAAATTGCCCATAGCATCCAAGGACGTACAGGCTGGGTGGATTAGTTATGGGAAATGCTGGATTACAGGAATAGTTTGGGGGGGAGGGGTGTCTGGGTGGAATCCTCTTTAGAGGGTTCATGTGGGCTCAATGGGCCGAATGGCCCTCTTCCACACTGTAAGGATTCCATGATAATTAGCTTTTCATCTGCCAACTGCAGAACCAAAAATTCTCTCCAGCATAAAATAAATAGTGTCAAAATGTATAATTAAAAATACATACAAAAAAGGCAAAGATAGACCCAAGCTTCGATATTGTATATTCAAGTTGCCAGCCGTAGTCATAATCGCTAAATTCCTAACTTAAGTAAAAATTGCAATAGTGAAGTGGTAAGTTGGATTCAAAGAACAACATTGTGATATCTGTTTTCACGATTGGTGCTCATGGCTATGCTTGTCCATATGGTGTCTTACTGAATTCTGCCATGCCATCATCAGGAGATGCTGGGAACTGTGGATGCCGGTGGTCCTTGAGCTCAACTGTAATGCCTCCCATTTGGAAATAACTAACTATTTTGGAGGAATTGCCATTGAGAATGAAGTAATGAAGAGCCTGAGAGTCCATTCCTAAGCAACTCTTTAAAAAAACGAGAAGAATTTGAAAAATAAATCAACTCTACAGTTAGAGAAACATTCTAAATAGCTGATAAATAAAACATGATTGTAAAACAAATAAAATATTTGATGGCTTTAATAATACAGTAGGAAAATGCAGAAGCAAAACATCATTGTTAATTGACCACATATTTATTGATAGGATTAATTTGCCAGCAAAATAAGCCAAAGTGTTATTAAACAACAGCAATGAAAAATGATGTTGATTTTGTTTTCAGAAGGTATTGAATGTGAGAGCATAGCTTTCACAACATTCCTTTATAAATAAGATAAATGGCAGCAAAATCTGGATTTTTGCAATAAATTTCCTCTTAATGTATTGCAAAACATAGGCTACTGAACTGTTTATGATCATTTTAGATGCAAGCAGAGATTTAATCAATGTTAAATATGTACCCAAGTATAAATCAAATAAAATAGGTGTACATGTTTATGAAAAACATCACATCAACACAGCTGTGATAAATTAATAATATCGTTGATTGTTCTTTGGTATTATATTTGCTAACTACAATACACCAATTTGATTTGAGGTAAAAATAATGCCCTCTTTTTGTGATATAACAATTCTATTTGTTAATCTTCCAAATTGTACATGCATATTCACTTGTATTGATTGCTGCCAAAACCCAGATCGGTACACACCTACTTCAATTTGAATTGAACCTTTCATGGAGATCTGGCTATCACTGTAATTTGTTACCTATCCTTAACTGCACTTGAATGTAATAGCAGGTTCAGCCATTTCAAAGTTGAGTCAATACATTAGTGTGGATCCAGAGGATCATGTAGGTCAGACCAGTTAAGGATGGCTGATTTCTTAACATGGAGCATTTTTAAAATTCTGTCACAGGATGTGGGTGTCGCTGACTAGGCCAACATTTATTGCCTGACCAGAGTCATTGGTGTGGTTCTGGAGTTACATGTAGGATAGACCAGGTAAAGACAGCAGTTTTGTTCCCTGAAGGACATTAGTGAATCAGATAGGTTTTTCTCATGACAGTCAGCAATGGATTCATAGTTTAAATGGACTCTTAATTCCAGATTTTTTTTTAGAAATGAATTTAAATTCACCATCTGCTGTGGCAGGATTCAAACCTGGGTTGCCAGAACATTACCTAAATCTCTGGATTAACAGTCCAGCAATACCACTAGGCCACTGCCTCCCCCTAGTGACAAGATTGGTGAACCAGATTGTCTTATACAATTAATTTTTTGCCATGGTCACCATTACTGAAACTAGCTCTCAATTCCAAGTTTTATGAATCAAATTTGAACTCGTACTTCCAATGCATTAGCTTGTTGTTCTGGATTATTATTCCAGCGATGTGACCATTATGCTACCATCTCCCTCAGCATATAGTGAATAATTTTCATCAATGCCACAGCAAATGAATGTTTCTGCTACTGAAATTGTTAAAAATGTGTAGTTGTTATATATTTTGTAAAGAAAGTTAATCTGTCTTCAAAATAGACTCACTGAGCCTCACGACATGGTTCTCAAAGCCACAGGACTACTTTATCGAATTCAATTGCAGCCAAAAGCAGGCGATTAAACTATGTTTTTAAAAAACCAAGATGAACTGTGGATGGTGACAATCAGAAATGAAACCAGAGATCACTGAGAAAACTTAGCAAATCTGGTGGCATCTGTGAAGAGAAAGCAGAGTTAACATTTCAGATCCAGTGACACTTCTTCAGAACTAGTTTATTTAGAAACGTGTTGGGGTATATATACTGAAGATGTGTGGAAGAAGGCATATGCAGTCTGATAGGGGAAGATATTCCCTATTCAAAGACACTTAATACTTGTCCAAGGGACTTAGCAATGGGAAGGAGGTGCCTGCTGAGAACAATGTCTGTGTTGCCAACACTTCTTACCAGCAACTCATTAATCCACTATCTCCAGAGCTGTGGCCTGAGATTCAGTGGCAGTGTTGACTGAATCCCAGGTAGCATTGTGGTTCAATTGACCTGACAGCCTTCAATTGGAAGCGAACTCTCAACAGGTGGGACTCCCATCCCAGAGGTCCTTAATCTCAGGGTAAGCCAGAAGAAGAAAGTCAAACCAGAAGGAGCATGTAAAGAGAAAGGTGTTAAGACTCTACACTATGGAGCTATGTTCAATAAGCTGTAATATAGAGAGTGTTCCAGTGCTGAAGAGAGCAAGAGAGTCTTACTCTCCTATAAAGAGCAAGCAACCTGAAAGAATGTATGGTTTCTTAGAAATGAGTGCATATAGTTTCTCTAAGAGGCCTGCCACATTTCAGAATGAGAATGGAAGGGAATTTTGACAAGAATTTCCAACGTTATTCAGATGTTTGGTCAAATTAAAGCAAGAGAACCCCATTTCCTTGCAAAAAGACACTAAGCCCATATATCTCTATGTTCCAAGGAAAATTCCTCATCTTTTATAGTAAAAGGTGGAAAGTTAGATAACATGACCAAAAGTGGGAGTTATATTGCCAGTGACTACTTAATACAGTGATAATTGTTCCCAAACCAAATTGGGAATAAGATTGTAGAAGGATCCCAATCAGTTAACAAAGGAATGCAAAGAGAAATCAATTTCATCAGTCTCCAGCAGCGAAGCCAAATTAGCGTGAAGCAAGTTCTTTACCAGACCAGATGTAAACAATGATTTTGGCTATTACCTATACATGACAAGTCATGATTGCTGCCTTTATCGCATCAATTGGATGATATTGTTTGAACTATGTTCCCTAACTATGTTTCCTTGAGAGTCCATGCCAGAACTTTTGCAGATTGATGTCAAGAATTCTTGAAGGCAAACAAGGAACCATTTGCCAACTGGATGATATCCTATTGCATGGCCTAACAAAAAGTGAGAGTGACCCATGGGTCAGGAAAGTGTTAAGAAAATGAAGTCCTTATACTAAACAAGAAATGCCAGCTCTCAAAAACAACAATAATATTTAGGGTTATAACAAAGAACAATGGATCAGAGAGCTATCAGCTAGCTCTAAAATGCAGAAATGATGTGCATTGCTTCTTAAACATGTTGAAGGTCAAGTGAGAAATCTCATCCCTATCTTAACCAGTCTCATTTGATCCATAAGAAAGCTTTTGAAAAAAAGCCAGACATGGGATTGTAGACAGGAAGAGACAGCAACCTTTCAGAAAATTTAGGTGAAGCTATTCTCTACAGATTTATTAGCTTACTATAAACCAGGTTTATTTACCATAATCAACATGGATACATCATCTAGGAGAAAGTGAGGATTGCAGATGCTGGAGATTGAGAGCGTGGTTCTGGAAAAGCACAGCAGGTCAGGAAGCATCCAAGGAGCAGGAGAATCAACCCTTTGGACATAGACCCTTCATCAGGAATGATGATTACAGGAGATCAAAGCTGGGAGTTAAATATTTAGGGATATGTGACTTTTCAAAAGGACAGGAAAGAAGGGAAGGTTGGTGAGGTAACATTATTGGTATGGCACAGAATAAATAAGATAGCAAGAAATGATTTTGAATCAAAAGGTGTAGAATCCATAAGTGTAGAGGTAAGAAATAAATGGGGAAAGAAAACACCAGAGAAGTAGACCATTGACCTGCCTAACAATAGCCATTTGATGAGAAAGAGAATAAATCAGAAGATAATGAAGGCATATAATAAAGACAGTTCATTAATCATAAGGTAACTTTAATCTTCATGCAGATTGGGATAGACAGTTTGGCTTCCTAGAACAATATGTAATGGATCCAACCAGGAATAAGGCAATTTTGAATCTGCAGATGTGTAGAGAGACACATTTAATGAATAGTATTGGGCTAAAAGTCCCCTTAAAAATATTGACCATAACATGGTAGAATTTCATTTTCAGTTTGAGAGGGAGGAACTTGGGTCAGAAACATCTGTGTATTAGTTGGCAGGAGTGGAATGGGAAAACAGCAAAGATGTTTGAGGAACAGTTGCAGATGTTTAAGAAAATAATTCATGTCCCACAACAAAGACATATTCCAGTGAGCAAGGAAGATTTTAGGAAGGAGATAAATAAGCCATCATTGTCCAATGAAGTTAAGGATAGTGTCAGATTGAAAAATATATACAATTTGGCAAAGGTTCATGGTAAGACAGAGGATTGAGAAAATTTTTAAAATTGTGATGACCAAAAAAAAGGAAGAAATAAACATTGAGGTTTAACTTGCAAACAATATCAAGACAGACAGCAGGAGCTTCTTTAAATATTTTTTTTAAAAAGGAAGACAGAAGCCAAAGTAAACATAGGTCTTTTAGACACTGACCAGGCGATAATAATAGGGAACCAGGAAATAGCAGAGTTGTTGAACAAATACTTTGTATCAGTCTTCATAGTAGAAGACACTAATAGCATTCCAAAATTACTAAATATTCATGAGGCACTAAGGAAGAGAGGAAATAAATACAATAACAAGAGGAAAAAAAATGAGGGAACATGATGAGGGTGAAGAGCAATAAATCCCCTGGACCAATGGGATGCATCCTAGGATATTAAAGGAAGTAGCAAAAGGAAGCTCTTGTAGTAATCTTTCAGGAATCCTTGGATTCTGGAAAAATCTAAGAAGATTGGAAAACTGCCCATGTAGCATCTTTATTGAATATTGAATATCAAGACTCAGCCCATCCCCTTCCCCACTCAGCACCTATTGACTGAATAAAGATATGCAACAATTAAAAAAGAAGCAAATATGGAAGTAGCTGGAAAAGCTCAGCAGGTCTGGCAGCATCTGTGGAGAGAAATCACTGGACCTGAAACATTAACTCTGATTTCTCTTCACAGATACTGCCAGACCTGCTGAGCTTTTCCAGCAACTTCTGTTCTTGTTTCTGACTCACAAAGTTCACAGTTCTTTCAGGTTTTAATTGAAGAAAAATGGTGTTGGCTGTTCCATAGGGATGTCAAATGTTTTCAGATTTCGCTGGGATTAAGATCATTAGCCACAGATAACATTACTTGGATCAAAAGGAGATCATAAAAATGCCATTTTGAATGAAAAAGATCAGGCTGAGACTAATGAGGCATTACTCTGCATCTGTTTTGTTCTAGGCAAGGCACAGGTAATGACTGATACACTCAGCAGCATTAGTGGAACAAGCCAACAAAGATGATTTAATTCTTATTAAAGTGATATCATACGGTCGGACTGTCCAAGCAATAAGCACTCTCACTCAGATTGCCACTCCCCTTTTTTTATCGAAGCTCTGCATTTCTGACAGGGAATTCCGATCAGGGTTCCATCACAACTAGAGAGCTGTACTTCCATTCTTATAACTTTCTCATGATGCAGGTCAGTTGCAGGAAAGGCAATCCATGGCCACTTTCTATAGCAAACAGTTGTGGTTTACTGAAAATTAATGGTCCAGAATCACAGCCAACCACTTTGACAGCTGCTGTCGATTGGTAAGTGCATTAGTCTGGGAGAAATCCGGTGTAGTGGAAGTGAGGGGAGGCTGGGTGTTGGGTTTGGGGAGGAATGGTTAGGTCCTGCAGGGAATAATGAGTCCCACCATAGGCACAAGCAAAGGCAAATTAAGTTTGGTACTGTGTAAGAAGGAGAGAAGGTCCAGGTGGGGGAAATAGTGGGTTTGCCTTCGGGGAGGTTGGGGGATGGTTGCTGGGGTCTGCTCGCGGACTGTGAAGGGAGTTAGCACCCAGGGGCTGAAGTGGAGTCAGGTCCTGAGTGGGGAAGGGGATGGAGTGGGTCTGGAGCACAGCAAAAGTTGGGGTATCGGGTACCAGGGATGTCAGGTCAAGTTTTGAGGGGTGTAAGTGTTCTGCAGGAGGTCAAATTGGATGTACATGTATAAGGTAAGTATGGGGTCTGTTAAATAGTTACTCAGGAGTTAGGCAATGTACTTAATAGTCTAACATCCCTTGAGTACCTACTTACAGAATTTCATCTGAACCCTTTGAATTCTCTGATTTTAATGGAAACTTTCAGCAGGTTCCAGAAAGAGGGGAATTAGATTAGATTACTCACAGTGTGGAAACAGGCCCTTCAGCCCAATAAGTCCATACCGACCCACCGAAGCACACACACGCAGACCCATTCCCCTACATTTATTCCTTCACCTAATTGCCCAATGGAATCTTCAAATTCCAGGATATTTCCTTCAGAGTTGGCTATTGTCCAGCAGTTTAAGTATTGGAAAGTTATCACAAACAAAAATGACACTTAATTGACGTGGGAGACTTAGATTAAAGACTTCAAAATGATTTGACAGCAGAACACTTGGAAAACAGTGATATATTGGACAGTATCAGCATGGATTTATGAAAGGGAAACCATGCTCGACAAATCAATGAAATTGTTTGCGGATGTAACTATTAATGCTGATAAGGAGTAGCCAAGAAATCAGACCAAGGCTAGTCACCACAGGATGTGGGGCTGTGACACCCCTACTTTATTGAATGCTGTACAGAGTGTAAAGAATGGTAAAGCATAAGTAATCTCAGACAAGAACCAAGCAAATCAGATCAGGGTACCCAGTCAAAGTTGCAGATTGTCTCGACTTGTTAGACCTCATCCTATTGGACTTTGGGGGAGTGGGGCATAGTGATATTATTGACTATGCAAATAATTTAAAACAATTTGCTTGAGAATGTTTACTGAGTAAGAGAGAAAGTGGGGGTGAAGTGGGAGAGATGGATTATATTGGGATAGGGAGAAAGTGAGGACAGCAGATACTGGAGATCAGAGTCAAGAGTGTGGTGCTGGAAAAGCACAGCAGGTCAAGCAGCATCCAAGCAGCAGGAGATTCAACACTTTGAGCATGGTTGTCACAATCACCTGATGAAGGAGCGTCGCTCCAAAAGCTAGTGCTTCCAATTAAACCTGTTGGACTATAACCTGTTGTTGTGTGATTTTTAACTTTCAACAATCAATATCTCATATTCTGGAATTCTGTTTTAAAGACCATCTGCCTGTCCACATTCCTGCTGGAAAGGTACCCTGTTCGATCAAGCTTAAGCTTTGGTTCAGCATCAGTTTTGCCTTTAGCCTCTGTGAAGTGGCTTGAGAATCATTGCTATTTAAAGATATTACATAAATATTGATTGTTGTATATATCTCTTTTTGAAAATGCCCAGACTGCCTGGCCTATGTTTCTTTGTCGAATGTTTTTTGGGCTCTGGTGCAACAACCTTAAATACAAACTTCTTTATGTCTTTTGGTCTTTCAAAGAGGGATGCACTGAGCTAAAGAAGAAATAAGTTGCTTTTTAAGAAAAACAGGACCTTAATAGAGAACAGTTCTTGATGATTTAAAACGAACCATATTTTCATTGTACCCAGAGTATACGTTATTCTGCATATATGAGTTTCAAATGCTTTTCATGGCTTGGTCATTGTTGAATCTGCTAAAAGGCAATGGAGCAACATGAAATAATATGGTACATTGTTACATCTAAAAACATTTGTTGAAATTTTACTCAGCTGTTTGGCCAGACCTACATAATTTGTGGTAGATTCCTGTCAGACTCCTGTTGTGGTATATTCTCACTGGTAGGAATACTTTTGGAGTAAGTCAGAAGGCAGAAGGGGCTGACATGGAAATCTTGGCTGCTGTTGGCAAGAATTAAGTACATGATTGATCTAATTGAAACCCATTTTCCTTGAGCCTACATCAATGCAGTAGTGGCTACATTCCAATCCTTACCATTAATCCCTCTGTGCTCCTCTCCCATTACCACTTTGACCCTCACCCCACCCTCACTCACCTTTGGCCTGGAGTCTTTCAATGATCCTGAGTCTCTCTTGGATGCTTTGCTAGCAACTGGCACTGTTGTCAATAAAACAGAGGGTAAAGGAGAACTGCCAGCCTTTCAGTGGAGCAGGATTTCCATCATTTTGGTCTTGGAGCCTGTGGAAGACTCAAAGGTGGCCACTCAAATACCAGTTATCCAACTGGTTGGCAAGATTCCCATCGAGTGGTTAATTGCCATTCAATTTGTTTGGTGATTCATGATTCCAATAATTAATGAAATGCTCATTTGTCATTATGTTTGTTATATGAACATGATCTCCTGCTATCTTTCCTTTAAAAACACTGAACCACTTAGACTACTAGATCTTTTCCTAGCTAAAATGTCGAGATGGTAACCATTTTCCTGTGTGCTCTCTTTACACTGAAACTTTCCATGCTAAGTCACTTAATGTATTTTATAACGTATGTTTAGGGGACCGAAGGGAGTTAGAGAAGTTCCTGTATAGTGGCCCATTAACCCTTAATGTGCTGAATAAAATGCTCCAGATGGTTAACAGAATAAATGCTGACACTAGTATTCTGAAATGTTCACTATCATGACTGATAAATAAAAATTTATATAATTTTGTAAGATGAAATTATTGAGAAAGTAGACATTAATTTCAAACATGATTGAAAACTAATTTGAAATATGCATCTTGTTTTACAAGTTATTTTGGGTTAATGGCTTAAGAATTTTAAAGAAGTCAAATTCATGCTTTCAGAAAGCTTGGCAACTTTCCCAAACCCATCTGTCTAATCACTTCACAGAAGCAGCCAAACAGCTTCAGCAGCCGAAATTACATTTATTATTACCTTCTAGTTAGTCAATAAAATAGCTGCCTTACATAAAATTTTCAAAAGCTTGACTTCAATCATTTATAATTCTTTAAAGAGACAAATTCTAAATCTCCTGTCAGTGCCTTTTCACAAACAAAAATGTCATTAGCAGCGTAGAAGAAAAATAGGTTCTACTTAACTGCAACATATTTTCTTTGCTAAGCTTCCCTGGTTCTGAGCACAAACCTAACTGTATAAAGGCACACTTGTGCTTTTGTTCAAGAAATTTCTTTCTATTTAGAATTTATATTTCAATGACCTACTTCAACAATTAAACTGTGATAAATAGCTTTGCAAAACTGTAATTCTTCAATAGCTACATCATAAAGGACTGAAAGTACAAATAAGTGAATTGAATTTGACCATTAAATAGATTGAAATATGAACGATTTTAGATTTGGATGCAGTCACTTCTCTAATCAGTGCCACAAAATATTGGGCCAAATGTTGCTGGAACAGGGCCTGAAGTGTCCCATTATTTAGACTTGTTCATGTATGTTTAGATTTGTAAACTTTTTGCCAACAAAGCTGCTTGAAGTGGGAGTTGGTAATAGCATAGTGAGGTAAACAGGGACCTGGGGAAATGATAAAACAAACAATATATCTCCTTAATAAGGATATTTAATGACAAGAAACAAAGAAAAGATTGTGTTATGAATTTGGTCAAGACCAGAAATAAATCCAAAACGCTAGTTATTCACTGAAAGAATTAAGCCACAAAATTCCACAGTTCAAACAAAATAAATTCAACAATTGAGGAGTCAAAGGAAACAAACAATAAATCCTATCATAGCTAGCCCTTACACTCAAAACATAGAATGAATATAGTTTAAATGCATGGACAGGCAAATGTATAATTACACATTAAATAGCAAATACAACTAGAATATCTTATAAATTGGCTCAACACTCCATCCAGTATGTCATCTATCTCATTGATAACGTCTGTCAAAACTTTGTTTTCCTCAGAAAGAATTTCAGCTACTTTTCATTCAGGATTTAACCTGACCCTCAGCAGTACACAAGCAACTCAAATTCCATAACCATGATCTTCACCAAAAATGGCACACAGGTGCAGACCCTCCTCAACTCTGCTTACATTGGCATAAGTGCACAAATGTTACTTTCAGTAACTAAATCAGCTACACCAACAATATCTTTATTTATTTTTAGCTTCTGCCTTAGCCACCTGCCCCTCAACAACACCCTCTGCTTTAACTGGGGCCCAAATGACTGCTCCCAAATTGCAGAGTCTGTTCACCTGGTGGTGAGGAACCAGGTCCATCATTGTGTCCTCCTCTTCAAAGTAGCAGTCCTCAGAGTGACCACACTCCCAGTGGTGCAGTTGAGGCTGTACTAATTAATTGGTGGCCACTAACTATATACAGGCCCAAGTTCCAATGATGGTACAAAGTTCCACTAAGACCATGTTAGTAGGACTCCTGCCACCAGCCCTAAATCTGGCCCATTTTCATTTTCTGCAGGGACATTTAAAAAAAACACCCAATCATGGAATGTGGATGTTGCTGGTGAGGTCAGCATTGACTGCCCATCCTTCCTTGCCCTTGAGGAGGTGTTGCAAAATATTTGCTTCAACATCTGAATATTTTGTGATGAAGGATAACCACAGTGCTATTAGATTTGAAGTTGCTTGAGATAGGAAATCGTTGTGGTGTATGTTGGCCAATAGATAAGATTCAGGATGCCTGTAACTGTGGCACAATCGTCGTATGTTAGAGAGGTGGATTTTGTAGAGCTGACTGACCTTTGTAACATTTAAATCCAACACTGAGTGGCTGTTCTATTTTAGGTTAAATGGAAATGTTGTAGACATTTGCTTGCTAGACCTTTTCAAAAGGCACTGAAGACTGAGCAGGGTTTCAGAAGATCTAAAGTCACATCTAAATCAGTTGTTTTCCTTCCCTAAAGGACATTAATGAACTGAATGGATTTTTATAACAACCCAATAACTTCATGGTCATCATTACTGATACTAGTTATTATTCCAGAGTTTTTAAATTAACTGCATTTAAATCTTCAAACTGCTATAGTGAGATTTGCAGTCAAATCTCTGGATTATTAATCAAAAACACTCTTATGTGACTTCAGCTGCCAATTATAATGCTCACTTTTTGGGCAAGGGAAGCTAATTAATAATCGTTATCAATTATCATGTAGTTAAAACAATTCTTATCTTGTTAATTTGTAGAAGTATCTTTCTTTGGGAGTTTTTGGGCAATTCTGTGCAAAGTGAAAATCAAAGTGAGATTAAATAGGACATGTCAGTTGTACCAGTGTAAGTCAGTCAATGAACCTGCAGTAATTCACAATTAACATGGTATATCTTCCTTATAACAATGTGTTGGCTAATTTGTGCTCTGTTTAGATGTTCTCATATTATCAGCAAAATCTGGCAATTAGCTTGAGGATAAACTGATTTGTCTGACATATGTGTACATTTCTATTTTTGCACACTAGTATTTGCCTGTCTGGAAATTAACATTCTCAAATAAAGACAGAACAATAAAGATTCTTTTAAAAGTTTGAGTGACCACCTAATCCCTGACAGTCCAGAAAAGGAAACAAAATCTAATCACAAGTCTAGTGAGGGTCATCCAATCCCTGGTGGACATGTGGTGAAAACACCTTTGAAACATTTGACAATAAAATGTATCAACAGGCATCCACAGCAACAGTACTGCCAATTTTCCCTGGAGGTACCCTCAGAAAGGGACCAGATACAGTCCTTTGTGGCCCGTGCCTTTCCTTTCTGTGCCGTGTCTCATTTTCTGTATCCTTTGTATAGTTTCAAATTGTTCCTGTTCTCAAGTGGTTCCAAATTGATTTAATACCTTTTCTCCCCAGAGCACACTGCAAGTAGACACACTCCATTGGTAGCTACTTGTAGCTTCTGGATGGATTATGGCGTACTCTTCGACCCATGCCCCCAGGGTCTTAAACCACACTGCAAAATGGTAAACAGGATATTTCAGGTATACTTTTACAGAGGCCCAGTAAGAAAAATTAAAATATGTTTCTCACATCAATTGGAAGGGAATTGAGCACAGTTTTCTAATCCTGCTCAGAGAAAGTGTTTTTACATCATTGCAACCTTGCTGCCTGTGGATGAAGTGGGGTTTGGCTTCATTGTTCCATTTAGATGAATTATTACTTTAACTTTCAAGGTCAGAAAGCATTTTTTTAATTTGGAAATCAATTTGTAGATACTTTATTTTAAACTTTGAGGTTAAATTTAATGACTCCTGAAGCACATGCAGGGAACACAATATGTGAATAGCTGATGTGAAAACAACATGGACAGTATAAAAACCTGCAGGTTTAAATGGTTTGGCATCCAGCCAGCACAAACAGTACTGCTATTTGGCTGAATGTTTGAGCAGTGTCAATACTGTGCCTGAACTAATTTTAAAGGGTAGGTGAATTGTGTCTCCAGGTGTTTGCGTTCCTGTGGGAAGTTAATAAATGTAAAGAAGTAAATAAAAGTAAAATACTGCAGATGTTGAAAATCTGAAATAAAAACAGAAAGTGCTAGAGAAATTTAGTCTAACAATATTTGTAGAGAGAGAAACAGAGTTAAAGTTTTCAGTGTAGCTTGACTTTTCATCAGAACTCAAAAAGTTTTTGCTGTAGTTCTTTAGCCAGTTTGTGTGATGGTGTCCCTGGTAGTGATACTATTGGTCTGAGTGGGATGTCTGGTTTGTGCACTTTAGAATCTGGGGGTGTTGTTGCTTTCAGGTTTCATTCTTTGTAGGTCAAAGATACCCGAGCAATTTCATCAACAGATGTCTAAGGGAAAGACAATGGAACAAGGACATGCCACAACCCAAAGGACTAGCCACACTACCATACATCAAGAGCATTTCCGAACTGACAGCCAGACTACTGCGACCACTAGGACTCATAACAGCACACAAACCAACAGCCACTCTCAGACAACAACTCACCAGGATGAAGGACCCGATACCCAGCATGAGCAAAACCAATGTAGTGTACAAAATCCCATGCAAGTACTGCACAAAACACTACATAGGACAAACAGGAAGACAGCTAACGATCCGCATCCATGAACACCAACGAGCCATGAAACAACACGACCAGCTATCCTTAGTAGCCACACACACAGACGACAAGCAACATGAGTTCGACTGGGACAACGCTACTATTATAGGACAAGCCAAACAGAGAACAGCCAGGAATTCCTAGAGGCATGGCACTCATTCACAGATTCAATCAATAAGCACATCGACCTGGACCCAATATACCGATCACTGCAACGGACAGCTGGAACTGACAACTGGAAGCGACAGATTCAAACCACAATAAAGGCCAGAGGAAACATCACAGAAGTGCTTCACAGGAGGCTCCCAAGCACTGAGGATGTCACCTAGACAGGGGACGAAACGCCTGCAACACAAATTCCCAGCTCGGCGAACAGAACCACAACAACAAGCACCCAAGCTACAAATCTTCTCACAAACTTTGATCATAGAATTATAGAATCCCTACAGTGTGGAAGCAGGCCGTTTGGCCTGTCGAGTCCAAACCAACTCTCCGAAGAGCATCCCACTCAATCCCATCTCCCCAGCCTATCCCTGTAATCCTGCATTTCCCATGACTAATCCACCTAAACTGCAATCCCTGGACACTATGGGCAATCTACCTAACCTGACCATCTTTGGATTGTGGGAGGAAACCTATTCACCCAGAGGAAACCCATGCAGACACAAGCCAAATGTGCAAACTCCACCCAGACTGGGACTGGAATCGAACCTGGATCCCTGGCACTGTAAGACAGCAGTATGTGTACAAAGAATGATACCTGGACTTCAGGGGTTGAGCTATGAGGATACATTATCCAAATTAGCCTTATTTTCTCTAGAATTTAGAAGTTTAAGGGCTGATCTGATCAAATTCTTCAAGTTATTAACAGGAAAAGACCGGGCAGATCAATGTAAACTCTATCCATTGGTAGGGATTCTAAAACTAGGGGGCACAGTCAAGGCCAGACCACTCAGGAGAGATGTTCAGAAGCACAACAGCACACAAAGAGTATAGAGGTTTGGAATTCTCTATTATGAATGGCAGTTTATCCTAGATTAGTTGTTTGTTATAAATCGGAGATAGAAACATTTTTGTTTAGCAGCAGTATCAAGGGATAAGGGCCAAAGGCAGATACATAGAGTTAAGCCACAGATCTGCCATGATCTCATTGAATGATGGAATAGACTCGAGGGGCTGAATGGCCTACTTCTGTTCCTTTGTTCATACAAGACTGGGAATTTTCCAGTGAATAAAAATGCCTTTCTGACTCGCCAAAGTCTGTCCACCATCTAAAAGCACAAATCAGGCATCTGATGAATATTTTCCACTTTTCTGGATGAGTGAAGTTCCAACAACACTAAACACCATCCAGGGCAAAACAGCTCACTTGAGATATATCCTGAATGTCTTGAAACAAATTTCCAAATTAATTGAGGTGTGATCTGCCAAAGAAGCTGTGTCTTCTGGGTGTTCCAATGGCTCATTATGAAAATGTACTGATGCTGTGGGAAGAAGTGATAAAACCAGTGAATTTGCAATTATAGTTAAATAGTCATTCTGCTTCCATTAAAAATAAATGTTTTGGAAACATTACACTTACTTTTTTTCCCTGAACATTTAAAAAAGCTCTGGAATCTTCCTAGAAATGGTTAAATAATACACATTGTCTGAACAGAAAACAACTTTAAAGAGCACTTGCTTTCAGAAAAAGCTGCTGGTTAGACCTTTTTTAAAATTCATATTACTATGATCTGAAGACTGGAACTCTTCCCAGTTCATTAAAACTGGCATGGATCATTATCCTTCATAAAGAGTGCAAGGATTCACTATTGCATAGAAACCTTTGCTCAGTCATTGCTCACTTGAAAGCATCCAAATAGGTAAAATATTTTTCAGAATTTCTGTGTGCAAATGATAGTTGACTTTCCTGGATAACTGCTATACTTCCACTAATGGACATCAATCTGTAATAACTCCATAGAAGCTGGTATCCTCTCACCAAGTCACTCTCTATTTAATGTGGAAAGTCCCTGATGCTGATCCAGCTCCCTCAGAGCCAGCTCTCAATGTGAATAGAACCTCTGACACTCCTTAATCATCATCCCCATATTTGATGAATGAAGCCTATGCAGGTCCAGCTATCTTGGGTGGGTGTCCACAATAGTTAAGAATATTGATCCCAAAAAAGGACCTGTTTTGTTGATGTATAACTGAGTCCAGGGTTTACCCAGCCATTCCCATTAATGTGGGGGAGCTGCCCGCGGTATTTGTCCTTGCTGGCAATCTGGGCATTGCCCCACCAATGTGGGTATACCTGCAACTAATCTTTGCCCCCAGACATAATTTCTCACCAACACCTTCATTTTAGGAAACTCCTGGATGACCCTGATGGAGTTCAGCCAGTATTTGGCGGCAACCTTTGATGGTTACATCATTAATCCCATTCTTGTCGCCACTGAAATAAGTCCACAGAGGCTGATATACCGTCACCAAGTTACCCTTTATTTACATGTGTAGAGTCTTTGACACTGATCCAGCTCCCTCAGAGTTAGCTCTCAGAGTAAACAGAACCTCTGACACTCTGTTCTTATCTGTCAGCCCAGGCTCCTTAATTGGCCCAGATTAACAGCCCAAGTCAGCAAACTACCCATATTCTATGAGGTCCACCTGGCTGACCTTATTACAATCACTACACAAACAATTTAGTTCTTCATAGTTACAAGACAAATTAGTATAATTTCAAGGCATTAAGAATTGATAGAAAGTTAAAAGATAACTGTCTGATGAAGAAAAACTGAACAATATACAGACTATCAGCTTGACAAATTAAAGAATGGAAAATGTAATACACACGTATTAGATTTGATTCCCTACAGTGTGGAAACAGGCCTTTTGGCCCAACAAGGCCACATCAACCCTCCGAAGAGTAACACACCTAGACCCACTTCCCTCTGACTAATGCACCTGACATTATGAGCAATTTAGCATGGCCAATTCACCTGGCCTGCACATCTTTGGATGGTGGGGGGAAACCAGAGTAAACCCACACAGAGACAGGGAGAATGTGCAAACTCCACACAGACAGTCGCCCGAGGCTAGAATCAAACCTGGCTCTCTGGTGCTGTGAGGTAGCAGAGTTAACCACTGAGCCACTGTGCCACCTCCTATCTTCCAACAAAAAAGTTTTCAAAGTTCAAAGTTCCACTTCCAAAGCTGACAACACCCTAGGACGGTTTACAGGACAATAATTGGAAATAATTTGCACTGAGTGAAGAAGTGGATATTAGGATGAGGGTCAAAAGCCTTAAGATGAAGAGGAAGGTTTTAAAGGATGAGAGAGAGCTGGAGAACCTAAAGGTGAGTAACTTTACATCTAATTCTAGGAGGATTATAGTTATTATAAATAAAGACATGCACAACATTGCAAAAGGATTCAACACAAGGATGAGAATTGTCAAATCAAGGTATATGTGGACCAGGATCCAATGTAAATCAACCAAAAGAAGAGAATGATGACTGACTGATCTTGCACTGTCCTTTCTTAACTTTTACCTTATTTCATTGATCTATACGCAATGCCTTTTGCTGCTGCATCTTATGACAGACAGGTCAATAAACGTTTGGGGTTGTTGACTGCAAGACATGATTTGGAATCTGTTAATCCAGAAGTCAATTGTTATCTTGACCTGGTCTTTGGGATCTCTTTTGGATCTTGACTGTCCATGGAAATAGTGGTTGTGTTAATTCCATGAAAACCTTCCTTGCCAATCGTAAGTAAGATCTTTAGAACTCATTCCTCAAGATTATGTATCACTTGATCTACAAAATGGAACTGCATGGATTGTTTAAACAATTATAATTCATTAAGGGTATTGCAGTATTCACAATTTATAATGAGGTTTCTGCTATCTGATTCCACTTTAAAAGCTTTGCACTGCACCACTTTAAGCTGTACATCCCTGACTTGCTGCCACTAAATGTCAAACTGGTCCTTCCTTAATAACAAGTACTTTGCAATTAATGTTATGAAAAATTGTTACTTATCTATCAACAGATATGAACAGAGTGATCTTTCTTTTCAGCTTTCTGCACTGCATTTTTCTAGCCTTGTGTCCAAGCTCAAGACCATAAACCATAAGATATAGGAGCAGGATTAAGCCATTCAGCCTATCAAGTCTGATCCACCATTCGATCATGACTGATATGTTTCTCAACCCATTCTCCTGCCTTCTCTCCATATGTTTTGATCCCCTTACTAATCAAGAACCTTTCTATTGCTGTCTTAAACACACTCAATGACTCGGTCTCAACAGCCTGCTGCAGCAATGAATTCCACAGATTAACCACCTGCTAGCTGAAGAAATTCCTCTTCATCTCAGTTCTAAAGGGTCACCCCTTCATTCTGAAGCTGTGCCCTCGTGTCCTAGTCACTCCTACTAGTGGAAGCACCTTCTCCATGTCCACTCTATCCAGTGTCTCAGTATTCTGTAAGTTTGAATTAGATCCTCCCCTGTGCTTCTCAAGTCCATCAAGTACAGACTCAGATGTCTCAACCACTGCTCATATGACAAACCCTTCATTCCCAGGACCGTTCTCGTAAACCTACTCTGGACCCCCTCCAATGCCAGAACATCTTTCCTTAGATTCTGGGTCCAAAACTGCTCACAATATTTCAAGTGTGGTCTGACCAAAGCCTTATACAGCCTCAGCAGTACATCTCAGCTTTCGTTTTCTAGCTGTCTTGAAATGAATGCTAACATTGCATTTGCCTTCCTAACTACCAAACGAACCTATATGTCAACCTTAAGAGAATCCTTCACTGGGACTCCCAAGTGCCTTTGTGCTTCAGATTTCTGATGCCTTTCCCCATTTGGAATATAGACAATGCCTTTATTCTTCCAATTAAAGTGCATAACCTCACACTTTCCTACATTATAAACCATCTGCCACTTCTTTGCTGACTTTCCTAGTCTGTCCAAGTCCTTCTGCAGTCTCCTCACTTCTTCAACACTAGCTGCGCCTCCACCTATCTTTGTCTCATCTGCAAACTTAGCAACACTCCCCTCAGTTCTTTCATCTAGATTGTTAATGTATAATGTGAATGGTTGTGGTCCCAATAAGGACCGCTGTGGAACACCACTAGTCGCTGGCTGTCATCCTGAAAAAGACCGCTTTATCCCTAATCTCCACCTTTTGCCAGCCAGCCAATCCTCTCTCCAGGCCAGAGCCTTGCATCTTGGGCTCTTATCTTATTTAGCATACTCCTGTCTGGAAATTCATTCTGGAAATCCTTTTTATATTTAAATAAGGGAATTTTAGAAATTGCCTCCATTTTAGAAAACACTTACATTTTAATTAATAATAGATAAGCTCTGTTTTCTTAATTAGCATTGCCCTGTCTACAGATCTAGAAAGTTGTCAGTGCTCATAGAAACTAAGGCTGCTGAAGGGTGAAATGCTTCCCCTTTGTTTGCAAATTCCATTGAAAAGTAAATTGCTGCCAATATTCCCTGGAGGAATTCTTGGAGAAGGATTAGATACAATACTTACCCCGTTAATCCTAGACATACTTCCTGATCATTAACCTAATGAGCAATTAGTGCGCAAATGCAGCAACGTCGCGAAAAGCACAGGGCGGTTACACATCAAGTGCCATTTTTGTGAAGCTAATGGCAAAGCTATATTTTGTTTGTGGAATGGGAGCAACGTTATGAAAGATTTAATTGTTCTTGAGGAGGTGGTGGTGAATTTTTTTTTTGATCGGTTGCAGACCACATGATGTAGGTGTTTGCACAATGCTGCCAAAGAGTGATTTGTAGATCTTTAACCCAGTGATGGTGCAGCCAACTAATATAATTTTTGGTTACAATGGTGTCAAGCATCTGCTGCCCTTGTTATTCTCAGTGATAGAGGTAGCAGGTTTGGAAGGTGCTGTCAAAAGAGTCTTACTGAGTTTCTACAGTTACCTTGTAGATGTACTGGTGCACCACTGCTGATGTGCACCAGTTATGAAAGGAATCAACATTTAATGTGGTGGATAGAATGCCAAACATTTGGGATGTTTTATCCTGGATGATGTTCAACTTCTTGAGTGCTGCTGAAAGATCTTTCGTGCATTTAGTTTTTCGCTAAAACTTGGCTCTTCAGCTCTCAAAGACTTTCCAGTGATTTCTTTGGACTATATTCAGTTTGGTAACAACAAATATTTGTACAGAATCCATGGAGTGGGAGAAAGTGAGAGAGAGAGTTAAAATTGAAACAATAAATTGAGGACTATAGCACTGGGATGGTTCTTCACAGAGCCGAGAATATCAAGATAAGATTTACTGGAGTCATTCAAAATTCTGAGTGATTTTGATAGAGTGATTAAGAGAGTTTATTTCCAGTGGGGCTGGAAACTAAAGGCCACAAGTTTAAGATAATTGACAAAAGAGAAGATTGGACATGAGGAGAATTTTGCTTTAGATTGAATTGTCATGATAATAACTCACTGTCTGAAATGGTATTGCAAACAGATTCCATAGCAACTGCAAAAGGAAATTATATGTGTGTATTGTTACAATTACCATAAAGACCACTGACGTTTAAAAAAGATTTGAATTCCCAGTGACTGATTTAAAGTGTCATTTGATCCGAGACTTGTTCTTACCTCTTGCAATCTGCACGCTTCAGGTTTCAAAGTCTTACCTCAGCCATCAAAATAAAGCAGGAGTTGAGGTAGCTAATGATTTCAATAGCCAGCTGGCCCCAGGAAATCTATATGCATGAATCCCAAGCCAATTCCAATTTCACCACTATAAAAATGCTGTGTTCAGGTGTGCGACTTATGATTTCCAAAGACTTCTGCTACTTTTGCACAATGTTGGCAGTCTTGCAGCTGAAAAATTGGCTCAATGTCAATTTTGGGGAGTTTCATGCAGGATTTCTCCATGAGTCCAGACAGGTTACCTCAAGTAAATCCCTTTTGCTCACCTCCTTATATATGCACCACAATTCCATGGCACCGCTCTCTTGGCTTAGCAGCAGCAGATATATTTGCCACTGTCAGGACCCCAGGATTTCTGCTGTCAGGGCCTGCTTTATAACCCAAATGTGAGCCAGGTCACTCACTGTTTGCCTTGGATAGTCCCTCACATTACACATAGTGGCAGGAATGAAAAGGAAAAGCTTTTGAGGCACTTAGATGGCACAGGTGACACCTTAGAGATCTGTGGAAAGCTAGGGAAGTGATTGCTGGACCTCTTACTTAGATACTTGTATCATCGATAGTCACAGGTGAGGTGCAGGAAAACTGGAGGTAGACTAACGTGGTGCCACTATTTATGAAACGTGATAAGGAAAAGCCAGGGAATTATAGACCAGTGAGCCTGACATTGGTGGTAGGCAGGTTGTTGGAAAGAATCCTGGGGGACAGGATTTACATGCATTTGGGAAGGCAAGGACTGATTAGGGATAGTCAACATGGCTTTGTGTGTGGAAAGTCATGTCTCATGAATTTGATTGAGGTTTTTGAAGAAGTAACAAAGGACTGATAAGGGCAGAGCAGTGGACGTGATCTATATAGACTTCAGTGAGGCAATCAACAAGGCTCCTTACAGTAGACTGGTTAGTGAGGTTAGATCTCATGGAACACAGGGAGAACGAGCCATCTAGCCATCTAGCCATTTGAAGGTAAAAGACAGAGGATGGTGGTGGAGGGTTGCTTTTCAGATTGAAGGCCTGCGACCAGTGGTGTGCCAAAAGGATCTGGTGCTGGGTCTGGGTCTGGTCTGGGTCTATATAAATGATTTGGATGTAAACATAGAAGGTATAGTTAGTAAGTTTGCAGATTACTCCAAAATTAAAGGTGTAGTGGACAACAAAGAAGGTTACCTCAGATTACAATGGGATCTTGACCAGATGGATCAATGGGCCAAGGTGGCAAATGGAGTTTAATTTAGATAAATGCGAGGTGCTGTGTTTTGAAAAGGCAAATCAGAGCAGGACTTATACACTTAATGGTAAGGCCCTGGGGAGTGTTGCTAAACAAAGAGACCTTGGAATGCAGGTTTATAGTTCCTTGAAAGTGGAGTCGCAGGTAGGTAGGATAGTGAAGAATGCTTTCCTTTATTGGACAAGCATTGATTATAGGAGTTGGGATGTCATGTTGTGGCTGTACAGGACATTGGTTAGGCCAGGTTTGGAATATTCCATGCAATTCTGGTCTCCCTCCTATTGGAAGGATGTTGTGAAAGTTGAAAGGATCCAGAAAAGATTTACAAGGATGTTGCCAGGGTTGGAGGATTTGAGCTATAGGGAAAGGCTGAATAGGCTGGAGCTGTTTTCCTTGGAACATCGGAAGCTGAGGGGTGACCATATGGAGGTTATAATATCATGAGAGGCATGGATAGGGTGGGGGAGTCCAGAACTAAAGGGCATAGGTTTAGAGTGAGAGGGGAAAAATTTTAAAGGGACCTAAGGGGTAACTTTTTTATACAGAGAATGGTGCATGTATGGAATGAGCTGCAAGAGGAAGTGGTGGCAATTGGTACAATTACAGCATTTAAAAGTCATCCGGATGGGTGTATGAATAGGAAGGATTTAGAGGGACATGGGCCAAGTGTTGGGCAAATGGGACAAGATTAGGTTAGGATATCTGGTCGTCTTGGACGAGTTGGACCAAAGAATCAGTTTCCCTGCTGTACGTCTCTATGACTTTGTGACTCGCTTGCCACTTTTCATCATCAACTTTGTGACTGCTTAGCACTGAAACTGCAGCCATGAGAGTGAAGCTACCTAGGTTACCTGTCATTAGAGCTATACCGTGTTAGAATCCTAGGGAGTGCTGCTATTTCCCTAATGTGCAGCATTATATAATGTTTTATCATTGTTCAGAACTAACTGTTGCTCACTTCTTATTGACTGACTTTGAAGGACAGCCCCCTACAGTTGAATGACCAGATGCCTGGCTGATTACGAACTTAACACGAACTTCTTGACTCATTGCATTTGACCTCCATATAGACAACACTGCTTCCACATTCAAGTCTGCAGTCCAGAGGACCCAAAAAAGTTAAACAGAATGTACTAATCTCACAAAGCATGGGATCAGTAATGACCAGAAATTTGTAAGAACTGTGCCTGTTTATTTATGAGTTTCTTAAAGTTGTGGACTGAAATGAGAAAGAACTGTTTTAAAACCAATGTTATGAAATGTATGTTTGGAAATACATATAACCTGACACTCCTGGCAAGCATCCTAATTGCTGTTTGAACAAACAGTAATTGGAACAGTTGTAGATGAATTAGAGCTGAGGGGCTCCATGTACAGCAAGAAGTTTGCAGCAAGTTGACTGAACTATAGACTAGTGTCCAGTTAATAATGACAATTCTTGTCAGATTGCTTTTCATAGACAGATTGGAGCTGAGAACAAGTTATACAGAAGAGTTTTGATCTCCAGCAGTTCAGGTGCTGCCTCTCTAATCTCTGCAGTCAAAACTCACTTTACACCTGAAGAAACCCAGTAAATTTTCCTTTCAAGAGTTGCCATAAGCTGTGACTTTTAATTGATATATCAGAGACATTTTGCAAGTCAACCAGCCTCCATGCGTCGCTTGCAAATCAATGGGAGCATTTGGAAATGGGAATCCAGGTAGAAACTTTTTAATCAACAAGAACCAACTCAACAGTTTTTGTGGACAAAGACTGAATTATCTTTTCAGATTTCCCCTCCATCCTATGCTTTTCCCTTGTCTGTCTGTCTGTGTGTAAGGGAGAGTTGTAAGGTTAATAACATTCTAATTACCAGTATTATAGGTTGATGGCTTGTAACCATTCACTTGTAGCTAGGGTCAAATTATTTGTGATAAATAGTGACTCTTGCTCAGTACAGAAACGTGGTCCATGCTTTTTTTATCAACCTGGTCTGAAAATCAGGTAAATTGGACAATTTTGAATGCATATTTTAAAATGTTTAACTTTTGTAATGACTCTGGGAATAGCAGGATTTGATTTCCGCTGTGCTACCCGAGTGGTTTGTAACAATTTTAATCTGGAAACAAATTCTATGCATATGAACTAATACAAGGTTAGAAAACCTTGAGCAATAGGTTTTGTGAATGTTCTGCAAAACTTAATTCCAGGTCTCCTTTAAGGTGGATTCTCCGACTGACTGACAGGTTGGCGTTCTTTTGGACCCGAAATCTGCTTCATAAGGTTGAAGCCTACAAGAATATAGAAAAGAACAAAGAACAGTACAGCACAGGAACAGGCTATTCGGGCTGCTAAAATTGTGTTGATATATAATACCTTTCTAAACTAAAAGCCTTTTGTCTTTACATGATCTGTTTCCCTCTATCCTTTGCCCAATCATGTGTCTGTTAAGATGCCTCTTAAATGTTGCTATTGTATCCACCTCCACTATTACTTCCTCTGGCAGCACATTTCAGGCACTTACCATCCTCTTTGTAAAAACCTTGTCTCTCACATCTCCGTCAAAGTTACCTCTTTTAGTTGAAACCAATGTCCCCTAGTAATTAACACTTCTACCTTGAAAAAAACAACTCCAACTATCCATCCATCTCATAATTTTGCAAACTTTGATCAGATTGTCCCTCATTCTTCAATGTTCAAGTGAAAACAAACCACGTTTGTCTGATCTCTCCTCATAACTTATATCTTACAAAGCTGGCAATGTCTTGGTAAACCATTTCTGTCCCCTTTCCAAAGCTGCCACACCTTTCTGGAAGTGTGACAACCTGAATTGTAGACAGTATTCCAAATATGGCCAAACTGAAGTTCTATACAGCAACAATGTGACTTGCCAATGTCTATAATTTGTGTCCCGAACAATGAAGCCACTCATGCCATATACTTTCCTGACCACCTTACCCACTTACGTTGACAATTTCAGGGATCTATGGAGCTTATGCCTAGATCTCTCTGTATGTTGATGCTACTAAGGGTACTACCATTTACTGAATATTTCCCTCCTGCATTATATCTCCCAAATGAATCATCTTGCATTTGTCCAGATTAAATTCCATCTGCCATTTCTCTGACCTGGTCTCCAGCCGATTCATATCCTGCTGCATCAGACATAG
This sequence comes from Chiloscyllium punctatum, assembly GCF_047496795.1. Classification (NCBI taxonomy): domain Eukaryota; kingdom Metazoa; phylum Chordata; class Chondrichthyes; order Orectolobiformes; family Hemiscylliidae; genus Chiloscyllium; species Chiloscyllium punctatum. The sequence continues at coordinate 1,943,135 of NC_092770.1, read as the reverse complement.
AATCAGGAGATGTAGAGTCAGTATGGATAGAGCTGAGAAATTCTAAGGGTAGAAAGACCCTAATGGGAGTTATCTACAGGCCCCCAAACAGTAGTCTGAATGTTGGTGTAAGTTGAATAAAGAGTTGAAATTGGCCTGCCGCAAAGGTATTACGACAGTTGTTTCAACATGCAGATAGACTGGGAGAATCAAGATGGTAATGGACCCCAAGAAAGGGAGTTTGTGGAGTGCCTCCGAGATGGATTCTAAGAACAGCTTGTACTGGAGCCTACAAGGGAGAAGACAATTCTGGATCTGGTGTTGTGCAACGAACCGGATTTGATCAGGGACCTCGAAGTAAAGGAACCATTATGAGGTAGTGACCATAATATGATAAGCTTCAATCTGCAATTTGAGAGTGAGAAGGGAGAATCGGAAGTGTCAGTATTGCAGTTGAACAAAGGGAACTATGGAGCTATAAAGGAGGAGCTGGCCAAAGTTCAATGGTTCAATACCCTAGCAGGGATGGCAGTGGAACAACAATGGCAGGTATTTCTGGATATAATGCAGAAGGTGCAAGATCAGTTCATTCCAAAGAGGAAGCAAGATCCTCAGGGGAGGCTGGGCGGCTGTGGCTGACAAGGGAAGTTAAGGACTGTATAAAGATAAAAGAAAAAATGTATAACTTAGCAAAGATGAGCGGGAAGTCAGAGGACTGGGAAACATTTTAAGAGCAACAGAGGATAACTAAAAAGGCAATACACAGAGAAAAAATGGGGTACAAAGGCAAACTAGCCAAAAATATAAAGGAGGATAGTAAAAGTTTTTTTAGGTATGTGAAAAGAAAAAAATGGTTAAGACTAAAATTGGCCCCTTGAAGACAGAAAGGGGTGAATTTATTATGGAGAACAAGGAAATGGCAGAAGAGTTGAATAGGTACTTTGGATCTGTCTTCACTGTGGAAGACACAAGCAATCTCCCAGATGTAATAGTGGCTGAAGCACCTAGGGTAATGGATGAACTGAAGGGAATTTATATTAAGCAGGAAATGGTGTTGGAGAGACTGTTAGGTCTGAAGGCTGATTAGTCCCTGGGACCTGATGGTCTACATCCTGGGTACTTAAGGAGGTGGCTTTAGTAATCGAAGATGCATTGATAATCATTTTCCAATGTTCTATAGATTCAAGATCAGTTCCTGTGGATTGAAGGGTGGTTAATGTTATCCCACTTTTCAAGAAAGGAGGGAGAGAGAAAAGAGGGAATTATAGACTGGTTAGCCTGATGTCAGTGGTGAGAAAGATGTTGGCGTCAATTATAAAAGATGAAATGCTGACTCATTTGGATAGCAGTAATAGGATAAGTCAGAGTCAGCATGGATTTACGAAGGGGAAATTGTGCTTGACTAATCTTCTGGAATTTTTTGAGGATGTAACATGGTATTGGGGGCAAAATACTGACATTGGGCCACTTCAAACTGATGCTGGAAGCCTAGTGATGGGAGATAAGGAAATAGCAGGAGAACTTAATAAGTACTTTGCATCAGTTTTCACAGTGGAAGACATGAGTAATATTCCAACAATTAAAGGGAGTCAGGGGGCTGAGTTGAGTACGGTTGTCATTACAAAGAGATAGTGCTAGAAAAGCTAAAAAGTCTTAAAATTGATAAATCTCCTGGCCCCGATGGGATACATCCTAGAGTTCTGAGAGAGGTGGCTGAGGAAATAGCGGAGGCATTGGTTGAGATCTTTCAAGAGTCACTGGAGTCACAGAAAGTCCCGGATGATTGGAAGATCGCTGTTGTAACCCCATTGTTTAAGAAAGGATCAAGACAAAAGATGGAAAACTATAGGCCAATTAGCCTAACCTCAGTTGTTGGTAAAATTCTAGAATCCATCATTAAAGAGGAGGTTTCTAAATTCTTAGAAGAGCAGAGTCTGATTAGAACAAGTTAACATGGATTTAGTAAGCGGAGGTCATGCCTGACAAACCTGTTGGTATTCTTTGAAGAGGTGACAAGTAGGTTAGACCAGGGAAACCCAGTGGATGTGGTCTATCTAGACTTCCAAAAGGCCTTTGATAAGGTGCCACACGGGAGGCTGCTGAGCAAGGTGAGGGCCCATGGTGTTCGAGGTGAGCTACTCGGATGGATTGAGGATCGGCTGTCTGACAGAAGGCAGAGAGTTGGGATAAGAGGTTCTTTTTCAGAATGGCAGCCGGTGACGAGCGGTGTCCCGCAGGGTTCAGTGTTGGGGCCACAGCTGTTCGCATTATATATTAATGATCTGGATGAAGGGACTGGGGAAACTCTAGCAAAGTTTGCAGATGATACGAAGTTAGGTGGACAGGCAGGTAGTACTGAGGAAGTGGGGAGGCTGCAGAAGGATCTAGACAGTTTGGGAGAGTGGTCCAGGAAATGGCTGATGGAATTCAACGTGAACAAATGCGAGGTCTTGCACTCTGGCAAAAAGAATAAAAGCACAGACTACTTTCTAAATGGTGAGAAAATTCGTAAAGCCAAAGTACAAAGGGATCTGGGAGTGCTAGTCAAGGATTCTCTAAAGGTCAACATGCAGGTTGAGTCTGTGATTAAGAAAGCGAATGCAATGTTGTCACTTATCTCAAGAGGGTTGGAATATAAAAGCACCATTGTGCTACTGAGACTTTATAAAGCTCTCGTTAGGCCCCATTTGGAGTACTGTGTCCAGTTTTGGTCCCCACACCTCAGGAAGGACATACTGGCACTGGAACGTGTCCAGCGGAGATTCACACGGATGATCCCTGGAATGGTAGGTCTAACATATGAGGAACGGCTGAGGATCCTGGGATTGTATTCATTGGAGTTTAGAAGATTAAGGGGAGACTTAATAGAGACGTACAAGATAATACATGGCTTGGAAAGGGTGGATGCTAGGAAATTGTTTCCGTTAGGTGAGGAGACTAGGACCCATGGACACAGCCTTAGAATTAGAGGGGGTAAATTCAGAACAGAAACGCGGAGACATTTCTTCAGCCAGAGAGTGGTGGGCCTGTGGAATTCATTGCCGCAGAGTGCAGTGGAGGCTGGGACGCTAAATGTCTTCAAGGCAGAGATTGATAGATTCTTGTTGCCTTGGGGAATTAAGGGCTACGGGGAGAATGCGGGTAAGTGGAGTTGAAATGCCCATCAGCCATGATTGAATGGCGGAGTGGACTCGATGGGCCGAATGGCCTTACTTCCACTCCTATGTCTTATGGTCTTATGGTCTTATGGATTGAAAATTGGCTGGCCGTCAGGAAGCAAAGAGTAGTGATAAATGGGTCCCTTTCAGAATGGCAGGCGGTGACCAGTGGGGTACCACAAGGTTCGGTGCTGGGACTGCAGCTGTTTACAATGTACATTAATGATACAGATGAAGACATTAAAAGTAATATTAGCAAATTTGCTGATGACACAAAGCTGGGTGGCAGGGTGAAATGTGAGGAGAACGTTATGAGAATACAGGGTGACTTGGACAGGCTAGGTGAGTGGATGGATGTATGGCAGATGCAGTTTAATGTGGATAAATATGTGCTTATCCACTTTGGTGCCACGAACAGGAAAGCAGATTACTATATAAATGGAGTCAAGTTAGGTAAAGGGGATGTACAACGAGATCTAGGTATTCTTGTACATCAGTCAATAGAAGCAAGCATGCAGGTATAGCAGGCAGTGAAGAAAGCTAATAGCATGCTGGTCTTCATAACAAGAGGAATTGAGTATAGGAGCAAAGAGGTCCTTCTGCAGCTGTACAGCCCTGGTGGAACCGCACCTGGAGTATTGTGTGCAGTTTTGGTCTCCAAATTTGAGGAAGGACATTCTGGCTACTGAGGGAATGCAGCATAGGTTCACAAGGTCAATTCCCAGAATGGAGGGACTATCATATGTTGAAAGATTGGATTGACTGGGCTTGCATATACTTGAATTTTGAAAGGTGAGAGGAGATCTAATTGAGCTGTATAAGATTATTAAAGGATTGGTCACTCTGGAGGCAGGAAGCATGTTTCCGCTGATGGGTGAGTCCAGAAACAGAGGACACGGTTTAAAAATAAGGAGAAGGTCATTGAGAACAGATTTGAGGAGAAACCTCTTCACCCAGAGAGTGGTGGATATATGGAATGCTCTGCCCCAGAAGGCAGTGAAGGCCATGTCTCTGGATGCTTTCAAGAAAGAGTTGGATAGAGCTCTTAAAGATAGTGGAATCAAGGGTTATGGGGATAAGGCAGGAACAGGATACTGATTGTGAATGATCAGCCATAACCATAATGAATGGTGGTGCTGGCTCAAAGGGCTGAATGGCCTTGTCCTGCACTTATTGTCTATTGTCTATCAAGCTTCAGTGCTTCTCAAGAGCTAGAGAACACTGCCACCTGTGGTTAAAGATAAAAATCACACAACACCAGGTTATAGTCCAACAGGTTTAATTGGAAACACTAGCTTTCGGAGCGACGCTCCTTCATCAGGTGGTTTTTTGATTAGATTATTTACAGTGTGGAAACAGGCCTTTTGGCCCAACAGGTCCACACCGACCCTCTGAAGAGCAACGTATCCAGACCCATTCCCCTATATTTACCCCTTCACCTAACACTACGCGCAATTTAACATGGCCAATTCACCTAACCTGCACATTTTTGGACTGGGGGAGGAAACCGGAGCACCCGGAGAAAACCCACGCTGACACGGGGAGAACGTGCAAACTCCACACAGTCAGTTGCCCAAGGCAGGAATCGAATTTGGGTCTCTGGCACTGTGTGGCAGTAATGTTAACCACTGTGCCACCCAGTTGTGGAGTACACAATTGTAAGACACAGAATTTATAAATTTAAATTTAAATCTCCGATAATACTCCAACCACCAATTCAGGGGAAGTAAGATCTGACCTAACTCTCCTCTAATAGCTCTAATGACAAAACTTACTGTGGTAGAATAACTAAATCTGCAGTCCACTCAGGTTGAAAAACTTGACATGGTCTCAAAATGTGATGCAGATGTTAGTATCAGTTACATACATGAGGATAAATCTGCCTTGAGCTTGACAATACCTAAGCTCAGAAGTAGTGCAGGATATTTTCAGTTGAGGAAGGATAGGCCCATTTTGCCAAGGCAGGCTCCTTAATTATACTCTTTGATTGAAAGCAACACAATTTTTACAATGAAAGCTAGAAAATAATAAAACTTAGTCATTAGAAAGGAGAAAATGCATGAACCGGATCAGAGAAAGTACCATGAAGTTAAAATGGCAAAATTGCAAAAAGTGGGCATAAGCATGCGAGGCTGAAAATAACAAAGTTAAGGAAAACATAACCTTACATGACCTTTGTAATTAAAACAGTTTGTTTATGAATGAAGTCAAAACCTATGCCCTTATATTTAGCAAAACTCATGTAATGCAAACTTTTAAAGGTGCTCTCATATTCTTAAGTCAACTTTAATGTCATGCTTGTGAACAGCACTTTTTTTTGCCATTTTGCATAAACATGGACCAGGAGTTACTATGCACAAAGATCACTAGGGAAATTTGGTTGGAGATGTAATTGCATGGTGGCTAGATTGTAGTTGAATGCCCGTCAGCACTTATATCCATGTTTTTCTAAAGAACATGAGCAAAGTCCCAAGGATGCTGTACATTTCACCTGATATTTCCAAAGTTATTCTAGAGGAAGAAATTCATTGGCAGTCCTCATTTGTAAGGGGACTTTCAAATACATCTTGTAACACAGCAAAACAAAAATAGCTCCCAGATGAGGAGACATTTCCACTATTATTGGTCTCAAGGTATTTGCCACAGACTTTAGTCACTGGGGCAGATCTTCCCGTGCTGTGTTTGATGTGTCCCTTAGTTCAGAGCTGATTCTTGCATCAACCATCCAGAAGGAATTATGCTCATTTATACTTCTAAACTATATAACAAATTTGCACAAAATAGTACATTTCTTCCAGCACAATGTACTATAAAATCAAAGAAACAGGGTAACTAATCTATGCTATGAAGTTGGTAAACATTTAGCATTTCTCTGCTGTTAATTGTCACACATTTGTTCCTGATAAACTGATCATTTAGTTGGAAAATAAATTCCCATCTGTTCTGATGTATGTCTTATTATTTATGAGTGTCTTGTTTAGAAATGCAATCTGCACATGTGAATAATTAATTCTGAAGACAAGTAGACATTGTTCAATTCACAGCTGACTGCAATTAGCATCAGGAAGTTTACATATGTTGGCAATAACACAGATTATCCACTAAAGTGCTTGTTAAAAATTTTTAACCTGAGGCTGCTCGAGCAGACCTCCCTTAATGAAGCTTTAAATGTTGTTGATGAAGTAATCATCAATTTTCTTATAGAAATAGTAAATTTAGAATTTTCGGTCTAATTAACTCTGCTACAGAGCACATCACCTTGTACATTGCACGTTTTACTCGTAATGAACTGTGCAGATCACTTTAGTATTGTACACAACACTCTTTGCTGACAAAGCATAGCTAAGTAGCCAGGAAACAATGTCTTCACAGCCAACAATTAAAGAGACAGCAGATGTTTCGTGTCTAACCATTTGATTTTTGTTCCCAGTTCATGCTCAAAATGATAAAAGGACAAGATGACTGAATCTACTCAAGATTGTGAAATTAATGTTTCTACAAGTTAAATAAAAATAGGCTATTCCTTGAGAGAAATGGGGTATATCTGAATCACAAAGTATTTTGCAAGTGATGGGTTTACCCACAAAATGAACTTTCAGAGAATTGTAACTGGGCATCGCATCTTTTTATCTTTTTTCTTTATTTTGAATTGTGGACAAAAATGAGAAAATGTTTTAAATCAAGGACTCTAGGAGGAGTTGCTGCCTTTCTAAAAACAATTTACTGGAACTCATTGTGAGTTTTGTTTACATTGCTGCTTTGTTCAAGCAGTGGGACAAGATGTTGGACACATTGGAGTTACCTGTTGATTGGGGTTTCAATTCAGACAATTGTGTGGATCAGGAGTCATCAGCATGAAAACAACTCTCTGACTGGCTCCTCAGCAGGTGGACAGCTTGTGTGTGAACAACAGGCAAAAGTTTCCAGATGGTAAGAGACAGCATTTCTCTTTGCAGTGAAGTATTCAAAATCTGGAAGGTAAATAGCTCCCTCTCCCAACATTTGCTTTAAGCTGTGGTTGACTTAGAAATTGACCAAATAATGTGTTAAACCCCTTCCCTGCCACACCACAGTCCCACCTCTTAAAACATTATGCCTTCAGTAAAGAACTGAAAGGACTTGGAAATGAAGATCAAAGGCAATTCAGCCCATCAAGTTTGCTCAGTCATCCAATAAGATCATGCTTGATCTAATAATCCTCAACTTAACTTTCCTGTCTTTACACTAAATCTTCAATTCCATTCCTCATTAAAAATCTGCCTAACTCAGACCTAAATATTCATAATAGCCCAGCCTTGAGAGCTCTCTTTGGAGTTCCACAGATTCACTACCAGCTGAAAGAAGATAACCCTCCTCATCTCTGCCTTAAATATATGATTCCTTACTCTGAGATTATGCCTCCTGATTCAAGACACTACCACAAGAGGAAACAACTTGCACATCTATCCTGTCAAATCCCCATGTCTAAATCTGAGCGATTTGGAAGACAGAAGATGATCACCTGTTTGAATGATTTGCTACTGAACTGTGTTTCCCAATATTTTGTCCTCCACTTATGGCATTCATGTTCATTTGTTTGTTCATATCTGTCTGCAGCTATGTGTAAGGGTTTAAGAAGGGATTAGAGTTTCATCTAGTATGTTAATAATTCAGTTTTTTGTTTGCTTGTGATTTATTTACAGTGATTTATTTCTAATAAATGATAGTTCATGTAAACAGCAGAAACCTGGTCAGCATTTACTGTTAACTTGAGTCCACCATATAGGTTAACTAGGTACTTATTTGATTAAATTTTTGAAGACCCCAAGAGTAATGGAGCTCATCAAATTTTTCCCAAGTGTGTCAAGACATCGTAACATGTTTTTATTTTATAACATGAGCAATATGTTCAACAAGAATACTTCATTGAGGTGAAGATTACGTTGTCTGCTGTAGTAGTAGAGGTAGAGGTCACATAACAATGGCAGACTAAGACAGGCATTTATGCATGCTTGCCTCTCAATCAAACATTATTGTGTGCATTTTTGGTTACCGACTTTATGCAATTACTCTTCTCATGGAATTTAGTATTTCCAACCATCTCTGTATAAGCATTGCCTTGAAATCATGTTGTTATCTTAATGGTGCATGTGCATGTTCTTGTCATTGGCTATTCTTGGCATTCCTCGCCATTTTTTCTTGTTGTGGTAGTCAGTGTTAACCTATTTCTGTTGTTAGCTTGCTGCAGACTTCTGTGTCTGACAGTTGACCTGTTGTCTGTATAGATGGTATGTTCAGCTCTTCCTGATCAGTAACGTGCAGTTGAGGAACAACAGCTGCAGTTGAGCATACCTGTAGTTTCGATTGCATATAGAGTCATAGAGGTGTACAGCATGGAAACAGACCCTTCAGTCCAACCTGTCCATGCCGACCAGATATCCCAACCCAATCTGGTCCCACCTGCCAGCACCCAGCCCATATCACTCCAAACTCTTTCTATTCACATACCCATCCAAATACATCTTAAATGTTGCAATTTAAGCCTCCACCACATTCTCTGGCAGCTCATTCCATACACGTACCAACTCTCTGCGTGAAAAAGTTGCCCCTTATGTCTCTTTTATATCTTTCCCCTCTCACCCTAAACCTATGCCCTCTAGTTCTGGACTCCCCGACCCCAGGGAAAAGACTTTGTCTATTTACCCTATCCATGCCCCTCATAATTTTGTAAACCTCTATAAGGTCACCCCTCAGCCTCCGACGCTCCAGGGAAAACAGCCCCAGCCTGTTCAGCCTCTCCCTATAGCTCAAATCCTCCAATCCTGATAACATCCTTGTAAATCTTTTCTGAACCCTTTCAAGTTTCACAACATCTTTCCGATAGGATGGAGACCAGAATTGCACACCATATTCCAACAGTGGCCTAACCAATGTCCTGTACAGCCGCAACATGACCTCCCAACTCCTGTACTCAATACTATAACCAATAAAGGAAAGCATCCCAAACGCCGCCTTCACTACCCTATCCACCTGTGACTCCACTTTCAAGTAGCTATGAACCTGCACTCCAAGGTCTCTTTGTTCAGGAACATTCCCCAGGACCTTACCATTAAGTGTATAAGTCCTGCTAAGATTTGCTTTCCCAATTCCATTGTATATGATCAAGGTGACAACCACTTCATTCAGGTCCAAGTTGCCAGGAGGGCTGGCCTTTTTTCTTGAAATTGTTGCATGTTTGTATCCTGATTGTCTCGCTAATGCTCAACTGTGGCAATGGCTCTTGTGAAAATAAAATTTGACTTTCTGTTTTATCCCCTTCATTTTTAACTCAAACCCATTTCTACCTCTGGCTTCAGAATTTTTGCTAGAGGGAGAGCAACTTGTGTGCAGTGTGACATTAGTCTTTGAACTGGAATATTTTCCATGCAGTATGTATATATATTTCTGTATTCACGGATTGTCTTGCATACATCCATGATGTATGAAGAGTTTCAAAGATTGAGGGGTGATTTCATAGAAACCTATACATTTCTAGCAGGACCAGATGGGCTAAATACAGGAAGAATGTACTGGGGAGTCCAGAAACAGGACTCAGTCTATGGATATGGATAGGCTGTTTAGGACTGAAATGAGGTGAAATTTCTTCACCCAGAGAGTGGTTAGCTGTGGTAATTCTCTGCCATAGAAAGCAGTGGAGGCCAAAACATTTAATGTTTTCAAGAAAGAGTTATATATAGTTATAGGGGCTAAAGAGATAAAAAAAAAATGGAAAGCAAGCTGGAACGGGGTGGCAAGTTGGAAGATCTGCACGGATCATATTGAACGGGAGAGCAATCCCGAAGGGCCAAATGGTTTACTCCTGCTCCTACTTGCTATGTTTCTGTGATTTGCTTGATTTCTTTGATTCTTTTGGTCACTTTCACTGCTGACTCAGCTTTTCCATTCCACTGAGGTAATGTAGAGATGATGTGTAGTACACAATTTCCCAAACTTTCACTAAGTGATTCAATTCTTTACTCATGAACTGAGGGCCATTATTGCTCATGACATTGTCACAAATATCAGATTGGCTGAAGTATGATTTTAGCCATTTGACAATCTCAGCAACTGTCATCGAAGCCAACTTCATGGCTGACAATATTAGTCACATTGATAACCAGTGCCTGCAATTGTGAAAATATCTAATTCCAATTGCATCCATGGTCATTCTGAGGTGTCAAGTTTCATTAGTGGTTCTCCAGTTTGCATAGCGTCATACTCATGTACTGCATTGGTTGTTGTGGTCCTTGGCTTAATTAGATTACAATAGATTCCCTACAGTGTGGAAATAGGCCCTTTGGCCCAACAAGTCCACACCGACCCTCCGAAGAGCAACCCGTCCAGACCCATTTACCCCTGACTAATATACCTAACACTATGGGCAATTTAGCATGGCTAATTCACCTAACCTGCACATTTTTGGATTGTGGGAGGAAACTGGAGCACCTAGAGGAAACCCACGCAGACACGGGGAAAATGTGCAAACTCCACACACAAGCACCCAAAGTGAGAATTGAACCCGGGTCCCTGGCTCTGTGAGGCAGCAGTGCTAACCACTGAGTCACTGTGCCACCCCTTAATTGCTCACGTTGGGCCAGAAGAGTACATCACTTGCCTTCCTCAGACCTAATTTGGTGGCTTGTATGGACATGCTTTAACATCTCCCCTCTCAACTCATTTGGTACCATTACTGTATTTTCTTTGTACTTCAGCTGTCAATTTATTTCCAATATGCTTTTATAGCAACAGGCATATCCTTGATGCTCTCAGGCCATCCTTTTATCACTACATCTTGCAACAGTAGGAGATTTGCATCCTGTTGGGTAGTTTGCTTCATTAAATAAGGCACTGGTCTGTCATGTTGAGTCTGGAAGGCACCACACTCTGTTGTAGATTCCTCCACTTCATTCATTGGAGGGCTGCTCTCAACAAGATGTTTATCTTATGCATCTGTCTCACATCATATTAAATCATATCCCTGTAATAACATCTTTGCAGATGCTTTGGAGCAGCTAATAGTGGCCTGACTTTGGATTTGACTGTCAATTGATCTCTTGCAAGAAGGTATTGTTAAAAATGTTCACAACTGAAGACAATGACTCAGCACGCATTCTCAATCTGGGCATAACATCTTTCTGTTTGTGGTAGTACTCTGAATACAAATGAAGCTGGTAGTCCTTGCTGTATTAGAGTAGATTCAATTCCTGGCTCATTGACATCATCATTCACATGATAATATTTCAGCACTCACACTATTGCCACAAGTTGCTTGACTTCAGTGAATAGTGCTTCTTGTTCTGTGTTCCCAGTATCACTGCCTGTCCTTCGCTGTGAGTTGCCATCACGACCCATATTCTAACAGCAGATTGGGCAAGCATTTTGCCAAAGAGGTGCTGAATCCAACAAATCACTTTTACATCTATAAGTTACTGCTTCGCTGTTATAGCTCTCACCTTTTCAGTGTGCAAGTAAATAACTTTTGCTGTCAGTACATGACCGAGGTGTTTGACTTCAGCCTCTTAAAGTAAAATTTATGCCTTTCTCAATTTCAGGATCACGTGGTAAGCTCTGTTGAGCTGTCGTACTGGATTGTGTCTCCAAATCCATAAACAAGCAGGTTACCTGGCATAGTTTCCATTCCAACAAGGTTACTAACCATCTCATGTTGGCTGCATTGACATTCTTTTGGAGCAGTGGACATGCCAAAAGGTATCCACAACCAGCTCTAGCTCCATCAGTTTTTCAAGTAGTTAGGAAGCTGCTGCTTTCATCCTGCTTCACTTCCCAAAAATCATCCTTCACACAGAGAGTGCTGAAGAATTTGTTATGAACCAGGTCAGACCCCCTCAAAACATTTCAAGAAAGTAGCCCAATCCTAAGTGGGCGGCACGGTGGCACAGTTGTTAGCACTGCTGCCTCGCAGCGCCGGAGACCAGGGTTCAATTCCCGACCTCAGGCGACTGACTGTGTGGAGTTTGCACGTTCTCCCCGTGTCTGCGTGGGTTTCCTCCGGGTGCTCCGGTTTCCTCCCACAGTCCAAAGATGTGCAGGTCAGGTGAATTGGCCATGCTAAATTGCCCGTCGTGTTAGGTAAGGGGTAGATGTAGATGTAGGGGTATGGGTGGGTTACGCTTCGGCGGGGCGGTGTGGACTTGTTGGGCCGAAGGGCCTGTTTCCACACTGTAAGTAATCTAATCTAATCTAACTTTGCCAGCTGTTCTAAGCAGTTGTAAAGTGGATATCCCAGGAGACATGCAGCTGTTCAGAGTCATAGAGTCATAGAGATGTGCAGCATGGAAATAGACCGTTCGATCTAACTCGTCCATGCCGACCAGATATCCTAACCTAATCTAGTCCCATTTGCCAGCAGTTGGCCCATATCCCTCCAAACCCTTCCTATTCATATACCCGTCCAGATGCTTTTTAAATGTTGCAATTATTGCAGCCTCCTCTGGCAGCTCATTCCAGACACGCACCACCCTCTGTGTGAAAATGTTGCCCCTCTCACCCTAAACCTATGCCCTCTCATTCTGGACTCCCCAACCCCATGGCAAAGAATTTGTCTATTTATCCTATCCATGCCCCTCATGACTTTATAAACCTCTGAGGTCAACCCTCAGCCTTCAACATTTCAGGGAAAACAACCCCAGCCTATTCAGCCTCTCCCTACAGCTCAAACCCTCCAAACCTGGCAACATCCTCATAAATCTTTTCTGAACCCTTTCAAGTTTCACAACATCCTTCCAATAGGAAGGAGACCAGAATTGCATGCAATATTCCAAAAGTGGCCGAACCAACTACTGTACAGCCATAACATGACCTCCTAACTCTGAAAAACAACCCTCCTCCACCACCTTCTGTCTTCTACCTTTGAGCCAGTTCTGTATCCAAATGGCTAGTTCTCCTTATATTCAATGACATCTCACCTTGCTAATCAGTCTCCCATGGGGATTCCCGTCAGACGCTTTAATGAAGTCCCTCAGGATTATCTCCAACAACTTGCCCACCACCAATGTTAGGCTCACTGGTCTATAATTCCCTAGCTTGTCCTTACAGTGTCTTAAACAGTGGCACCACGTTTACCAACCTCCAGTCTTCCAGCACCTCACCTGTGACTATCAATGATACAAATATCTCAGCAAGGGGCCCAGCAATCACTTCCCTCACTTCCTACAGAGTTCTAGGGTACGCCCGATCAGGTTCTGGGGGTTTCTCCACTTTTATGCATTTCAAGACACCCAGCACTTCCTCCTCTGTAATATAGACATTTTCAAGTTGTTACATCTATTTCCCCCACATTCTATATTTTCCACAGTAAACACTGTTGCAAAAATACCCATTTAATATCTCTGCCATTTCCTACGGCTCCACACAGAGGTCACCTTGTTGATCTTTGAGGGCACTATTATCTCCCTCATTGCCCTTTTGTCCTTAATGTATTTGTAAATACCATTTGGATTATCCTTAACCCTATTTGTCAAAACTACCTTGTGTCCCCTTTTTGCCCTCCTGATTTCCCTCTCAAGTATACTCCTACTGCCTTTTATACTCTTCTAAGGATTCACTCGATCTATCTTGTCTATACCTGACATATGCTTCCTTCTTTTTCTGAACCAAACCCTCAATTTCTCTTGTCATCCAGCATTCCCTATACCTACCAGCCTTTCCTTTCATCTTATCAGGGATATACTGTCTCTGGACTCTTGTTATCTCATTTCTGATGGCTTCACATTTTCCAGCCGTCCCTTTACCTGCAAACTTTTGCCCCCAACCAGCCTTTGAAAGTTCTTGCCTAATACAGGTACACAATCCTTTATCCGAAATGCTCCAGACCAGCTGATTTTCGGAATTTTTCAAATTTCAGAACAAATGACAGTTCAACTGTGAAATTTTTAAGAAATCTTACAGAACAGCAGACTCATTGTAAGTAGTAGGCCCTGAGACAGAATTGAGGCCTGCCGGTGCTGGGCCACACCCCATCTAAGTGACATGCATCAAGTGGGTGTGGAGTTGGGTTAACTGTTTGCATGCCAAACAACATTGTTAATGAGATAAAAACTTCACAAAAAATCCGTTGGATTTTGGAGCTTTTTGGATTTCAGGCTTTTGGATAAAGGGTTGTCTACCTGTACTGTCAAAATTAGCCTTCCTCCAATTTAGAACTTTAACCTTTAGATCCAGTCTACCCTTTTCCATCACTATTTTAAAACTAATAGAATTATAGTCGCTGGCCCCCCAAGTGCTCCCCCACTGACACCTCAGTTACCTGCCCTGCTTTATTTCCCAATAGTAGGTCAAGTTTTGCACCTTCTCAAGTAGGTACATCCACATACTGACTCAGAAAATTTTCTTGCACACTCTTAACAAATTCCTCTCTATCTAAACCCTTAACACAATGGCAGTCCCAGTCTATGTTTGGAAAGTTAAAAATCCCCTACCATAACCACCCTATTATTCTTACAGATAACTGAAATCCCCTTACAAATTTGTTCCTCAATTTCCCACTGATTATTGGTGGGTGGAGGGGCTCTATAAAGCAATCCAAAAAAGGTGATCATCCCTTTCTTATTTCTCAGTTCACCTAAGTAACTCCCCTGGATGTATTTCTGGAAATATCCTCCCTAAATAGAGCTGTAATGATATCCCTTATCAGAAACATCACTCCCCCTCCTCTCTTGCCTCCCTTTCTATCCTTCCTATAGCATTTGTATCCTGGGACATTAAGCTGCCAGTCCTGCCCATCCCTGAGCCACATTTCTGTAATTGCTATGATATCCCAGTCCCATGTTCCTGACCATGCCCTGAGTTCATCTGCCTTCCCTGTTAGGCCCCTTACATTGAAATAAATGCAGTTTAATTTATCAGTACTACCTTGTTCTCTACTTTGTTCCTGCCTGCCCTGAATGTTTGATTCGCTTCTTTTCTCAACTGTACTAGTCTCAAATTGATCCCTTTCCTCAGTATCTCCCTGGGTCCCACCACATCCCACACCCCTAACTTTACTAGTTTAAATCCTCCCAAGCAGTTCTCGCAAATCTGCTTGCCACTATATTAGTCCCCTTCCAATTCAGGTACAATCTATCCTTCTTGTACAAGTCACTTCTACCCCAGAAGAGATTCCAATGCTCCAAAAATGTGAATCCTTCTCCCATACACCAGATCTTCAGCCATACATTCACCTGCTCTATCCTCCTACTCCTACCCTCACTAGCTCATAGCACCGGAAGTAATCCAGATATTATTATTCTCGAGGACCTCCTTTTTAAAATTCCTGCCAAACTTTCTATATTCTCCCTTCAGAACTTCAACCTTTTCCCTTCCTATGTCGTTGGTACCAATGTGTACAATGACCTCCTGCTGGTCCCTCTCCCCTTTGAGAACATTCTGCACCCTCTCTGAGACATCCTTGACTCTGCCACTAGGGAGGCAACACACCATTCTGATTTTTTGCTGCTGGCCACAGAAACATCTATCTGTGCCCCTGATTAGAGAGTCTCCAACACAATCAATCACTTGGAACTTGATGTACCCCTCATTACATTAGAGCCAGTCTTGATACCAGAAACTTGGCTGTTTGTGCTCCATTCCCTGAGAGTCCATCACCCCCTACATTTTCCAAAACAGCATACTTGTTTGAAATGGAGATAGCCACAGAAGACTCCTGTACTACCCGCCTACCTCTCCTACCTTTCTTGGAGTTAACCCATCTACCTGACTGTATCTGCGGCTCTTCTCCCTTCCTCCAACTGCCATCCATCACACCCCCAGCTCTTGTAAATACCTCATTGCCTCTGTCACTCCAACCAATCCACTTGAAATGACAGGATTTGCAACCAACAATATTTATTGCAGACGTAATCCTCAGTAACCCTTAAAATCTCTCAAACTTCCCACATCTGACAAGAAGAGCATATCACTCTACTAAAGGCCATTTTGCTCCTTCCAATCAACAGACCCAGAAAATAACACTGTCTTCTTGCTCTACAAAGCACTGCTCCAGGCTAACTTAATACTTACGGCTTATATTTTAAAAATTTAATCAACACAAAGATCCCAGTAAAAACATATAATCAAGAAAGAACCCAATCTACTCACTGTCTTAGATTTACAGCAAGGCTATACTTAAAACTATTCACTGATATGTCTCTGTGCTGTGACCTCTCCCAAACAGGTTCCTCCAAGATCAGTTGTGAATTTTGCTGTTTGTTAAGTTTTCCTCGACCCACTCCGATGTCCAGCGATACATGAATTCAAACAGCAAAGGCAGTAACTGTGCAGATTCACTGCTGTGGCAGTTAGCAGTGTGGGATACTTTCTCTCTCTCCCTTACAGACCACGTGCTTGCTGCCTTTGTCTGGCTGTTGTTTTGACTTTTTTTTAAAGTTCCAAAACAATTGCAAATAGCATATAAAACAGAAATTGTTGCATCTGGAATTCGAGGAAGTCATCTCCAACACCTAAAATACCTCAAAAAAGGAGCAACCTGTTACAGCCAGAAATGTTTCCTGTCCTCTCCGAGATGAAAACATTGAAATTCCAACAGGACTATGTGACAAGTTTGCTCCTGATGAATCTGAGGAGTGGGCATCTGCGCTGCGTGAAAGCACAGCAGCTGTGGCTGTTTTCGACAGAACAGGTTAGGCAGGGTACGAGGGCTTAGCTGGCAAGTCACAGTCATGAAGGTGCCCTTAGCAGAGGCTGATTTCATCTAGTGGGATGTTAAACAAAACAGAATTTATTTACAAGATTACTGAATGAAACACAAATCATGAGGGGCGTGGATAGGGTATATAGACTTTTCCCTGGGGTCAGGGAGTCCAGAACTAGAGGGCATAAGTTAGGGTGAGAGGGGAAAGATATAAAAGAGACCTAAGGGGCAACATTTTCCACACAGAGGGTGGTTTGTGTATGGAATGAGCTGCCAGAAGAAGTGGTGGAGGCTGGTACAATTGTAACATTTAAAAGGCATTTGGATGAGTATATTAAAAAGAAGGGTTTAGAGAGACATGGGCCGGGTGCTGGCAGGTGGGACTAGATTGAGTTGGGATATCTGGTCAGCATGGACGGGTTGGACCGAAGGGTCTGTTTCCATGCTGTGCATCTCTATGACTCTATGACTCTAAAAGAGAACAGAATAACGAATACTTTAACCGATCCGAAAACCCAACTGATCATCACAACTTAATGATACAGTTCCCAATACTTGCAACAATTCCCATAAACACCCTTGGCACAAAGGTAAAATCAAACACAAGGTCTTGCAGGAGAGAGAGAGAGATGGCAGCATGGAACACCCTTTTTCATGCAGCTGTTTCTTGGACCAGCAACCTCAAACTGAACTGATTGCTTTCAGTGAACAGCAAGACTGCTAAAACCAAATCAAACCAGAGAGAGGCTGAGCAGGGAGAACTGGCCACTCCCCTTTAATTGTACAAGTGCTTGTTTAAAAAAAGGAGCCTTTGCCTGAAGCAGTATCTGTTAGCTCTAATCAAATTGGCTCTAAAACCCATCCAAACCTAGGCATTTCAGAGCCTGTGACTTTACGACCTCTCTGAAAAAAGCCAAGGACAGCATAGCCTTGGTAAAGGAGCAGCATCAATATACTTTGCAAGCTGTGAACTTTGAAAAAAAAAAGTCAAAACAACAGCCAGACAAAGGCAGCAAGCACGTGGTCTGTAAGGGAGAGAGAGAAAGAATCCCACACTGCTAACTGACACAGCAGTGAATCTGCACAGTTACTGCCTTTACATGGGTTAGTGAAATGCCAGCAGTGCTTTATTAGGTTTCTTTAAATCAGTGCATACTCTCAGCCTTCCGAGTTATTTTACTGTTACCCATGCTGCTAATCTCTCCTGTAGGAATTCTTGATTATTCCCTTTTTTTTCCCAAGATCTTCCATCTTGTCTTTCAGGTTGGCCTTGAGCTGGAACTTTCTTCAGCAGCTGAATTGGTCTTACATTTTCATCTACTTCAAGATGTTATTCTTCTGGGAAACATGCTAACCCTATGAACACACTCTCTTATACTCACCCAGGTTGTGTTCAACAATCAATGCTTTGGTGCTTTGTGACATTGGCAAATCTCTTTTGGCACGTTAAGAATTACCAGTCTAAGCTTTGGATTTGCTATGAATTCAGGAGTGGTATTTGCTTGCCATCTATGATCTTTGCTCGTCTTACTGCAATGGGTTCACAGATTAATCTGTCCTCTCAGAGCGTATTTATGGTATCATCATTAGATCTAAACCTTACTTTCAAGGGCTTTTGTTTCTGGATTGCTGCACTGAGACACTGTACAGGTCTGTGAAGGTCATGATGTTGCTTTATGCATCAGTGTCTATCCAACATTTTATGTTGCTCTGTGCAGTCCTCATTCCAAAAGTCACAAACCATGTCTCACCCATCAATGTGACTGAACCAACCTGTTAGTCTAGAGTGATTCATCAGAAATTTTCACTGTTATCTCTGTGTCTTTATTTACCATACACTCTTAGCAAAATGATTCTGTTTTTTGCAGTGAGTATGCAGGATTCGTCAATGCTGAACGTGCCTTCCTCTATTTTTCATGATATATTCCACAGTATTTCCATTCTGCCCTTGGTCTGTAATTGTGCTGTCCTGTGTGCATGGAGTCAGCATAATGCAAGACCTAATCTGTTCCACCATGCATACTCTACCTGTCGATTCACAACCTTGGCACTTCTTCACTGATCAACTGCCCCACTGAGTGTCAGTTCGACTTCTCTTTGTGGGCACGCTTTCAATTTTGGAGTCCTTTTTTCTAATACAATTCCGTTTCTGATTAGCTCACCCTTTACTTGTTCAAATTCAGAGGTTTCTACAAGCTGCACCAATGAGTTTATCTCTTCCCTAGTACTGAATATGTATCATTCATGTATTATATTCAAAACTTTCCTTCAAAGCTTTTGATATCTCTGCCATTTTTTTTGTCCTGAGAGATTTAGGGTAGAATATGTTTTGATTTAGTCTCTTCCCAACTGTGATCAAAGTATGATGATTTGTAATTGTTGTGGTTTGCTCACCAGGTCTCTCAGACAATTGTATAATTCTGCCACTGTTCATGGAAAAATTCCTATTTCTGCCTCATATCCCTAATAGTTTGAACAGGTGTTGGTAGGGGAAACATTGTTGCCGTTTTCTCTTCAGCAAGGTTTTAACTATGATCTTCATTTGTTTTCATTTTTCCATGACAGTTCATAGCTCTACACAACTGTACTTTTAATTTCAGATTGAGACACTCACCTCAGTCCCATTTCTGACATTAACTTGAGTTTACAATGCACAGTATGTTCAACGAGAGCACTTCATTTAAGTGAAGCCTAAGATGTTTGCCGAAAGGATGTGTTTTCTTCTAAAATTCATCCATGAGATGTGGATGCCACTGGCCAGGGGAACATTTGTAAGCCATCCCTAGTTGCTCTTGAGAAGGTAAGTTATCTTCCTAAACAGCTGCAGTCCATGTGCTGTAGGTAGATCCTCAATGTTGGAAATGAGGTGATTGTAATCCTCACTTTATAACGCCCAAACACATAAATAGAAAGCAAGAATTTTCAGCATTACTCCACATGAGGCCCACTGAAGATGTTACCTAGTAGGGTAATGAAACGTGTAGAAATGAACCTTCCAGCTCAGTGAGCAAACCTACATCCAAGATTTTCTGCATTGTCTCTTGTAGATGATACACAACACTGCTGCTGACTGTCAGTGGTGAATAGAATACATGTTTGTGGATGTGGTGAAAACTAAGCGGATTGCTATGTCCAGCATGGTATCAAACTCCTGTCTTGTCTCTTTTAGATGGTGGACAGGCTTTGGGGAGTCAGGAGGTGAATTACTAACTGCAAGATTCTTAGCCTCTGACATGTTCTAGCTACTCCAATTCAGTTTCTGGTCAATAGTAAATTCTAGGATGTTGATTATGGGCATTGAGTGATGATTATGCAATTGAATGCCAAGGACCCATAATTAAATGGCCTCTTATTGAAGATGGTCATTGCCTGGCATTTGTGTGGCATGAATGTGTGTCTCATTGTAAACATCACTTGACTATGGCAGTCAAGAAGTAATTTGTATATGATAGCATTTTAATCCAAACAACATAAACACGTTTTATATATACTTTCAGCAACTATGGGATCTGAAACTTCACCCACTGCCAACCAACTATCAGCTCATCGCAGATTTCCTGGATTTACCACACATTGATTTGTGTTTCAGTAAACAAATCTATAGTTCAGTATATTCTGGTACTTATGAAACACTAAAAAACAACAATCACAAGATACTGCTTCAATGCTTCTGGTCTCCTCCTTCTTGTTGTACCTCTGATCATGATATATTTAATTTCAGGCAACTAACTGAGCGACCATTTAGCTGGCATTCTATAATCACAGCTTTTACAAAACAAATGCATAGATCTTATGAAATACAGCAACAGATTGCTCAGTTTGTTGCAAGCCTCAAGCAATACATCAGTATTCAGATGGTCTTAATAAACAAAATATTTTTCTTTTGCAATTTAAGATGGCATTGGAACCTGCTGATTGTGTTAACCGTCTGTGATTGCTCCCAACAATATGCTATTTTATCTGTGAAAATGAACTTCCCAAAGCACTTCCCCCATGAATAAATAAATCTTAGATTATGTGCAGCTGTAATCATCACTCTTTTTATATTAATGAAACTGAAAATGGCTTCTCCCACAACTACTAAGTAAATTGTCCCTTGTGAGAATTTTGGTGTAATTGCACGATATATACACAACCTAACTCGATAATTTCATCAGTGTCTGTTTCACAGCAGCCCTACTTTGTTCTGACTTCAATGCAAGGTTTAGTTCAGATGTGGTAAATAGAAACGACTTAGATATTGTGGAAGAATCTGGAAGAGAACAACCTTTTGCTTTAGAAAACTCAGTTTTGAGTCAATGTTGAACAAAGGATTTTTTTAACAAAAACTATCGCTACAATCTCTGAAGACTGAATAAATTCAGCATAGACAATTAAGACAAATGCATTTTACAGACAGTCTGAGTAACTCCCTGATGGAAAAGAACTGCAGGGAAAATAAGATCCTCAGCTCTGGTATATGTTGAAAATGCCAATGAGATAAGGGAAGGAACACCCAAATGTGTCATATAGCAAAGCAAAATCAATTCAGTCCAGGTTCAAATTTAATTCTTTTAGCACTAGTATACTGATGTTATCAGATCAGTGCCCAGCACCACTTATAGTTGACCCTGATGGAAAAATGGAGCATAGATACTGTCTTTCATCTTCATGTTAAGTGGCAGATTCAGAGCCAAAAATGATGCAAGGTCAGTAGGTACAATTCAGATATAATCACTTTTAGTATCTGCTTGGAATTGCTAGAATCTTAGCAAGGTTTTATGATAACAGCTTGCAAGAAGATTTTGAATAGATTCATATTTCAGGCTCCAGTTCAGCATGGATTTTTTTTAACCAATCATTATAAATAACTTATAATCATAAATATAGTTATTACATTGATTGACCAAGAACCACAATAATCTTCTATTGAAATGTAACACTGGTACTTTAAAAGAAAGGAGAACTATTACAATTTTTAACTATTGTATTTTCCATTATTTATTAATGAGGCATCACTTTACTCAGGTAAGAATTATGTTATAGCAAAAACTTTTATTTATAGGGTGGGACATGAAAAGCAAAACCATTCCCATTAAAAGTAGACACTATGGGTGGAATATTCCCAGTCATTGATGAATCAATATGATGGGATTAGCAGTAATAGAATGTTAGATGTCAAGAAAATGAAGTCACATTCTACAACAACCATGATTTGAACAGTGAGATGAAGACTCAACTGGTGAGCAGTGACCAAGCCTATCTGCATGTTATTGGGATCTAATCTTCCTGCAGTGATACATATTTTCCTATTTTCCCATATGGCAGACAGAAAGTAGATAGCAAAAGTTCCCAACGTGAAAGTCAAAGCACCCTTTTGGTGGGTCCAGCTCACTTCTTGCTCTTCCAACTTCCATCTTGGGCAGCCATCACCAACATCTCAGGGCACGCTCCTGGTACGCCCCCATCCCTCAGCCCACTGAGGTTGGCATCAGACATGTACCACCCTCTCCATATCATCATGGAACATCTCTGATACAGTTCTGCACTTCAAATTTGCATGTTGGAGTGCACCAGCATCTTTCATTTTATTTCTGCTGCCAGGACAATTTGCATGCAGGAATAGGCATCCAACTTACATATTGGCGGTGTGCCCTGAGGGCCCATCGCTTCCTCTCTAAGCACTCATTCATTTTGTGCCTTTCTGGATGCTCACAGCATCGCTGTTCTCTAATTTTACAGTTAATACCCTCAGTCAGAGCTAAACATTTAAATTCGTCCCGTCTTGACTTGTCTTTCAGCACAGACACAAAGCCAAGCAGCTTGTATTGGTTGCCAGCAGTGATCAATCTATCAATGGAGTGCACATGTTGCAGTATGACCATTCTATGTCAATGTCGCATCCAACAGTAAGTGCCACCAGCTTATACAGCAAACACTGCACTTGCTTTAAACAAATGGCCATATCTCAAAGTCTAATGGTTTGGTACTCCGTCAGGACAAGTGAGACAATCTTTATTCAAAGTGGCCGTGCACAGTAAATCAGGAGTATCAACCAATATCAGTCCAGGCAATGCATACAGTCTGTTTGCTGCTTGGGATAGTCAGGGTCAGGGGACTGTACCTCTACAGTCTGGAAAATGAGTCACGTTCCCTGCAGATCAATTACAAACCAGGGTCTGCTTTTGCAAACCTGGGGCTCAGATAAAGTGGGAGAAATGGTTAAATAAATGGGTTGGATAGGAATGTAGGGAAGATCAAAGCCAATGTGTTTACAGGGAGGGCAGCCAAAAAGTGAATATCAAGATTTGGGGAATTACCTAGATTGAGCAACTGAGTCTGTGACTCCCTCTGTGAAGCATGATTGCTATTTTCCTCTGGCCTCCTCTATATCACATGTGTGCAATAGAAATGAAAATGACTGCCTCTTTCTTTGAGGGACGTGATTCCAGTTTTTGTGCAATATGAGGCCCATCAAAGGGCAGCAGCATTTAATAGGCATGCACACAGGTGAAAGACACATGTAGGTCACAAAATGGTTATGTGCACTTTACGTATTGACCAACTGTGTTGACTAAAAATTCAAATCTGAAGTACTCTTGACCACGTCCTGAAACAATATGAATCAATTTCACCCTTTGCTGTGAGTCATAAGCAACTTCTTAATTGTCAAAGTGATAATAACTTCCAAGGTCCCATACCCTGCACAAAAGGCATGAGTAATTCACTTCATGAAATGTGCACACCATTGTCCCATATGTAATGTTGTCTTCCTTGGGTTTGGGGGCGGGGGGGAATGTCCTCATTATTGCTTCCACACTATCTATCTCCGACTATCCGTTTGTAAAAAAGTTTGAACAACTAATTTCTCAGCCAGGGCTATGATGCATGATGTCCATGTAGAGGACACATATTGGCGCCCTTCCCCTCTCTGAGCTCTTCCATTCCAATTGATCATAAGATCTAGCAGTAGAAGGCAGCCATTCAGCTCATTGAATCTGCTCCACCAATCATGGCTGAACTGAAAATCTTTGTCTTTTCACCTTAATCTTAGTATTTTAATCTGTGAGGAAATCAATCTCAGTCTTCAATTCACTTAACGACCCAGCCTCTATATCTTCTGCAGTAAAGAATTCCACAGATCCATTAACCTCCTGTAAGTACCCTGTTATACACTCAAAGAATCGATAAAGTATCCTCTCAGTCTTCTAAATTCCAATTAGTATAACCCCAATCTACTCCGTCTCCCCTCAAAAGAAAATCCCTCCACACCCGGAATCAACAGAATGAATCCGCTCTTGGCTGCCTCCAAAACCATTATCTCTTTCCTTAGATAAGGGGAACAAAATTGTTCAGTTTTCTGGGTGTGTCTTGTCTAGTGTCTTATGTAGTTCTAGCAAGACTTCCTTATTTCTATTCTCCATTTCCTGGAAATAAAGACCAACATTTCATTCGCCTTCCCTATTACTTACCAAACCAGGGTGTTAACTTTTTTTGTGATTAATGCACAAGAATTCAATTTCCTTTATGTTTCAGTTTTCTGAAGTCTTTCTCTATTTAATCAACATTCAGCTGCTCTATCCTTCTTGCCAAAGTGCATGACCTCTATATTCTATTAGACAAGTTTCTGTCTATGCCCTCCTGTACGTTTTTTTTTGTGTGTTATCCTCATCACTTACCTTCCCACCTATTTTTGTCATCCACAAAACTTGATGATAGTACATTCACTTCCTTCATCCAATTCATTTACATTGTAAATAATTATTGTGAGCTGTTTTCTCCTGGAATGAGACAAAGGAAGAGATTGAGTCTTTTTTTTCAATTCGTTGATGAGATATAGCCATCATTGGCTAGACCAACATTTATTGTTCGTTCCTAATTACCCAGAAGGCAGTTAAGATGCTACAATGCTGTGGGTTTGGAGTCACATGTCAGCCAGAAAGATAAGCACGTCAGATTTCCTTCCCTAAAGAATATTAGTTATCCAAATTTATTTTTATGACAATCAATGGTGGTTCCATGGTCATCATTAGGCTAACTTTTTATTCCAGATTTATATTGTCTTCACATTTTGCCATCAGCCATGGTAGGATTTGAATTTATGTCTCCTGAACATTAGCCTGGGCTTCTGGATTACTCATCCACCTGAGATTATGACTACTTCACTGTCTTCTCCATGTGACTGAGATGAAAGTGCTTGGAATAGTGCTGGTAAAGATAACAGAAAGGTGTTCCAAGTGAGTGGATAGGCAGTGCAGAGGCTGGGGCAGGGTTCGTTATGTGATAGGTTGAGATAGATGATAGAGAGTGAGGATAGATACTGCAGGAAATAGTGAGAGTGGCAGACCTGAGCAGAGAGAGACTGAGTGTGATGTAGCAGGCGGTTGATGATCACAGAGTGCAGAAGGTCATTGTGCTTCTTGCGGCATTGCTGGATGTTCCTCTGAAATGTGGATCCTTGCTGACTCAGGTGGCAACGTTGGAGAAGACTAGCAGGATCTGGCACTGTAGTCACCACTGGCAGTCCTGTGTGAAGAGGATGGTCCTCCTCTGTATCAGCACCTCCAGCTCCCTGTCAAAAAGTGTGAAGCTAACTTCTCTTTGTTTGCTATCTGTGGGGCAATTCACAGGCACCGTGCAGGGTAACTCCACAAGGACGGTGCTTGACTTGGCACACTACTGCTTTTTAAAATGGTACTGATGCTGGGAATTTCAGGAGGTCTCTGAAGAGTTAAGTCCTTGTGCCATTGCTAAGCACACCACAGCATGAGCAGGGTGCCATTGAGGCATGGTGCATAGCTCATAAGGCGAGCTGTGGAGAAGTACAAGGCAACCTGCTGGGGCTAACAGAGAGCTAACAGGGAACTCCTCAAAATTGGCACTTCAATTCCTGGCAAAATTCATCCTTTTATGTCAGGAACAAGTCAGTATCCTGTTGCTGACCTGCCTGCATCCTTATTCTATTTGAAGAATATGTAGGCTGACAGTAATGCTCTTGTATAAAAGATACACGTTTCATACATACATGATGAACTTACTTTTCAAACTAGCTCAAAAGGAAAGACACTCAGCAAGAGCTTGTTGTGACAGATAGGGCAAGTCAGTGAGCAGTGCTTTGGTAGTGGGAGTAAATGTGAGGTAATAAGTGGCTATTCACTTACTAAGAAGAATGGAAAAAGCCCAGTCAGAGGAAACATCATTCCAGCACCTAATCTGTCAACCCTGTTAAGAAGTTTATATATTTCAATTTGATCAGCTGTTAATTTTCTAAGTTTTAAGGAGTCTAGGTCTAGGTTACTCGATCTCTCCTAAGATTCATTCTGTCATGCCAGAAATCCATCTAATGAAGCTTTGTTGCACTCTATCCCCCCCTTAAATAATTCTATAAGTACTCTAAATGTGATCTCACTAATGCAGCAAGATTTCCTTACTTTTATACTGTAACCCCTTTCAACATAGATTAATGTACAATTTGATTTTTTAAGAATTTGCTGTATTGCCAGCGGTATCTGTTTTGGGTAAACTTAGTCTGCAATGTTTAGGTTTTAACAAGCTGACATTCCTGCAAGTAAAGCTAGACATCAGTGTCCTGACTGAATGTAACAATCAAATGTATTTCCTAACGAGAGAGAGAGAGGATGTTGGATTAAGTGAGTTAGAAAGTTTTAAAAAAAGTTTGAATTTTAAATTTAACATCTTTAAAACATCCAATAATTAATTTCTGAAGAAATAAGACACCATATTTCAGTGCCAGAAAGAAGCCATTGGACCCATTAGAGTCTACACTAACCCTCCAAAGAAAATCCCACCCAGACCCAGGCCCTCAGCCTATCCCTACAACCCCCAATTTATCATGGCTAACCCACCTAGCTGACACATTCCCCAGACACCATGGTCCAATTTAAAATGGCCAATCCATCTAACCTGCACATCTTTAGACTGTTGAGAAAACCCATGCAGACTCTGAACAAGCAGTCACTCAAGGTTGGAATCAAACCTGGTCCCTGGTGCTGTGAGGCACGAGTGCTAGCCACTGTTCCATCCTTAACAAGAGCAATGTTTGGGGCTTTTATTTAGCTACCTGTCTTTTGCATGAAGTTCAGACCATAAGATATAGGAGCTGATTAGGCCATTCAGTTCTTCGAGTGTGCTCCACCAATCATGGCTGATATGTTTCTCAACCCCATTCTCTTGCCTTTTCTGTGTAACCCTTGTCCTTCTACTGATCAAGAACTTATCTATTTCTGTCTTAAATACACTCAATGACTTGACCTCCACAGCCTTCTGTGGCAATGTGTTCCATTGATTAACCACCCTCTTGCTGAAGAAAATCCTTTTTATCTCAGTTCTAAAGCACCACCCCTTCATTCTGAGGCTGTGCTCTCAGTCCTAGTGTCTCCTACTAGTGGAAACATCTTCTCCCCTCTACTCAGGCCTGTATTTTGTATGTTTCAATGAGTTGCTGTAATATCTGTTCAAAAATAATAAAGTGCAATTAATTCCATTGTTACCTTGACAGAAAAGTAGATTTTAGTATGCTTAACTATAACATTACCATACAAAGAAAAAGTACATAGTCAGTTCTCCTTATAATATTGCTAAGTAAACAATGAAGAACTAGAACATTGCGACTATTACTACTTTTGTTCATTTTAGATACATCAAGTTTTAATAAGCAGTTCTGTTAAAGGCAGGCACAATATCACATAAATAATACTTTTACTTCAGTTTTACCATTCAGAGGCACCTTCAGCATCATCATATTGACCTTTGTGTGAGGAGCTAAATTGTGATTATTTCAAATAAAGGTCGATATTTAGATACATTTGTCAGTGAAAATTATAAATGTATTCAGTGGGCAGTGGGTTCTTCAAGAGAATTTTCCAGAGAAATGCTTATTATTTTTCCCTCATAATTTAAAATAAATTTTATGCAAGCAGTAGAGTCTAATGAAAAGTTTGTTCAATCAGTCATCGTAAAACTTTGAGATTGTAAAAAAAAAAAGTTCATGGCTAAGATCTGAAGTTTTAATTTTACTGTCTATTCAATACGAAATATACTATTTTCAGCTGGGAAGCTAGTGTGATGCTATACTTTGTGTTAACACAGAAGAGACTTAGAAAATAACTGCAATTATACAATGGGAAGTTCCATAACCTTATACGTTGCTCGATGCTTCCAATTATTAGCTAATAGCACCCTGCTGAAAATTGTGAATATCAGCCAATAGTGAGATTGGGACATCTTCCTTCCCAGGAAACCAGACTACAATCATTGTCTAGTCTTATGTATAAAATAGGAGCAGTTCATGACAATTATTTATCATTTAAATGCAAACAATCTTTTGAAATTAGCATTATCTGGGAAAACCATTAAATATGAAAACCTGGTTTGACAGCACTGTTTTATATGAGAGAAAATCCATTTTAAAATCCTTTTTAAAATGTAGAAGCTGAAATCATTTTAACAATAGAATGAAATATTTTAAAGGAGATTTGCTCCCGTTTGCATGAATGGCTCAGTCTGCTATAGCTCAAGTTATTGCACTGTTCATAAATAATAGAGAGGATAAATACAATCACTTTTGTTAGATGTTTTTCTCATGTATACAAGCTTTCAAAACCTCATGCATACTTAACCAAACAAATAGCATCAATTCTCATTGATATAAGCACTTTATCATTTCATCAGAGAGTCAGCAGGGCTTTACTGGAACAGTCAATCAAGTACCATGCTTATAGTGCGAATCAAATAACTCAAAATTACTTCAGTAATCTATAAAAATGCATTATGAAAAATTGTCAATTTAATTCTTTGTGGGGAATCATTACTATTTAAGAGAGAGGCAGGCTTCAGACAGCTTCTTGTCATAAACATAGGAAACTGATGGGTTTTTTTCAATGCAACACTTTACAGCCACATAGTTGGAATGTTCTGCCACAATGTATTCCTTTACTTTCTCCACAAAACATGAATCCCCTTACAATTTGCTTTCCCAGCAGCTCATCCAGCATGGCACCTTTTGTGCCAAATATGACGGTACCCTTGTACTGAACCACTTAGTTTATGCTTAGCTGTTGTTTTCTGACAAAATCATGTGTTATTTTAGCAAATACATTCCTTGCTGTCAATACCAACACTATAAAGAGAAAGATCAAAGTCTGAATTTTCAGCTTCAGACAGTAACAGATCTTTTCATCCTTTTTTCTAAGTCATTGTAAATAGATGGAACAATGAA
This sequence comes from Chiloscyllium punctatum, assembly GCF_047496795.1. Taxonomy (NCBI): domain Eukaryota; kingdom Metazoa; phylum Chordata; class Chondrichthyes; order Orectolobiformes; family Hemiscylliidae; genus Chiloscyllium; species Chiloscyllium punctatum. Next base: position 1,914,115 of record NC_092770.1, on the reverse strand, counting down.
TTCAGAAAACAGCAGTACTATATCATTACTATGTACTATTATCAAAACTCACAATTATGGAAATTATACCTGGCATATCAAACACTAATGGGGAAATCAATAAGATTCTTTTGCTTTATTCTTCTTTTTGGTTTTACTTTATTAATGAGTTTGTCAGATATAAAAGAATATTTGTAGGACTAAAATGTCATTTATCTGACAGCAAATTTTTGATCAGTTTGATAACTTGTGTGAGGAATATTCTATCTTATGTATAAGCATCATGAAAATATCCAATGCATGACTTTCACCATCATGTTTTAAATAAACACTGCACACATACAAAATCATTAAAATTGTGCTCTGAGATATTGAAGATATTAATCCTTTTTTGTTTTGTTAAATTATGATATGAGAGAGCGTAAAATAGAATGACTAAAAAATTATTCAGACCACAATCAAATTATGGCTGTATCCCAAATTTTGCAACAAATAACCTCCAGGTCAGCATAACTTTGCCTTGTATTTCAAAGGAACTAATCTGGAAGTGATGTGGAGATCTTGAATGAGAGTAGGACAGAATTGAAGGCTTTTGGCTAGCCTCCAGTGATACTATGAGTATCAAAAATTTATATTCTTGCCTTTTTTGGGAATGTTGGTAACAATTAACTTTGCTAATTGGATTTGCACAACCAAGTGAAATTGCCTGGGGTTACAGCAAAGGCTAACGTTAAGTAGGCAATGCCCAAATGCTTGAAACCCAACATAGAATTACGATATTAAATCTAAATCTCAATGGCTCCTAATAATTTAATCGCATTCTGAATCATTGGAGATAAGAAATAACCTAATTATTTCCAGCAATGACAAAGAAGATTGCATATAAAGGAAGGCATGTTACGTTAGCCATTTTCCAGTCCTCTGGAACCATCCCTGACTTCAGTGATTCCTAAAAGATCTCCACCAATACCTCCACAATCTCCACAGCTTCGCTTTCAAAACACTGGGGTGTAGTCCATCTGGTCCAGGTGATTTGTCCACCTTCAGACCTTTCAGCTTCCCCAAAACCTTCTCCTTAGTAATGGCCACATACTCACCTCTGCTCCCTGATTCTCTTGAAGTTCTGGTATGTTACATGTCTCCCACTGTGAAGACTGATGGAAAGTATCCATTCAGTTCCTCTGACATTTCTTTGTTTCCCATTACTACTACTCCAGCCATATTTTCCAGCAGTCTAATGTCCACTCCTGCCTCTCTCTTTCCTTTCATATATCAAAAAATCTCAGGCAATCGGTTTTGATATTATTAGCTAGAATACCCTCATATTTTGTCTTCACCCTGCTTATTGTTTTGTTTTATGGATATCCTCTGCTGGTTTTTAAAGGCTCCCCAATCCTCTGGCTTCCCATTAATCTTCACCACACAATACTCTTTTTCTTTTGTTTTTATGCTGTTCCTGCCTCCCCCTCTCAGCCTGGTTGCCTCATCCACCCCTTAGTATGTTTATTCATCCTTGCGATGAATTTCTATTGTGCCTCCCAATTTACTCCCAGAATCTCCTGCCATTGTTGTTCCAACATCTTCCCTGCTAAGCTCCCCTGCCAATCAACTCTGATCAGCTCCACCCTCATGTCTTTGTCATTACCTTTACTCAATTCTAATATTGTTATGTCTGACACAAGTTTAACCCTCCCTCTGCAGGACGAATTTTATCACATTGTGGTCACTGTCCCTGAGGAGTTCCTTCATGTTAAACAACAACAACAAATCCAGAATGCCTGCTCCCTAGCTGCTCCAAAACAAATCTTGTGGATACTCTACAAATTGCTTTTCTTTGGATCTGCTACCAATTTGATTTTTCTAGTCCACCTGCATCATGAAACTCCCCTATGATTATTGTAATAATGCCTTTCCTCCATGCCTTTTCTATCTCCTGATTTATTTTCTGTCGCATATCCTGACCTTTGTGAGGGAGTCTATACACGTGGCTGCAAGGATGGTGTAGGAGGGAGGGCTTCAGATATTTGGACAATTGGACTGCATTCTGGGGAAGGTGGGACCTGTATAAACAGGACGGGTTGCACCTGAACCAGAAGGGCACCAATATCCTGGGGGGTAGGTTTGCTAGCACTCTTCGGAGGGGTTTAAACTAATTTGGCAGGGGGATGGGATCCGGACTTGTAGTCCAGCAAGTAAGCTAGCTGTGTGTCAGGATGTCCAAGACTGTAGGGAGGCTGTGGAGAAGGTAGCACTGACAGGGACTACTTGCGGACACAGAGATGGGCTCAAGTGCGTATACTTCAATGCAAGGAGTATCAGAAATAAGGTGGGTGAACTTAAGGCGTGGATCGGTACCTGGGACTACGATGTTGTGGCCATCACGGAAACATGGATAGATGAGGGACAGGAATGGCTGTTGGAGGTTCCTGGTTACAGATGTTTCAGTAAGATTAGGGAGGGTGGTAAAAAAGGAGGGGGGGTGGCATTGCTAATTAGAAATGGTATAACGGCTGCAGAAAGGAAGTTTGAGGGGGATCTGCCTCTGGAGGTAGTATGGGCTGAAGTCAGAAATAGGAAAGGTGCAGTCACCTTATTGGGTGTTTATTATAGGCCCCCCAATAGCAGCAGAGATGTGGAGAAACAGATTGGGAAACAGATTTTGGAAAGGTGCAGAAGCCACAGGGTCGTAGTCATGGGCGACTTCAACTTCCCAAATATTGATTGGAAGCTCTTTAGATCAAGTAGATTGGATGGGGCGGTGTTTGTGCAGTGTGTCCAGGAAGCTTTTCTAACGCAGTATGTAGATTGTCCAACCAGAGGGGAGGCCATATTGGATTTGGTACTTGGTAACGAACCGGGACAAGTGGTGGGCTTGTTGGTGGGTGAACATTTTGGTGATGGTGACCACAATTCTGTGACTTTCACCTTGGTTATGGAGAGAGATAGGTGCGCACAACAAGGTAGATTTTTCAATTGGGGGAAGGGAAATTACGATGCTGTAAGACAGGATTTGAGGAGCATACGTTGGGAGCATAGGCTGTTAGGGAAGGATGTGGTGGAAATGTGGGACTTTTTCAAGGAGCAGATACGACGTGTCCTTGATATGTATGTACCGATCAGGCAGGGAAGAAATGGTCGTGTGAGGGAGCCTTGGTTGACGAGGGAGGTTGAATGTCTAGTAAAGAGGAAGAAGGAGGCTTACATAAGGTTGAGGAAACAAGGTTCAGACAGAGCAGTGGAGGAATACAGGATAGCCAGAAGGGACCTGAAGAAAGGGATTAGGAGAGCTAAGAGAGGGCATGAAAAATCCCTGGCGGATAGGATCAAGGATAACCCCAAGGCATTCTATGCATATGTGAGAAACCTGAGAATGACGAGAACGAGGGTAGGTCCGATCAAGGACAGTGGTGGGAGACTGTGTATTGAGTCGGAAGAGATAGGAGAGGTCTTGAACAAGTACTTCTCTTCAGTATTTACGAACGAGAGGGACCGTATTGTTGAAGAGGAGAGTGTGAAACGGACTGATAAGCTAGAAGAGATACCTGTTAGGAAGGAAGATGTGTTGGACATTTTGAACAACTTGAGGATAGACAAGTCCCCCGGGCCTGACGGGATATATCCTAGGATTATGTGGGAAGCAAGAGAGGAAATTGCAGTACCGTTGGCAATGATCTTCTCGTCTTCACTGGCAACTGGGGTGGTACCAGGGGACTGGAGAGTAGCGAATGTTGTGCCCCTGTTCAAAAAAGGGAATAGGGATAACCCCGGGAATTACAGGCCAGTTAGTCTTACTTCTGTGGCAGGCAAAGTAATGGAAAGGGTACTGAGGGATAGGATTTACGAGTATCTGGAAAGACACTGCTTGATTAGGGACAGCCAGCACGGATTTGTGAAGGGTAGGTCTTGCCTTACAAGTCTTATTGAATTCTTCGAGGAGGTGACCAAGCATGTGGATGAGGGTAGAGCAGTGGATGTAGTGTACATGGATTTTAGTAAGGCATTTGATAAGGTTCCCCATGGTAGGCTTATGCGGAAAGTCAGGAGGCATGGGATAGAGGGAAATTTGGCCAATTGGATAGAAAACTGGCTAACCGGTAGAAGTCAGAGAGTGGTGGTAGATGGTAAATATTCAGCATGGAGTCCAGTTACAAGTGGAGTTCCGCAGGGATCAGTTCTGGGTCCTCTGCTGTTTGTAATTTTTATTAATGACTTAGAGGAGGGAGTCGAAGGGTGGGTCAGTAAATTTGCAGATGATACAAAGATAGGTGGAGTTGTGGACAGTGAGGAGGGCTGTTGTCGGCTGCAGAGGGACTTAGATAGGATGCAGAGCTGGGCTGAGGAGTGGCAGATGGAGTTCAACCCTGCCAAGTGTGAGGTTGTCCATTTTGGAAGAACAAATCAGAATGCGGAATACAGGGTTAATGGTAGGGTTCTTGGTCAGGTGGAGGAACAGAGGGATCTTGGGGTCTATGTACATAGATCTTTGAAGGTTGCCACTCAGGTGGATAGAGTTTGTAAGAAGGCCTATGGAGTATTATCGTTCATTAGCAGAGGGATTGAATTCAAGAGTCGTGAGGTGATGTTGCAGCTGTACAGGACTTTGGTTAGGCCACATTTGGAGTACTGTGTGCAGTTCTGGTCGCCTCACTTTAGGAAAGATGTGGAAGCTTTGGAGAGGGTGCAGAGAAGATTTACCAGGATGTTGCCTGGAATGGAGAGTAGGTCGTACGAGGATAGGTTGAGAGTTCTCGGCCTTTTCTCGTTGGAACGGCGAAGGATGAGGGGTGACTTGATCGAGGTTTATAAGATGATCAGAGGAATAGATAGAGTGGACAGTCAGAAACTTTTTCCCCGGGTACAACAGAGTGTTACAAGGGGACATAAATTTAAGGTGAAGGGTGGAAGGTATAGGGGAGATGTCAGGGGTGGGTTCTTTACCCAGAGAGTGGTGGGGGCATGGAATGCGCTGCCCGAGGGAGTGGTAGAGTCAGATTCATTGGTGACCTTTAAGCGGCATTTGGATAGGTACATGGATGGGTGCTTAATCTAGGATAGAAGTTCGGCACAACATCGTGGGCCGAAGGGCCTGTTCTGTGCTGTATTGTTCTATGTTCTATGTTCTATGTTCTATAACTCCCATCAGCGTTTTTCTGCCTTCACAGTTCCTCAGCTCTGCCCATACAGATTCTACACCTTCCAACTCTGTCATTTCTTGCTATTGATTTAATTTATTTTCTTATTAACAAGGCAACCTTGCTCCATCTGCCACCTAGGAGAAAATGAGGGCTTCGGATGCTGTAGATTGGAGTAGAGTGTGTGGTGCTGGAAAAGCCATTCAGGCAGCATCTGAGGAGCAGGAGGATTGATGTTTCGGGCATAAGCCCTTCATCAGGAGGGTTTAATGCCATAACTGTCGATTCTCCTGCTCCTCAGATGCTGCGTGACTGGCTGTGATTTTCCAGCACCACACTCTCGACTCCTATTGCCATCTACCTGTCCTTTCAATAAGACACGTATATTTGGATATTTAGTTCCCAGCTCTCATCCCCTTGTAGCCATCTCTCTGTGATACCCACAACATTGTACCTGCCAATTTTAATCTGCATTACAAACTCATCAACCTTATTTCATATTCTGCATGCATTCAAGTACAATACCCTCAGTCTTACATTGACAGTATCACACACCCCACCCACCGCCCTCCCCTTCTTTTATAGTTACCCCCTAATCTACTGTGCCTGAATTTAGGTTCCTGACCTTTTCCATACTCCCTGTCCTATTACATATTCTGGAAACTTTAATAACCTTTCCTGAGTCTCCTCCCTTTAACTAATCCTTGTGACCTTGATTAACTTCAAATTATGCCATCAGTTTATTTACCCTATTCCGAATGCTTCATGCATTAATATACAGATCCTTTAAGTTTGTTCTATTATCAACTTTCCCTCCATTTGTTTGGTTCCTTGGTACAATATGACATTCACACATTCTGTTGCTTCCATTTATTTCTGGTAACTATTAACCCTATCGCTAACTAGCAATCCTACCTTTTCTTTTGCCTTTGATCTTCTAATTTTCCATGTAACTGAACCTACCTCCAACTATTTATTTTAAAGCCCTATCCACAGCCTTGTGTTTGATGATTTGCCAGGCTGTGCATCTCTCATCTATTTTCTTAATTTGTTTGTTTTAAATAAATCCTGCTGGTCTTTTCATTTGTAATCAATTAATATTCATCCTATTTACCTTCAATCTCATAATAGATAGTCAAATTAGCAACTATTATCAGCCCATGAATTTACAATTTTCCTGGTAATGTCACTCCTTGTTTTGTTCTGCCCATTACTACCCCGAACCTGAGTATTCAACTTATCCTGTTAAATAAAAACCTTTCAAACTATAAGCCAAAAAAGCAAGCAAAATGCACTATATGCTCCCTCCCCTCTGCACTGAATTTCCAAGTTGCCTCCAATTTCCCAAACTATATACTCACACAGGCTATGTCTCACTCTAGATGTGATCTCTCTGTCTTGACCATGCAAAGTTTACTGATCGTGCGCCTCAACAGGGCCTCTCTTTGTGTTTTTAATGACCTGATGCTAGTGGAATAAAGAACCTCTACTTCATGGTAAACACAAAACACAGTAGATGCTGGAACTCCAAAGTAAAAGCAGAAAGCACGAAAGAAACTCAGCAGTTCTGTCAGCAGGAAGGTTATTCCAACGAAAAGTAATCCTGGACTTCATAAATGCCGCCAGATCTGCTGAGTAGCTTCAACATTTTCTGCTTTAATCCCTGCTACATGATCTTTGGATCGTCTGTGTGTTCATATCTCATTATATTTCTAATTCTCAAGTTGCTCAGTGGATCTTTTGCATTGTTCAGTTTTACTAGTTCTACTGTAATTTGCTTAATTTTTATTTCTTCTGCCTTCTTTAATCTGGATTTAATTTTACTAGGGTTTTACTTCTATTTACTTATCCATTTCTGTCTTAAAAACGCATAAAAATTATTGCTACTCACTACATCTGGTGGTACTACATTGTCTCTCTCTTTACTCATTCACCTTTTTACATTAGCATCTGTTACATCTTTACCTGAACCAACTCGCCTCCATTCTGCAGCGTGCAAGAACACTGGCATTCTCCGCCTCTAACATAACTCTTACCTACCAAAGCATATGAATTCTGAGTTGCAGCAGTTCCATTTTGTCATTTGAATCCCAAATTGCACATCAAATCATAAAAGATATTTATAGAGGTGGTTAACCTTGGTGGTTATGCCTAAAGTATATTAAAAATTACTGCCAAATCCACAATAGTCTAAATCAGGACACCATTTAGTTACCTTTAAAAAAACATTTTTAACTCATTTGAAATACTTTGGCCATGATAAAAGTAATTAGTCAGTGTCCACATAAGGGACCATAGTGTCTATCCAACAAAGAGACACAACTATTACATGAAAGAATACATAGTTTGAGGGGCACCACTCCACACAAACAATGGGAGAAGACAAGGATGCAGCCCTCCGTGAACTACCACAACCTGTATGGAGATTGTACCCATACTATTGGCAGTATTCTGTATCACCATCTACCAACTGAGATTTCCGACAACAACACTCTGACTTTATTATCCTAAAAATATCAAATATCTTCACAAGCACAACTCACTCATTTAAAATGAAATTATACTTTTTATGCGCAGAAGACAATGTATTGAGTCATTCCATCACTTTGTGTCTTTTGTAATCTGTGCAGAACAATGATATGGTTTTATTCTCCAGCTTAAGGTAACTTCTATTAACTGGAAAAGAGAAGACTCCAGTGGTACACTATGACCCAGATCTTTCAGACTACAGATGACCAGAGACTGAACATATCCTGAAAGATGCATGTTGACACCTTTCAGAAGTTACAACACACTGATTATGGGATAATTGGTCTGCAAATTTAAACATCCAATAGGCACTTACCCAGGGTCTGAAACTCTTTGATAAAATATCCAGGTGTAAGTCAGAGTCAAGGAATCTGGGGTATTCAGGATTCTTTACTTTAATAGCTAGCTAGGAAAGACTAGAGGAATTCAATTCAGCTCTAGCTTTTGCTAACTATAAAACAGATTCTGTAGTTATTCATAATGATTTCCCTCAAACACTCAACCCAACCCTACTCACCATGGACTCTTGACCATCCCCTCCCAATGGAGACTGACCCAATCTTCACCAACAGATACCCAACCATTTACCCTACTGTGAACACACAAACTTCTGAACCCTGTGAACTCTGACCTCAACACCCTTTCCCATTGATACTCAACCCAACCAACCAAATGACAGCCACCCATGGGCATCATTCTTGCACTCCACCAGAAACTCAAAACCCATCCCTGACATCCATCTCCCCCACCCTCTCATCCCCTAATCTGCTACCTGTACCCTTCTATCTGTGACTGTACCTGCTAAACCACCTACCTGGCACCCTACCCCTGACCTCAATAGATGCCACCTATGCACCCACTTGCCTTACACCTGTACCTTCCCTCAGAAACTGTCAGGGGCTTTGGGTCCTTTACTTACTAGAATATAGCAGATACTATCATAAGGTGGGGAGTGGTTTTTGCAAGGTCCACTCTAATGTCTCCTGTGTGGTTTTCTGGACACTTACCTAACATAGGAACCTGTATCGGATACCAGCTGTAAAATTCCTGTAAAGGTACGTAGCAAACATCTTATCTGATCCAGGTCAAAAAAAGGGATTCCGTTCCAGATTGGAAGTTTCGGGACCTTTTTTTTATGCACTCCAAATACATTTCACATGGTGTTCTGGTCATCCTGTCTTTACTATGGATATATATGCATTATTTAAAAATAGACTTTGATTTTATCATTTATATATCATAAATATTTACATTATTGCTGCTTGTCCACGCTCCATCCCCTCAATTCTATGATATTCTTAATGCAAGCTTCTTTTTACAATTGTGTGGTGATAAGTCTGCAGACTCCTCTGCATCCACCTGTGGTGATATTTCATATTTTGTGATGCAACTTATGTTTCGCAGAGAATTATCAGAGGTCTGAAACAAAAACAGGAATTGCTGGTGAAACTCAGAAGGTCTGGCAACACCTGTGGGAAGAAAACAGAGTCAACGCTTCGAGTCCAGTGACTCTTCATTAGAATTGATCTCCAGCATCCACAATTCTTCATTTTATAATTATCAAAGGCCTCAGTGTGATTCACTAAATTCAGACCTCAGGAGTAGAGGGATGTTTCATTGTCCAGGATATATAAAAATGATCAGCTTTCAAGCTCCGCATTTGGAACCATAAAGCCTTCAGATGGTATTGTTGACTCAGTTTTTGCTCTGATTTCCTGTAATTGTACATTATATTGTAAACCTCAGAGCTGGTTTGACTGGGGTTGCAAACAAATACAGCACTTACAAGTTAATAGCTTGACTGCAAGTTATCTAATCATTATTTCAAAGCCATTATCTCATGTTGACAAGGTTTATTACCACAATAACTTGGATTTTAATTCTAATAGTAATCTATGATATAGCTTCCTCTGAGAACTTAATTTTGACTGCCTGCAGCTGAAGGCCGCTACAACCTCTTTACCTAATTATTGGCATGCTCCCAGGTTCCTTCTCCTGCCTTGCACCTTCGGAAAACCCAAATTCATCCAAACTTTCATTGCTCTTATCCTAACTGGGACTAGGTCCTACATATCCATTATACCTTTGTGTGCTGACTTGCACGATTCCTCACTCAGCAATGCTTAAATTTCAAATTTCTTATTTTTGTTTTCAAATCCCTCCATGGTGCTGCCCCTTTGTATCTGTATAATCTCCTTTACCCCATCAGCTACCTGAGATTTCTGCACTCCTTCCATTCTGGCCTCTTGCTCTTCCTAATTTTCTTCTGCTTGATCAATGGTGTCTGCAACTTCAGCTGCCAAAACCCTACAGCTTGGAATTCCCTCCCAAAACCATACTGCCTTCCTCTCCTCCTGTAAAATGTTCCATTAAACATACTTATTTTACCAAGATTACATGGCTGGGTGTAAAAATATGCTTTATAATTTGCCTGTGAACCACTTTGGAACATCAAAGGCATGACAGAAATGCAAATTTCAGTCTTTTCACGATTTTAAACTAAATTATTTCAAAAAGCAATCTTACTTTATCCTCGTTGCAATTCAACTGATTAGCTTTGGTAGAGTAGGTGAAGGAGGTGCAGCACAGAGTTATGTGACAGTAAGGTATTGCTGAAACAGAAAGGAAAACAGTTCTGAGGGTAAACTAATCATAAAATCATAGAATCCCTACAGTGTGGAAGCAGGTCAGTCAACCCATTGGTCCCACACTGACCCGAGAAAGGGCATCCCATCCTGACCCATCCCAACCCTGTAATCCTACATTCCCAATGGCAATCCACTTAGCCCACATATCCCTGGACACCTGTGGGTCATTTAGCATGGCCAATCCACCTAACCTGCGCATATTTGGACTGTGGAAGGAATCCCATGTGGACACAGGGAGAATGTGCAAAGTTCACACAACAATCGCTGAGGATGGAATGGAACCCAGGACTCTGGTGCTGTGAACACTCACAAACTTGGGCAGTAGGGGTAAGAGCAGTTAAGGGAGTAGATTGGTTTCTCTCTTTTTTTTTCAATCTGCTCTGAACTAGTTGCAGCAAACATTTACGTTTTCTCTTTTTAGCACACTGTTGTCACACTGCATCAAAGCCTAATTAATTAAATGAAAATAAAGAGACCAATTTCATAATGTTTTGAGCAAAAATGAATACCTTTAGAACTTTTTTTTCAAAGGACAGTAAACTAAAAGTAAAGTCACCACTGTCCCAGAGTCTCTTTGGGCAGTTCTTTCCTTAGACAGAGACAATTGGTGGTGAGTTTAACCTGAGGATTATCAGACAGGCAAAGGCTGGACCTTAATGTAACATGAGCCTGTGTGGGATCACGGACGCCATTTCGTCCAGCTATTAAAGTCATGTGATGAAAGTTGAGTACTAATAGAAATCTTACATTATAATCTTAAAAATACCAAGAGAAGAGAAATGTGGATTACTAATGAGACAGATGCAGAGGTGAATGTATGGAGCAAGGGAAAAAGAGAAAATCAGGAACTAGCACACCACTGGGCAAGAGAAGATCATCATATCAACAAAGAATGTTGCCAAGAGGGGATTGAAATGGTAAGATTAACTGTTGTGGAGAGAGAGAGAGAGACGGAGAGAGAGAGAGAGAGACAGAGAGAGAGAGAGATAAAAATGGCCAAGTGAGTGAATATGAGAGCACCAGGACCAAAGAAAAGAAAACGACTAAAGAGTTAATGGAAAGATGGCAGGAGACTTAAACATAAAGGGATTAGAAGAGGAGAAAATGACTGACATGAGGAGATAAAGAAAGGGGATCAACCAGCGTTGTGGTAACCCCAACCAGGAATAGGAGAAGTACAAAGAACAAGATGAAGACAAAAAAATTAAGGTAAATTTGACTAATCAGGACTATAGTAATCTGGAAATTTTGATTCTGTTATGTCTATCTCTGAAACATCGCCTCCTGTTGGTATTATTAGTGGGTGAATGTTTAACAATTTCATCCACAGTTTCTCTCTCCCCTCACTTTAATCGATGCATTCATTCATCTAAAATAATAAACACTATCATCTCAATTTAAATAGCAATGATCCATTAATAGTGATAATTATCATTCCTCATTACATTGCCTTATAGATTAGAAATGTTGCTACTCTTTAAAGCTATTTTACTACTTATATGAAACTGAACTCTACTGGATCCCTCAACATAACTGACTTTCATTTCCGCTGCTTTCTTACAATTTTAGTATTAGTCACAGAGAGGTGGAGAACTACAATACAGTAATGGCCCTTCAGCCCATTGAGTCTGTGCCAGTCAAAAACAGGTCACTAACTATACTAATCCATTTTCCACCAAATGCTTCTTAGCTTTGTTTACCTTGGCATCCATGATTTGGAGGTGCTGGTGTTGGACTGGGATGTACAAAGTTAAAAATCACACAACACCAGGTTATAGTCCAATAGGTGATTGTCTGATCACTGATGAAGGAGCTTCCAAATAAACCTGTTGCACTATAAGCTGGCATTGTGTGATTTTAAACTTGGTACACCTTGGCATCACAATTGCACATCATAATACTTTTTCAATGTTAGGAGGGTTTCAGCCTCTACCATCCTTGAGTGAGTTCCAGCTCCCACCACCCTCTCAATGCCCTCTAAACCTCCTGCCCCTTACACCAGGGAAAAGTATTGTAAGTTGATTGCTAACTTAATCAACATAACTAATTTTCACATCCTGGGACCTATTTTATCTGTTTTGCCTAGTTCTCAAAGGATGGTAACAATCCAGAAATGAGGATAGTTTGTTCACTTTCAATTGATTTTAATTTGACCACCCCCATTAAAAACCAGTACTGCTTCCAACACTGTTTTGAAAGAACCCTATTTCTGGTATACAGATGGTTTGCTTGTTTCTGGTGGTAAATTCATTTCAAAATGGTTATTGCATACAATTTCAGGTTTGAAATGGCCAACACCATGCACCATACATGCTTAGTCTATTGCAAAAGTGAGTAAGCCAAATAAAACTGGCAAAAGTCTGTTAGGCACATGTGCTACCTGAACTGTTGAGCATTTTCAGCACTTGATTTGAAGTCAAGTGTGATATGATTTCTGTGGGAACACCACCCTGCCCCCTACACAAGATATGGAAACAAATGCAGGTGTGTAGACAAGTTAGCCTCAAGAAGTTGTGTATGGAAGGAATTGAATTGGAGTCTGATGGATACCCAGCCTCAAGCTATGAGTAACCAATTAGACCACTTAGAAGGCCTATTAATGTGTTCTCCTGGCACTGACAAGAACTTGAGGTGCCATGCAATGCCCCATTGATGCCAAAACATTTCTCCTCGCCACCCCACAGCCACAGTTGCCATAGGGCCACAACTGTAGTAGCAGGTCATGCTGTGGAAGGGACCAGGCAACTACAGTCTCTCTGTTTTCCTAAAGTTTGAAAACCGAGCACCTGCATCTTCAGGCATACCCTCTGTAATTGGGCTTGCCAATTGCTGGCAGTGTGCTTATTGTTCTTTGAGCTTCAGAGATCCATCTACCACTTTAACTGGATGGTAGCAATTGGCTGTTTTCTCCTTAATTGCACGTGTGTCAAGTGCTGACTAGATTGGGATTCTGATCCCAAAATAGAAAGTTAGTCTTGTTCTTTTCTGTTGGAGATTGTGTTATTATGTCAGGCAAATTCTGCTTACTCCTCCAAGCTACTGACTTATTGAGTCTGGCTTGATCTTATGAAATATTTTCCATCCAATTAAATATGAAAGTTTTCAACAATTTTTCCAGTTTGACAGTTGGCTATAGTGTGTAATTTCTGCTCTGACTTCAGTTGTCAGTCATTTCTCTGGGTCAAGCCTTTCATTGCATTATATTGACTTCGAGATTTAGTTTCCATAATTCATTCTGCCCATGAAGCTAAGTGTTTCCTGCTGATATCCTGTTTTCATCTGGGTTTTGACATTGATTTTGAGATTTTTCTTACGCTGTTTAATCAAGTCTTCAGAAAAAGGAATTTAATCCATTGCTTTTGCGACTGGACAAAATAAATGCCAAAATACAAAAGAAAAGCTAGTTTTTTTTTAGCTTTTCTGTCTCCGGCACTCTGAAAAATGCAGCCTGTTGAAGTTGGTCAAAACTAGTGCTTGATCGCAGGAGGTACATTAAACCAATTTTGTCTTCAATCACCCAATTGCCCCATGTAATAATCACAATCCTACCCTGGAGAGTCCTTGTTGTAAATGACAACTTGCTTCGGAAAGTTCAGATTCCACTATTGTGTTGCAGCTAGTTGGTTGTCATTGTATTAAATGTGACATTGCTGCTTATTCACAAGGCTAAATTTATACACCAGTCTGATATTGAATACTCCTGTACCAATTACAAATACTCAACAATTTCTTTGAATTTTAAGTGGTTGCACATGGCTACAAAAATAAGTACAAAAGAAAATAGTGGTAATAGCCAGTGTTTTGCAAATACAAGAGGTGTTTAATCTTTAGTTTGAAATAGAAATATAATCTCTCAGTATGTACACAAAACTCATTTTTTAATATATTCTTTGAAGGACAGGGCCCAAAGTATCCCTACTAGAACATAATTGGCTTTAAATTCAATACAGTTCATTATTTTGATGAAACAGGTCATCCAGATGAAAGCAAATAATCACCAAAATCAAAATGGATTTTTATTATCTCTCTATGGATATAATTATTCCTCAGTGAGCATTAAATATACCAAACAAAATATCGAGAAAGATCAATCTTTCATGAATCAGTAAATGCACAACATCAAATTACAGCCATTATTTCACAATCAACTGTGTACAATAGAATGGGAAACATCTGAGTAGTAAAAGATTGTAATTATTGGGTGATTCCTTATTGTGCAAGGCCTGCCTGTCTGCCATCCCAACCTCAAACCATAATTCACTCGGTAAGCTGTTAGTAAGCACAGTTTTGAGCAGGTTTTATGAAATGGATCCTTGCAAAGGGAACTGTCACGAATTACACGTATGAAAAAAAAAATTAGTCATGGATAGTGTCCTGCTGGCTAAGGCATAAAATTGCTGTGCGTAATTGATCGTGATTTTCAAACTTCAAGGTCAAGAGGATTCTACCTGCGCAACATTGAGATATTTCCAGGTATCTCCTGTTTGAACTTCTAAAGAATAGTGTCAGATAAGTAATTACATTTCTGCAGAAAAAATGTTCAACAAATATGAAGAAATTGGATAAATGTAATATCTTGCAAGACTGCATGGACAGCCCAGCTAGTTTGGTTTTATTAAAAAAAACTTGTGAATGAAATACATTTTATCTGTATCTAGATATGTTAAACAGCTATGCAAAGATGAAGGCCCTGCTAATTACAATTATGAAAGAAGAGAGTGGAATCATAGAGATGTCCAGCATGGAAATACAGCCTTCACTCCATTCACGCTGAATAGATATCCCAAATTAATATCGTCCGATTTGCTAGCACCTGGCCCATATCTCTCTAAACCCTTCCTATTCATATTCCCATCCAGATGTCTTTTAAATGTTGTAATTATACCAGCCTCCACTATTTCCTCTGGCAACTCATTCCATACACACACCACCCTCTGCATGAAAACATTGCTCCTTAGATCACTTTTAAATCTTGACCCCTCACCTTAAGCCTATTCTCTTTAGCTCTGGACTCCCCCACTGCAGGGAAAAGACCTTGTCTATTTACCCAATCCATGCCCCTCATGATTTTACAAACCTCTATATAAGGCCACCCCTCAGCCTCCGACACTCTGGGGAAAACAGTCCCAACCTATTCAGCCTTTTGATGTAACTCAAACCATCCAAACCTGGCAACATCCTTGAAATTCTTTTCTGAATCCTTTCAAGTTGCACAACATCCTTCACATAGCAGGGAGACCAGAATTGCAGACAAACCAATATCCTGTACAGCCACAATGTGACTTCCGAACTCCTATACTCAATGTACTGATGTCCTTGAAACCCAGGAACTTTCGGAACACTGAGATCAAATAATAAAGACAAGTATAAATTGTGGTGGTTGATCTGTCAAGTTGCTTCAAATTCCAAAGCAGTATACTATTTTCCACATTTTCACATATCCCAAACAAAGGGTTTCAATCAGAAATGCTCCAAATCTCCAGAGAATGACCAAATACGACTGTATCCAGAAATGATTGCTAGGTTGGCTTCAAAAACAATGGGAACAAATTTTGCTTCATCCAACTTCTAGGCAACATTGATCTTGCATTCAAAATTTAGACTTTGACTGTTCAGAAGATAGTTATATCATAAATGTTTTTGTTCATTCATTTGGGGGATATGGACATCAATGGCTGACCAGCATTTATTGCCTATTTCTAGTTGTCCTGGAGTAGGTGGTGGTGAGCTGCTTTCTTGAACAGCTCCCAAGCACTTGAACTATTGACTCAGCCCACCTTGCCTTTACAGAGGGGATTCCAGGATCTTGATTCAGTAACAGTGAGGAAATATATCGCCATTTCTAAGTCATGATAGTGAGTGACTTGGAAGGGAGCTTAAAGGTGGTGGTGTTCCCATGTAACTGCATTTATCTAGGTGGAAGTGATCATGTGTTTGGAAGGTTATGTCTGAGGATGAATTACTGCAGTACATCCTGTGGGTAGTATACACTGCTGTTACTGAACATTGATGATGGAGCAAGTGGATGCTTGTGGATGGAGTGTCAATCAAGTGGGCTGCTTTGTACTGGATAGTGTCATGCTTCTTGAGTGTTGTTAGACAAGTGGGGAGTATTTCATCATACTCCTGACTTGTGCCTTGCAAATGGTGGACAGGCTCTGGTGAATTAGGAGGTGAATTACTTGCCACAGTATTCCTAGTCTCTGACCTGCCATTGTAGCCATGTGCTTATGTGATGAGTCCAGTTGATTTCTGGTCAATGGTAACCCGTAGGACTTTGATAGTGAAGGATTCAGTGATGGTTAAACCTTTGAATGTCAAGGGGTGGTAGTTAGATTCTCTCTTATTGGTGATATTCATAGCCTGGCATTTGTGTGGCACAAATGTTACTTGCCATTTGTCAGCCCAAGCCTGGATATTGCCCAGATTTTGTTGCATTTAAACATGGACTGTTTCAGTATTTGAGGAATGGTGAATGGTGCTGAACATTGTGCAATTATCGGCAGATATCCCCACTTCTGACCTTATGCTGGAGAGAAGGTCTTTAATGAAGAGCTGAAAATGGTTGGGTCAAGTACATTACCTTGAGGAACTCTTGCACAGATGTCCTAGAGCTCAGATGACTGACCCCCAACAACCACAACCATCTTCCTTTGTGCCAGCTATGACTCCAACCAGTGAAGAGTTTGTCCCCTGATACCCATTGATTGCAATTTTGCTGGGCATCTTGATGCCATGCGCCATCAAATGCAGCCTTGATGTCAAGGGCTGTCACTGTCACCTCAATTATTCCTGACAATACCCAAACAATATTTTCTTTGCAGCGTTTACAATATTTAGAAACTATATAAATACCTTTTATCTATGGTCAGGGAGTGTGTTTTTTTCCCCAAAGCATTTGGAAGAATTGCCTCCTGTCTCTTTGGCATTGTGACTTTAGCTTTGGAATTAATCAGCTGTTCAGTCAAGATACAAATCAGTGTGTGCAAAAAAGTTAAGGATTCTTTAGTAACCATCTTAAGAGACCAAATTTGGGCAGGAGCTGGATAGTCATAATCATCAAACTTATCAGTGTTAAAGTCAATTTAAGACATTTGTCCTCTTTCTTTCTCATATGAAATATAGTTTACAATCAAATTACACAAATATCATTCTGCTATGGGTGAATAAAGCTCACCATCTTTCAGGAGACATTATAACACAGTGATGGAAACTTTAAAAGGTACTATCTCACACACTCTAATCATTGTAAGGCTGAAAGAATTTATTAAGGGTCTTATAATATTTATTACATCACATAATGTGTAACCATGATCAATAAGTGACTCTGTAATGCAATGCATTACAATCCACAGTTACGGTCAATATCTTGGTTCCTTGGCCATGGTACTGATGGCAGCAGTTGCAAAAGTTGGCAACTTCCCTATGTTGACACTTCTGGTACAATGGGAAAGAAGGAAAGCAAAAAATTAGAAAACGATTTTAAAATTTGCTATTGTGAGAATATATAAAAGAACATGGAAATTGCTAAATGAAACACATATGCAATTTTAAGCAGGAATTAAATGAACTAGTTTCCCAGATATTGTCTGCATTTAGCTGTAAGTGTAAACCAAAAATGTAATATTATCTACAGCATATGATCTTTAGCAATACTTGAATTTAAGTAACATTCCAAACAGAGTTAGAATTGCAAATGCTTATCAAAATAATGCCTCAATGGTTCATATTTATTGATCCCTATTTTCCCAGAAAATTTATGAGTAGATTACAGATGCAGGGGCAAGTTTAGTCTATTAATTCTGACCTCCTAAAAGACGAAAGGAAACAAATGGGAACTTTTTCACAAGAAGCAGAACGCAAGGCATGATTCTGGATCTGGATTGTTAAACAAGACCAAAAATATCATGTGAAGTAATTTTCAAGTTGTGAACTTTTAATTTTGGTGTACAGCTATAAAAGTAGTAGTTTTAGTCCAAATATTATCAAATGCAAGCTGGGGAACCATAACATCAGTGCTCTGGAGATCAGTGATTGCCCTTAACTATAGCTAACTACGGTACAGTGTACAGTGGTATGGACTAAAAGTAGCCTTGTACAAATTGTAGATTTTCAATTGAACATTGCACTATGGTTTATCATTGAAATCTTCAAATTGATGCCAACACCATCACTGCCCATATGTCATTCCTCTGTCAGTAAGCCCTAGCACTAATCCTTGGCCACAACTCTTTGTGAAGTCCAGCTTGGGGAATACAAAAGTCTCCTCATATACCAGAAGCTCAACTACTTCACTCAACTCAGCTTGAAAGGCCCCCAACTCTCTTTTGGACCCAGGCATGTAACCTGAAGTAGCCTCAACCTGAAATGAAGCATAGAAAGCTCAGTAAAGTTTACATGAAGCCACAATGCCAACTCATTCCTAACTTTGTTTGTCCACAGTACTCATGGACAACTCTAAAGGGCATCCTGTAAAGCCATGGCAATGCAAACCTTGATGTATAAAGAAAAAAATTAAAATGCTCAGTGGGCTATTGTGGTCGCCCAAGACAGACAAGGAAATGCACAACAATTCAATTTCCAGTTCCTGTGTATAAAAGGCATCACAGTGATGTGCTTTGATATTCCTGACATGATTAACCACCTGAATATCAAATTATAAGTGGTTTACATTTAACTGAGATAAAAGTGATAAGAACAAGAAAGAGAATGAAAGAACATGGCAAACAAAGTTCCACATTTCTTCTTAGTAATCCATCTATAGAAAGAAATATCGCATTAATATTTTGCATTTTTATTCTTGTTTATTAACGACCAAACATATTTTATATTAATGTTCATACTTTTGCCATGCTACTTCGGTCATTAAATGATTAGACTCTAAAGTAAGATCAAAGATCAAATAGATAAAAATAAGCATGTTAACCTTAAGCAGTCCCATGATTATAATTTCATCGAAATACACTTAAAATGATCATAATTGTCCTCATTTTCTTTTTTATCTAAAGCCTAACTAACAGTTACTTACGAATTACTTACACAATTCAATATCATCGAGAGTAAACAGAACAGTTTTTTCTCTGATATGTAGTAAACGCTAAAGGGGTCAGAGGAAGTAGGCTTAGAAATATAGAGGAACAGGTCAATGGTTAAAAATAAAGCTTCACCCAAGTTTTTGCTTGTCCATTTAAAGGATGTAGCACCAACTGGGAAGTCTATCTTTTAGAATAATCAGTTCCTCAGCATGACAGCTGTTGAGTGCAAGAGGTTACCACACAGAAAATAAATCTAGAATATTTCAGCATCCCATAGCACTACTTAAAAAATGCAAGTAAGCACCAGAGAATATCTGTGTTCATTACAATCTACAGTGGAATTACCACTATCTACTAAGAATGTCCAATATTCAATAATTTACAACCCAGCCATCACATGTAGGTACCAAGATAAGCAGAAAAAAATCCAATTTTTAATCAATGTGTGAATATGTTTCTTTTCAGTTAAATTAACTGAATATAGATCAAATAGATAATAAGTTGATCAATGTACAATGATGGTTTTGAAAGGATTGATGGATTGTAATGAGTCCTTTGATACATTTTTATTTTAATCACAACCAATTTAATTGCAGTTGGTCGCAAAGAGATATTGTTCTACTCAATTTTCTTTAATTCTAATTTACCATACAACAGCAAGCTCTACTTCATAGCTCTAATTGTCTTCACAGCTGTCCTAATCATTTTTTAAAGGTCAATATAGGGTTCCATAAACTTTCCATGTTGCATGGCAGCATCCAAGATACGTAATCATCGAGTTAAATAGTTAGATGTTAAAACTAATAAAGTAGCGTAATGAGTATGTATGTAATTTTAATGAGCAAACAAATGTCCTTATAGTCTATAAGGCATAAATACTTAATTATCTACTTCTAAATCAACCTCTTCATGGAGAATTGAACATGACATTTTTCATGCAAGAAGTATAAAATGCAGTTATATTTCAACAGTAACAAGGGGGTTTTAACCAAAGGTTATTTTTATACCTACAAAATAACAACCAGTAGTTCCTTTATTTGTATATTTTACTAAGACCCATTGTGTTTTCATTTATATTCCTTTTGCATTGCAGCAACATTTCAACTATAATAAAAAGGTTTTAATTTTAAGAATGTTAATTGCAACCCTTTCCAATTTCACAAGGTGAATACAAAACATGACTAGGAAGACTTTAATTACAGTATAAAGTTCACAAGTGCAAATTACTTTTCATTAACATGAAAGGTCCATTATACAGATGTAAATTGTTGTGGAAGAAAAAGACTTGAGTTTTGTATTTTATGACCATACAATAATCTAGGGCATTTGTGTGATATAAACATATAAACAAACTTCATCATTCAAATACAGAAGGCAGAAAAGTTATTGAATTAACAGAAAATTAGATCTGTTTTTCAATAAAACATTTTCAATGGCATAGTTACTGAGGTATTAAACTGCGAGGTAGAGCCATCTTCTTTCATGACTTCTCACCAAGTACTACTAGTGTCGTGTAACTAGTGTTGGTGCTAATCTTCTAACACAGCATTAAGTCATCCTCTTTTATACATTTGATGTGGTTAAATATAAAGGATTGTGGCCTGTCATCTCGCATTATAACATAAAATGAATTTTGTTTAAGATTAACTTGAAGTAGAATGAGGCATGCACCTAAGAACAACATTCTGCTTTTATTCACTCTACAAAAATAAGGTTTTCTCTTATTCAAAAACTATGGAGCACTCAAAGAACCAATAGCACAATATATTGTACTATTACTTATAAATACTAGAAAGGAAACCAGAAAAGTGTACTTTGGTTTCCTCTTTTTTTATTATTGAGCCATACCTTACTTGCTAAGGTTCAGAATAAAATGCAAAGTATTAAAATAAAACCTACAACTTTTGATTAGTAGCACAATCTTGTAAAATCTGCACCTGTAAAGTTGACTTTGAAAAACCAGAGGATCTACATCAGATGGTGTAACGTTCATTCTGATTTCTCATGCACTAGGACTTCACAAACCAACAGACATAGATTTTATGTCGCTTTTATTTCTGAGAATTTTATATCCATCTGAGTAAATTTAAGTCCAAATATTATTGCATTAACAAAAGCATAATCTGAAGTACAACTGCACGTGTAACTGTTTTTCTGATAACAGATGTCAGCTCCATAACAACTTCAATCTGCAAGAACGGATTCAGTGAATATTTGTTTGCTTCAGCAAATCTATAAACTGTGGGCTACAGAGGAGATTACTTTAAAAACACTTTCATAACGAGCAATGCAGTGTACATTCTGACAGTTGTGATTGAATCTCTTTCAAACATTTGTCTTTGCTTACCATAATAGATGTCAGTTGTTCTGAGGCAGTTCAAGTATGAGCTTCATATCAAGAATCAGTCCTGACTCTTGCATTCCTAGAGATGTCATTCACTGAAGTTCTTTGTTGTTTAAAATCAAAGTTAGGCACATCAGCACCTGCAGCTTTCACAATACTTTGGACAAAAACAACTCTTAATTTACTTGCATGGGACTGAAATATTTCATGTTGAGTTGTTACTGCTAAGGGGACTTACTGTCAAATAACAAAAAAGAACTTATGCCATTTTTGAGAAGACTTTTTCATTCCTGTAAAGAAAACATGGCACAAACAAACACCTTGCGCAGCAGTAACGAGGATGTACTGCCAGACTGATGTCTTATTAAAAGGCTTGTGTCTGAAACATGTTAACTTGCTGACAGAATAAAAACTGTTCTCATGTGAAAATTTTCAGTTATAGAACAGTCTCCTCAGCTTTCACAATTAAAAAAAAACCCAGCAGAAAATATAATGTGAAACGCAAACAAATTTAGCATTCTTATGTTCATCAAAAATCATCTGAATTTTTTACATCATTAAAATATTGTGCAGTGAGATTCCTTCAGGAATATGATTATATTCAGTGTTATGCTTTGATCACAGTTTTAAAATGAGACATTATAGATTTTTGTTGTGTAAATAACTTCACTCAGTAATATACAATGTTCAGTATTATTTTATGATTTCTTTTATGAATGTATTCACATCTAGTCTGATGGCTATGTTTAAACCATACTATTAAACCAGGATGAATCTTTTACAAAAGTGATCAAATATGGTTATTGTCAATATTGTTTGTTTGTAGATTGAATAGTTTAAAATGATGTTCTGTTTTATGGTGATGGTACATTAAACCAACCTAACTCAAATAATTTCAGTTGTCAGTGACAGTGATTGGTTTTTTGTGAGCATCACCAATGCGTAACATAAAAAAGAAATCAAGTTATCGTTTTTACTTACATCAGCTCTTACTGAGGTTCTGTATATGATGGATATGGATTTTCTTTGCTGTATTGTTCTTTGTCAGTCTTTGTAATGGGTTTAGGATGCATGACAATGGTATAGTCAACCGTACAAACACTTGAAAAAGACATGGATCAATAATATATTTTGGTAATGTGCGAGAACAATGTTCTGCAAAGAAATAGGCACAGATTCACACAGGTGACACAGCCTCTGACTTTTAAGTAGGATATCTGCAAAGAGCACCAGGTTTAATCACAGTATGCCCAGTTTGAAGCAGTGAGGGAAGAAGGGTATGAATCAACCTGTATCTCTCTGTCACATCCCTAGCAGCAGATTAAATAGGAGCATTTAGGGAGACCAGCCAACAAATTACCCTACTTTGCCCTTTTTCTCATGGAATGATGCATGTGTATACTGAAGAGGGATGGAAGTAAAAGCATCAGCCTAAAACAGAGGCAAATACAGCTGTTCCATTTTGCTGTGCCATCACATTGTTTACCAATCCAATTTATTAAAACCAGCCCATTTCTTTGACAGGTATCACTACAGATATATAACAGTGATATGATATAATAATGAAATCTAATCTTGCTAAGTCTAATAAAGCAAAATATAGCAAAAATTAGAAGGTAGATTTAAAAATGGGTGGCACGGTGGGCACAGTGGTTAGCACTGCTGCCTCACAGCGCCAGAGACCTAGGTTCAATTCCCGCCTCAGGCGACTGACTGTGTGGAGTTTGCACGTTCTCCCTGTGTCTGCGTGGGTTTCCTCCGGGTGCTCCGGTTTCCACCCACAGTCCAAAGATGTGCAGGTTAGGTGAATTGGCCATGCTAAATTGCCCGTAGTGTTAGGTAAGGGGTCGATGTAGATGTAGATGTAGGGGTATGGG
This sequence comes from Chiloscyllium punctatum, assembly GCF_047496795.1. Classification (NCBI taxonomy): domain Eukaryota; kingdom Metazoa; phylum Chordata; class Chondrichthyes; order Orectolobiformes; family Hemiscylliidae; genus Chiloscyllium; species Chiloscyllium punctatum. The sequence goes on along the minus strand of NC_092770.1, from coordinate 1,890,571 downwards.
TGAGTTACGCTTCGGCGGGGCGGTGTGGACTTGTTGGGCCGAAGGGCCTGTTTCCACACTGTAAGTAATCTAATCTAATCTAATAATATCCCATCAACACATATTTAGAAGCTGATTTTCCACTGCTGGTCTCAAATTGTTGATAAAAAGCAAGTGCAATGGAAAGGAATTATGAACCATTCCACCCCTGAAATTCCTCTTTGGCTTTTCCAGGGTCTACACCAGAGAAGATCAAGTATTGTAAATTACATGTGTCCTGCAGGTAGATATCCTCTATTAGTAAAGGGCAAAGAGGGAATCTTCTCCCCTGAAAACATGGTGCAGTTAATTCCTGGGTTACACTAAAGGAGCAAGTGATCGATCTAGAAGAACAGGGTGGCATTATCATGATAGAGCTCTAGTTTTGTCATTTCAAACTTAAAAAAAAACTAATTCTGCTGATTAGGCCTTGTCATAGAATGTTGTTAGTCATTCACACTTTATGATAAATGCTCTGCTTAACGTTGTGCCAACTCTTACGTTTTTATGATAACTTTTACTGGAGGCAGTAAGAAAAAATACTATGAGACATCATTACAAACTTTGAGGCTTTTAACTAACCCTCACCTCACTAAGAATCCTTCACAATGTCTGGGAAAAGGACGATTCACAGCAACTACCTCTCAACCAGTTTTGAACAAGGAACACCATAACTTTCATGTCCTTTCCAAATAATGAAATACTAATGAAGTAGGATCATTGTGGCAATGAAGAAAATGCAGGATCCAGTTTGTAGACAACAATCACAACACGTTACAGGATAATGGCTAGGTCAACTGCTGCAAAGATGTTGATTGAGGGATAAATATTGGTCAGAAAAGAGGTACAGCAGCAGCACTAGTGCAACTCCACATCCCCCTCCCCACCCCGCTCCTTCCATAGCTGTCTTTCATCTTTAAACAATGCCAATGTTGTGTTCACTGTATGCACTTGTCAATATCAATGGCTGTCCAGGTTTGTTCAACATATCATTTCATTTGCATGACACTGTAATCTTTTGCTATAAATTCTGTGTCTTACGATCCAGCTCCACAGCTATCTGATGAAGGAGCAGTGCTCTGAAAGCTAATACTTCCAAATAAACCTGTTGGACTAAGCTGGTGTTGTGCGATTTTTAACAATATGAACTGTGAGAAAGCATGTACATGTAAACTTTTATAAAGAAGAATTAGAGACCAGTCATAACAGCTATTTAAAAATGAACACTCTCTGGAATGATACATCTGTATTGATACAGAACAGAGAGCCCACTCAGTAAGTGGGCTCCGCTGAAGCCTCAGCTAAATATATGGATGGTAAACTTAGACCTGTATATATGAATGATTAATTCTGATCTCTGTATGTAAAGAAATGCAAGGTGCGCCTATGAATGGCACCACCAATTGTACAGATCATCAAAATATTTTATGAATAAAGTATATTTTTGAAATAAAAAGAAATGTCTGTATTGATACTAAAGCCATGATAAAAAGCTTAAGATAAGAACACAAGAAATGAGGTAAAATGTATTTTTATCTCAAACATTATCTATCTGACAGTGGACTAAGTGTTGGATTTCTTGAGAGAATATTCTGCATAAATACTTTGTGATCCTCAAACATAATGGAGCAATTCATCAGCTGTTAATTGACTCCTGTCTGGCTTCCCTTCACAGAGACTGGTTGGGGGTTTGGATTGGATTTACATGCAACACCTGGTAGAAACCACATGGGGAGGGACTGCAATTTAAATTGAGGGTGGATTATATATCCCTTTCTGCAAAGCAGTGGCCTCCTCTTCAAATATTCACACCAAACTCTGATTAGTTCATAAGGCCCAATGTGTTACTTTGACCTGAGGCCTGATCAGGGGAGAAGTATTAACTTCCCTAACAGCAAAAAGTACAGGGCACAGTAGCCAGAGGCCCTGTCAGTTAAGTTATATTTACACTTCTTACAGACTTTCTTCTGGTCCAGGAGGAATGGAAGTGTCCGGATCCACAGAGATCTTGGACTTCTCCAGGATTCCAATTTTGAAGACTTTCCTTTCATGAGGGACTCTTCTCTTAGGTCTTGGGATTAAAATATAGCAAGTCACTGTACTATTCATCACTCCACTGCGTTCCCACTCTGGAGCTAGACTTTGGCTCCATGTCCCTCTTGTTGGACCCAATGTGTTAGGAATCATTTCATCATCTTTGGCTTCAAACATTCTTACAGCTATCAATCCAGTTTATGTTCAGTTACCTCAGCATTGTAAAGCCATTTTCACGTAAAGTTTCTTTTGATAAGGTACTGTCTTCCACATAGCCATCAGAGGGGAGGAAGGGGGAAAAACTTTCGAATCTCATCTCTCACTTGAAGCTTTTTACCTTCAAATTAATCAAGTGATTATCCATCAGTTAACTGTATATTTACTTGTGGTCCCTAATATTTTACACTGTAGTCCCTCAGCATTACACTTCGCTGAGACAGTAGAAGGGTGGTGTGATCTTGGATTATGGTTGTGCTATGTCTGAGGAAAGTTCCATGTAAAAAGAAGTGTGAAAGTATTTCACTGAAAATATGTTCATAGAATCCCTACAGTGTTGAAACAGGCCATTTGGCCCAACAGGTCCATACCAAACCTCCGAAGAGTAACCTATTTCCCTACCCTACTACTTTACATTTCTTCTGACTAATGCCCCTAACCTACGCATCCCTGAACACTGTGGGCAATTTAGCATGGCCAATTCACCTAAACTGTATATCTTTGGACTGTGAGAGGAAACCAGAGCACCCAAAGGAAACCCACCCAGACACCGGGAGAATGCACAAACTCCACACAGATAGTTACCTGAGGTTGAAATCAAATCTGGGTCCCTGGCTCTGTGAGGTTGCAATACTAACCACTGAGCCATTATGCAATCAAAATCTTTTAACTATTGTTTCAACAACTTTGGGCCTTTGTAATCAGTGCATCCACATGAAGAGTCCAAGAAAGCTTGTTGTAGTTGACCACTCCCAGGAGCTTGACACTCTTCACTTGTTCTACCTCTGTGCTGTTAATGTGTAGGGGGGAATGAGTAACACCCCACCAAAAGTCAATAATGAGTTCCTTGGTTTTGCAGGCATTGAGAACTAGGTTGTTCTCAGTGCACCATTTTTCCGGATCTTCCGCCTCCCGTCTGTAGCCTGTTTCAGCGACAGCTGAAATTTGACCGACTCTGGTGGTATCATCAACGAACTTGTAAATGGTATTAGTCTGGTATTTGGCAATGCAGTTATGGGTATACAGTGAGTAGAATAAGGGGCTGAGTATTCACCCCTGGGGGGCTCCAGTGTTGAGTGTTAGTGACGATGAAATATTGTCCCCAGTCTTCGCTGATTGTGGCCTGTGGATCAGGAAACTAAGGATCCAGTTGCAGAGAGTGGGTAACTTATACCTGGAACTGAAATAAACTGTTCCTTTCTGGTTTTAACACATTACATGGAATTAAGTTTCTTACTGCAAAGAGTTCAGATGTTGCCAACTACCAGTGGGTTGTTTCCTTTTTACTTTTCCAGTCAGGGAACCTGTAATCCCAGAATTCTCTTGCCCTGGGAAGGTAACACTGTCGTCTTCTTCCCATACTCAAGAATATTTTCCCTGCTTAAGGTACAGTTTTAGCTGGGTTCTCTCAGGTAGGGATTGGTTTGCTTAGTTGGCTGGATGATTAGTTTGCAATGGAGAAAGTGAGGACTGCAGATGCTGGATATCAGGGTTCCAAAGTGTGGCGCTGAAAAAGCACAGCAGGACAGGCAGCATCCGAAGAGCAGGAGAGTTGACATTTCAGACATAAGCCCTTCATCAGGGTATGCCAGAAACATCAACTCTCTACTCCTTGGATGCTGCCTGACCTGCTGTACTTTTCCAGCACCACACTTTTCGACTCGATTAGTTTGCAATGCAGAGTGACAGTCAATTCCCACATTGGCTGAAGTTAAATGAAGATCCCACCTTCTCAACCTCACCCCTCACCTGAGACAGGGTTGCCTTCAGGTTAAAACTCCCTGGCAATTTGAGAGCAGCCCTATGGTCCTCAGGGATTATGATGACTTTATTGTCCCTTGCTGGTTATCTTTCTTGCTCTCTACTTCTGAGTTGAACATCAACTACACACAATAAAACTGCAACTTTATCTAGAGACAAGTTACTGCAGATGCTGGAATCGGAACTGAAAACAACAAATGCTAGAGATCACAGTAAGTCAGGCAGCATCCATACTGAGAGCAAGCTAATGTTTTGAGTCTAGATGACTCTTCATCAGAGCTGAAGTGAAGTGCAGAGGGAACAGAATTTATGCTATAGTTTTGAGAGTGGTGTTGGGGTTGATGGAGACTTTCAAGTGTGGCAGGAGATACACCATTATTCTGCCATTCTTAAATTCCATCACTTAACCTGAACTATCAACATCTTTTCACCACCAGCACCCTGTACCACTACCACCACATCCTACCCCAACCCCACCTACTATAACATATATGCTGTCTCTTCCACACTTCACTTCAGTCATCTTGACTCGAAACGTTAACTTTTTCTCCATGGATGCTGTCTGACCTGCTGTGATCTCCAACATTTGTTGTTTTCACTGCAACTTTATCTGTCAGTCATAGAATCATAGAATCCCTACAGTGTGGAAATAGACCCTTTGGCCCAACAAGTCCACACTGACCCTCTGAAGAATAGCCCACCCAGACCCATTCCCCTACCCTATTACTCTACATTTACCCCTGACAAATGCACCTAACCTACACATTCCCAGACAAAATGGAAAATTTAGCTTAGCTAATTCACCAAACTGCACATCTTTGGATTGTGGGAGGAAACCCACACAGACACACGGAGAATATGGAAACTCCACATAGACATTCGCTTGAGCGTGGAATTGAAGCCCAGTTGTTGGTGCTGTGAGGCAGCAGTGCTAACCACTGAGCCACCATGCAATCCCATATGTGTGGGTTTAAGAAACATATAATGTGATCTTAAAATGGCTTCTTCTACCATCTTCCCCACGTTAACAGGAAAGGCATTAACTTTATATCCAACCATAAAACCTAGTTAGGTATCCTTGATCTCAAATTCATTTCATCCTTAATAGCTTACAGTTTACAAGCTAGAGTCTACAACACCTTTCTGGGAATTTGGGAGACTTGGAGCATGATATTTACCCTTCCCCGGAGGTGATGAGAAGGGCAGGTAATTGGGGAATCAGTCACTGAGAGGTGCTTCCCTCCTTTCCACCACCTCAGCATTTAGGTTTTGGGCAAGACAGTCCATGGGTGATTTTCTCAACCTACAGCTAACTAAGGCATTTAAGTGGTCAAATAATGGCTACTTCAGAATGTCAACCCACCACATAGCGTGAAGACATCTATTTGCCCCAATCTAAAGATAAGTCAGGGAAAGGGTGAACATTTCAAAAGTTAATCTCCAATCCATCTGCCTGTTCTCTCCCTGACCTCTGTCACTCCAGATCACACCCCCCCCCCCTCCCCCCCCATAAGAGACTTATCTGCTCATTGTTGCAACTCATTATGGGACAGCACTTTGATGGTGAGGCTCCTGATTTCACGAGAAGCTCACTGGGTTGGCACTTAAGTATTTAATTAGTGTTTGATGCAATGAGCTGTCTTGGTTGTGAACATTGCTGGCTGGATCAGTATTTATTGTCCATTCCTAACCAGCGTTGAGAAGGGGACAGTGACCTGTTTTCTAAATACTGCAGTCCACACACTGTAGGTAGACCCACAATGTTGTTAGGGAAGGAGTCCTCACATTTTGACCCAGTGACACTGAAGGAAGGGCACTATGTTTCTGAGTCAAATGGTGAATGACGTAGTTGGTGTTCCAATTTATCTACCACCTTTGTCCTTTTAGGTGGTAGTGGTCATGGGTTGGAAGACGCTAGTAAGGAGCCGTGGTAAAGTTATGCAGTGCATCTTACAGATAGCACAAGTTGCTGCTACTGAGCAACAGTGAGAAAGGTGGTGAATGTTTGGACATGGTACCAATCAAGTGAGCTGCTGTGTCCTGAATGGTGTCAAGCTTCAAATGTTTTTGGAGTTGCAGTCATCTAGGCAAGGGGGGAGTGTTCCATAACACTCCTGACTTGTGCCTTGAAGATGGTAGACAGGTTTTGGGGAGCAAGGTGATGAGGTATTTGTTGCAAAATTCTGAGACTCAACCAAATCTTGTAGCCACAGTGTGTATATGGATTGTAATTGTCCTGTTCTTTGTACAGAGGATGTACCTGGGCAGTTTTCCACATTCTGGATTAGTGGTGCTGGAAGAGCACAGCAGTTCAGGCAGCATCCAAGTAGCTTCGAAATCGACGTTTCAGGCAAAAGCCCTTCATCAGGAATAAAGGCAGTGAGCCTGAAGCATGGAGAGATGATTCCTCAGGCTCACTGCCTTTATTCCTGATGAAGGGCTTTTGCCCGAAACGTCGATTTCGAAGCTACTTGGATGCTGCCTGAACTGCTGTGCTCTTCCAGCACCACTAATCCAGAATCTGGTTTCCAGCATCTGCAGTCATTGTTTTTACCTCATTGAGTTTTCCACATTGTTGAGTAAATGCCAATGTTGTAGCTGTACTGGAACAGCTTGATTCAGATTGAGGCAGTTTCTGGAACACATACCTTCAATACTATAGCTGGAATGTTGTCAAGGCCCTTGCCTTTGCAGAATCCATTGGCATCTTTATCATGTGTACTGAATCAAAGTGGCTGAAGACTGGCATCTGTGATGCTGGGGACCTCTAGAGTACTCCAGGATTGATCATCTATTGGCATTTCTGACTGAATATTTTTGCAAATATTTCAGCCTAATCTCTTGCACTGATGTACTTGACTCCCTCATCATCGAGGTTGAGATTGTTTGTGGAGCCTCCTACTCCAGTGAGTTGTTTAATTTTCCACCTGAGGCTCTCCATCTTTAAAGCCCCACAGTGATTGCGTGGAGTTTATAATCCCAGCCTCAGGGTCTACTCATTGTAAATTTAGGAACTGCTGTCATTGTTCCCAAGTGTAAATACCTTGCAGCTCCCTCTGAATAAAACAATCTGAGACTTCCTCAGATCTCAAACAATTAAACCACTCAAGTGCATTGCAGCACAGCTCACAAAGCCCCTTTCATCTCCTTACACTTAAGCTACTGTCCCAAAATGCAATAATCTTATAAACGAAACGATAAAATCCTAAAATTCAATAATCTTACAAACCTGAAAATTGAAATGTTAGCTTAAATTGGCAGAGAACTAGGTTATTTGCTTAATCATTGTATTTTAAGTTCATCTTGACTGTACACTTCTTTAGGTTTCACTGTCATGGAAACCAGGCGAGAGAAATAATTACTTTTCGATAAATTGAGCTGTCTTAAACAAAGGACCTTGCCTGGTAATGTACGAAGCTGTATTTTCATTACATGTTGATTATCTGAGTTGCTTGTGTAAATACAGGTATCTGTTAATATGTGGGATCATTCGACGTGTCTTCAGCGTACAATATCGCAGTTCATCAATTTAATAATGGGGAGGAAAATGGTTATTGTGAATGCTAATTGGCAGGCTTCATGAACAGGCCTTGGCATAAATAAATGGAGAGATAGAGCTTGACTGGGATGGACAGTTGAATTGAATTGAATTGATTGTCACGTGTACCAAGGCACAGTGAAAAGCTTTGTCGTGCTAGCAGTACAGGCAGATCACATATTTAAGTAGCATAGATAGTAAATTATAGTTAAAACGCGGCAAAAACAAAAATACAGGTATATGCGAATGTTAAGATTTAGTGAGTCCATTCAGTATTCTAAAAACAGTTCGGGTAGAAACTGTTTTGAAACCAGCTGGTGCATGTGTTCAGGCTTCTGTATCTTCTCCCTGATGGTAGAGGTTGTAGAAAAACTTTGCCAGGGTGGGATGGATCTTTAAGAATGCTGGTGGCCTTTCCTTGAGAGCGGGCCTGTAGATGGATTCTATAGATGGGAGGTTGGCCTTTGTGATTGTCTGTTCTGAGTCCACCATTCTCTGCAACCACCTCTGATCTTGAATGGTACAGTTGCCATACCAGGTAGTGATACATTCAGACAGAATGCTCTCTATGGCGCACCTATAAAATGTAGCAAGGGTATTCGCCGTCATGCCAAATCTCCTCAGCTGTCTGAGGAAGAAGAGATGTTGTTGGGCCTTTGTAACCAGTGCATCCACATTTACAGTCCAAGAAAGCTTATTGTGAATGACCACTCCCAGGAGCATGACACTCTCCACTCGTTCCACCTTTGTGCTGTAAATGTGTAGGGGGGGCATGAGTAACATTCCGCCGAAAGTCAATAATGAGTTCCTTGGTTTTTGTGAGCTAGGTTGTTCTCAGTGCACCATTTTTCCAGATCTTCCACCTTCGGTCTGTAGTCTGTTCCATCACCATCTGAGATCCAGCCGACGATGGTGGTGTCATCAACAAACTTGTAAATGGCATTCATCTAGTATTTGGTGATGCAGTCATGGGTATGCAGTGAGTACAGTAGGGGGCTGAGCACACACCTCTGGGGACTCCAATGTTGAGTGTTAGTGGCGATAAAATATTGTCCCCAATCTTCACTGATTGTGGCCTGTGGGTCAGGAAACTGAGGATCCAGTTGCAGAGAGTGGAGTTTAGTCCAAGATCACTAAGTTTATTAATTAGTCTCTAGGGATAATAGTGTTGAAGGCTAAACTGTAGTCAATGAGTAAGATTCTTATGTAGCTGTTCTTGGTGTCAAGGTGTTCCAGGGAGGAGTGAAGGGCAAGTGATAAGGTATCTAACTTGGATCTGTTGTTCCGCTAAGCAAATTGGAGTGGGTCGAGAGTCGGGGGAGGCTGGAGTTGATTAATGGCATAACCAGCTTTTCAAAGCACTTTGTGATCACTGAAGTTAGGGCCACTGGGTGGTAGCCATTGAGACATGCTGCATGAGCCTTCTTAGGCACAGGGATAGTTCAGAGCTGATAAGCAAAATATGAGATAAGAATATTGTCAAAATCAGTGCAAAATTCTGAAAGAACAATGGCATCAAAGCCAGGTAGACAAGCAGGAAGCTGGAAGAACCCAGCAAGCCAGGCAGCATCAGGAGGTGGAGAAGTCAATGCTTTGGAAGGGTCATACCTAAAAGGTTGACTTCTCCATCTCCTGATGCTGCCTGGCTTATTGAGTTCTTCTAGCCTCCTGCTTGTCTACTTTGAATTCCAGTATCTGCAGTTTTTTTTAATCATTACCAAAGCCAGGTAACCAACCCAAAGGGTAGAGAAAGAACTCGACACCCCTTAAAGTAATCTGAAAAAAGTAAATCTTACCAAGATCAAAAGATCTCATCAATACTTTATCCAGCCATCCACCTCTGAGAAAGCCTATAAATAAGAGATTGCCGGATGGTCCACTGCAGGAGATATTGGAAAAGAGCTTTGCAAGAAAGTTTCAGTCACACGTTCCTGACTCATCTTGCCTGGTACCTGTTCCTTGCCAGTGTCTTACATTTTTGTTGTGTAACTAATAATGTTAACTGGTCTATTAGTGATAATTCACAATTAACTTTAAGTTTAACTCAGTCTATTCCTCAAACGTTAATATTTTCACAGGATAAACTATAAAGTATATTATGGTTTAAAGACATTTTGAATATTAATCTGTCATTCATTGTTTTTAATCTTTGAGAGGTACTGTTTCCGAGAAACATCAATAGGTTCCTCCAATTATACGTGTCTTAATTTTATCTTCTACCTCAGTTAATGATAAATAGCTGTTAAAATTATAAATGAGTAGATCTCTTGTGACATTACTGATGAGCACACCTTACAATGTTTACAAAGTTTGCTCAGTGGTGAGCACTGCTGCCTCACAGCACCAAGCACCTGAATTCAATTCCATCTTCAGGCAACTGTCTGTGTGTGGAGTTTACACATTCTCCCTGTGTCTGTGTGGCTTTGCTCTGGTTTGTTCCCACAGTTCAAATATGCAGGTTAGGTGGATCGACCAAGCTTAATTGCCCTTTGTGCTCAGGCTAAGTGGGTTAGTCATGGGAAATGCAGGAAAAGGATAGGGGGTTGACTTCTCCATCTCCTGATGCTGCCTGGCTTATTGAGTTCTTCTTTGGAGGGTCAGTGTGGACTCGATGGGCCAAATGGCCTGTTTCCACTTGTGGGGATTCTGAGTAATGTGAGTTCTGATATTTCCTAAATCCCATTGAAGTTGAAACACAACAACTCTGCTGAAACAAGAAATCACATGACTGGCTCAAGGTAAAAGGTTTGAGCTATTTTAATTAAGCTTCATGGTACAGCAAATACCATAGCTGCTGCTTTACAAAGTTTGCTTAAGACACAAAGCTCTGCTTCTCTCCCCAAAATCTCTTCTAGTTATTTACATGGTAAAACCATTATTAGCTTTTCTAGTTTTCATTACTAGGCTACAGTGTATGATTAGGACACAAATAGAATATTTGTATCTTCTTCCCTCACTAATATATTACAATATTCTTTCTCAGTTATTACGATGTTTTCTTTCTTTAATTCCCATTTTACTGAAATAGAAAACAATCAAGCAGGAACTTTTCCCAATAACATACACCTGAACACTTGCCTTGGTCTGACAGCATCCAAAGTAATGCAGTCTGTCCACAATATTACTTAACATCATAAATTGTCTAAAATTCAAAAAAAAAGTTCCTTGCTCATTTTATTATTTGCTTCTTCCACTCGTGACCTTTATAAATGCCTATTTGAAGATAGCTTCTGAAAGGTATTTCTAATAGTAAATAATTCTATGGAAAGTGATTCTGTACTTTGTAACTCTTTGTTAGGACACTTCTTAATTGAGTGCATAATATAAATGTTTATTTAAATCAATATAGAAACTCGAAGTCAAACCAAAGTGATCTGAGCATTTGATTTGTTGGTTTTGTTGTATGGGATTTAGGTAACACTAATTTAGGAAATTAATTTTTTAAAAATGACAGCTGCTATTCTTATTAATTTCTATGTACCCTGCAAATGGCATTATCATCGTAAGTATGCTGATGTCGCATAGCTCAATCACCCTTCATTTCACCTATTTTAATATTGTAACAATATATCAAAGCATGATTCATCATTTGCCTTCCTAATTGCTTGCTTTACCTGCATTACTTAAAAATTTTATAATCTTTTAACAAAAAAAGGGATATGAAGGCAATTAGCCAATTGTGTTTTACCTCAGTCTTGGCTGAGCACCAAAGCTTTGGTGGAATTATAACTGGAATATTGTGTGCAGTTTTTCTCTATATTTAAGGAAGGATACACTTGCCTTGGAACCATTTCACGTCTATCAACAAAGAGAAGAGACTGTGACTTGTTATTGGATGTGCAGATGAAGCTACTGGGAAGTTTGAAGTTTGGGATTAAATGCTTAACATGTTTCCCAGGAAATGAGACTCATAAATTGTGAGAATGGGATCAAGGAAATGAAAGTAAGAAATCACATTACAAATTCTAATAGTGAGTCTGAGTGTGACTCCTACATTAGAAAACAATCATGTTTAGAAGAAAATGTCTCCAGCTGCCTGAGAGGGAGATCTTTCAGCAATAGTCCCAAAAGATATTGATATACAAGTAGAGACTGCAGCTTGAATAAATGACACAATGAAAGGTGGACTATATAGCAATTTAAAGATAAGGCGACAAGCAGAAATCTTCTGAAGACCGAAGACCGTGAAGTTTTAGTAGTAGCCAAAAAATTAGAGGATAAACTAATAAGAGAGATAAAACAAAAGGAATCAGATTGTATACAAGGTATTTGAAGTTTACTGTAAAATACCAAATAGGAGACAGACAGTCAAGTTGCATTGATGAATTTGTGTAGGAGAACGTCCTTGCAGGTTGATCTTATGATGCTAAAGCAATGCTAAGGGCTTGGGTTTTAAAGAGTGACTGGGTGACACAGACGTTGGACTGGACTGTCCCACTGCCATACAATGGGGAAAATAATTCTGAAAGCATCTTTCCCTCGATTAGTCACATATTGATGGGAGTGTGGATCAGTTGATATACAAGGGTGAAATGTTTCTACAACTGCCCAAGGAGTTGAGTAATGCAGAAGGGAAACTATGAAAAGTAAATAAATGTATTTATTGTGGAAATGACACCTTGACAGTGTGGCATTTCTTCAGTATGATCTGTTTTGTTGAAAGTAGGCATCGTTTAACTAAATTGATTGCACATGTTTTATTAGTATTGAAGAGGAAATATTTCAGCTCTCTTCATGATGCTTGGTCAAGTCTTCTTATGTGGTGGTTTTATGGAATTTGAAAAATTACTAACACAATTAAAATGGAATTTAAGAATGAAGTCAGACTTCATGTGCTTTTTAACATAGTGATTTAACTATTAAACAGAATATGTCTGGAGTAATTTTGAATAAGAAATCCCATTCTGTTAGACTATCACAAAAAGTCAATGAAACAGCAGAGCAGTTGCAAGGCTTCCATGGTCAATAGAATTGGTTTTGCACTCAAGACAAGATAAATTCTAATTTTATTGCATTGGAAATGAGTGTTATGATGAAACACATTAAATGTGAGCATGTTTTAAGGGCAAATAAAACATTTTAAAGAAAATTAAGAGAAATGGGCAATGAAGATTCTATTCTTGGGAGAAATAATTATTTTTAATAATAATGATGTGGAGGTGCCAGTGTTGGGCTGGGATGGAAGTCAGAAGCCACACAACATCTGATGAAGGAGCAGCACTCTGAGAGCTTGTGATTTCAAATAAACCTGTTGGACTCTAACCTGGTGTCATGTGGCTTCTGATTTTTAATGATGTTTCACATTCTCATGGCCATTCAATTGCAGTAGGATTCAAAATATTTTTGATGAGTGAAAATAAGAAGCTAGGAAAGTAAAAAGTGTTGTTAAAGTACTTTAACTGCAGAAACAATGGCTCTTAAGGAAACAGCTAATGTGAAATTCTATTTGTCAAATATTTTAAGAAAAATCCTTTATAAGCAGTGTACCGAAAATATCTTGATCAATTCTTTCACAGGATGATGGATTATTTCAGTATTTGCTGCCCATCTCTAATTGTACTTGAAAGGGGGGTGGCTATACACATTATCATTCCTGTAAGATAACATTGAATCAACATATGACTAAGTGAAAATGGATTGACCTTGTTAGCATAAAATGAAATGTTAGAGAAAATGGAAATCCTGAAGATCAAATGGGTTGATGCAAGTCATTAATCATCTAATTGTTTAACATGAAGGAGTGCTTGTATCAAAAGATTACCTGGAATCTTGGAAGTGAGCATATTATATGTAATGCTTTGTTTTATAAGTTCATAAGAGCAGAATTAGGCCATTCGGCCCGTCGAGACAGCTCCGCCACTCGATCATGTCTGATATGTTCCTCACCCTCATTTTCTTGCCTTCTCTCCATGTCTCTTCAACCCATTACCAATTAAAAATCAGTCTAGCTCCTCCTTAAAATTACTCAATGTCCCAATATCCACCACACTTTGGGTAAGCAAATTCTGCACATTCATAACCCTGTGGAAGAATCAGTTTCTCCTCAACTCTATTTTAATTTTGCTAGCCCTTATCCTAAGACTATAACTGCTCATCCTAGAATGCCTCACAAGAGGAAGCAGCTGCTCCACATCTATTTTATCCACACCTTTTAACATTAACACTGTGATTTCCTCTCATTCTTCTAAATTCCAGAAAGTATAGGTCAAAAATATTCAATCTCTCTTACAACAAACTCCTTATCTCTGAGATCAATCGAGTGAACATCCTCTGAACTGCCTCCAATGCTACTACATCTTTCCTCAAATAATGGGACCAAAACTAAGCATGATACTCCAGGGGCAGTCTCACCAATGCAAAAATAGTTGCAAAAATACTTCCTTATCTTTATATTGTCAAGAGAAAGAAGACGACTTCTGTTAGGATGAAACAAGAAGACTCAGTTAGGGCACTTGAGAGTTACAACAAGCTAGCCAGGAAAGACCTCAATAGAGAATGAAGACATGCCAGGAAGGGATATGAGGAGTTGGCAGATTGGATCAAGGAAAACCCTAAAGCTTTCTATAGGTATATCAGGAATAAAAGAATGACCAGGGTAAGATTGGGGCCAATCAATGTCAGTAGCAGGAAGTTGTGCATCTAGTCCAAGGAGATAGGAGAATATGTTTTGTCAGTATTCACACTTAAAAAGACAATGTTGTTGAGAAGAATACTGAGATACAGGATACTAGACTAGATGGGATTGAGGTTCACAAAGACAAGGTGTTAGCAATTCTGGAAAATGTGAAAATAGATAAGTCCCCTGGGCCAGATGGGATTTATCCTAGGATTCTCTCGGAAGCCAGGGAGGAGATCGCAAAGCCTTTGGCTTTGATCTTTATGTCGCCATTGTCTACAGGAATAGTGCCAGAAGACTAGAAAATACCAAATGTTGTCCCCTCATTCAAGAAGGGGAGTAGAGACAGCCCTGGTAATTATAGACCAGTGAGCCTTACTTTTGTTGTGGGTAGAGCATTGGAAAAGGTTGTAAGAGATAGGATTTATAATCATCTAGAAAGGAATAAGTTGATCAGGGATCGTCAACACAGTTTTGTGAAGGGTATGTCGTGCCTCACAAACCTTGTTGAGTTCTTTGAAGAGGTGACCTAATAGGTAGATGAGGGAAAAGCGGTTGATGTGGTGTATATGGATTTCAGTCAGGCATTTCATAAGGTTCCCTGTGGTAGGTTATTGCACAAAATACTAAGGCATGAGATTGAGGGTGATTTAGTGGTTTGGATCAGAAGTTGGCTGGCTGAAAGAAGACAGAGGGTGGTGGTTGATGGGAAATGTTCATCCTGGAGTTCAGTTACTGCTGATGTACAGCAAGTTTTAGGGCCACTGCTGCTTGTCATTTTTATAAATGACCTGGATGAGGGTTTTTGAATGGTGGGTTAGTAAATTTGTGGACGACACTAAAGTCGGTGGAGATGTTACAGGTTAGAGAGGGATGTTGATAAGCTGGAGAGCTGGGCTGAGAGTTGGCAAATGGAGTTTAATGTGGAAAAGTGTGAGGAGATTCACTTTGGAAGGAGTAACAGGAATGCAGAGTATTAGGCGAATGGTACAACAGAGTGTTACAAGGGGACATAAATTTAAGGTGAAGGGTTGAAGGTATAGGGGGGATGTCAGGGATAGGTTCTTTACCCAGAGAGTGGTGGAGGCATGGAATGCGCTGCCTGTGGGAGTGGCAGAGTCAGAATCATTGGCGACCTTTAAGCGGCAATTGGATAGGTACATGGATGGGTGCTTAAACTAGGACAAATGTTCGGCACAACATCGTGGGCTTAAGGGCCTGTTCTGTGCTGTATTTTTCTATGTTCTATGTTCTATGTAAGATTCTTGGCAGTGTAGGTGAGCAGAGAGATCTTGGTGTTTATGTACATAGATCCCTGTAGTTGCCACCCAGGTTGATAGGGTTTTTAAAAGACATATGGTGTGTCAGCGCTTATTGGTTGAGGGATTGAGTTTCAGAGCCATGAGGTCATTTTGCAGCTGTACAAAATTCTGGTGTGGTCACACTTGGAGTATTGCATACAGCTCTGGTCACTGCATTATAGGAAGGATATGGAATCTTTTGAAAGGTTCAAAGGAGATTTACCAGGATGTTGCCTGGTATGGAGGGAAGGTCTTATTAAGAAAGGCTGAGGGACTTGAGACTGTTTTTGTTCAAAAGAAGAAGGTTGAGAGGTGACTTAATTGAGACATATAAGATAATCGAGGAGAAAGTGAGGACTGCAGATGCTGGAGATCAGAGCCCCGAAAATGTGTTGCTGGGAAAGCGCAGCAGGTCAGGCAGCATCCAAGGAGCAGGAGAATCAGGAGAAGAAGGGCTGATGCCCGATACGTTGATTCTCCTGTTCCTTGGATGCTGCCTGACCTGCTGCGCTTTTCCAGCAACACATTTTCAGCACATATAAGATAATCACAGGGTTACATAGGATGGACAGTGAGAGTGTTTTTCCATGGATGGTGATGGCTAGCATGAGGGGACAATTTAAATTAAGAGGTGATAGATTTAAGACAGATGTCAAAGATAGTTTCTTCAATCAGATTAGTAAGGGCATGGAACACACTGTCTGCAACAATAATAGACTCGCCAACTTTAAAGGCATTTAAATGGTCATTGGATAATCATATGGATGAAAATGGAATAGTATAGGATAGATAGGCTCAGATTGGTTCCACAGGTCAGTGTAACATCGAGGGCTGAAGGGCCTGTACGCGCTATAATGCTCGATGTTCTATATTCTATTCCCTTAGCTATAAAAGCCAACATTCAATCACTTTTTTTATTGTCTGCTGTACCTGTATGCTAGTTTTCTGTGAGTCATGATCAAGTACACCTAGATCCCTCTGCACCGGAGCACCCTAAAGTCTCGCCCCATTAAGATAACAGGTTGCCTTCCCATTTTTTTCAGCCCAAATGCATGACCTCACACTTATTCATGTTAAACTCTATCTGCCACATTTTGGCCCACCCTCCTAACCAATCTATATCCATTTGTAAGATTCTTATTTCTGCACTGAATTCACCATCCTGCTTATTTTTGAGTCATCTGCAAATTTAGTTTTGAACTGCTGTTTGTGAACAGTATTTATTGCATTTCTTTTAAAGAAATACAAAAGAGAAAATCTGTTAATAGTAATCATTAAGGTTGAGTGTTGAGTTTACCTGATTGGATAATCACTTACAGATATAAAAATAAACATTGATACCAGTCGTGGGTTGTAGACTGAGGAGCTACCTATTTGTAATGTTTCCTTTTGTGAATAACAATAAAACTGAGTTAAGATTGAATGCTGGTATTCCAGTTCACCAACAGCCTCTAAGAATGTTAACAAAAGCATCTCCCATTTATGATGTGAAGGCTGCTTAAGTACTACAGCCTCGCTGCAACTGGTGCTATCCTTACAGTTTAGGGCCTCTTGCTGAGGTGCAGTCACTTGGCACCATGCTGCCATTATGTATATTAATGTGGAGTGCAACATTGATAAGTTGCCTGCAGTGGAAGCATCAAGCAAATGCGATTCCTGTATGACATCGCTGTGTAATTTTAGTCTCCTGGAGTTCCACAGAGAAAGGACAGGCTTTCCAGCTGCAACAAAATTGGCAGAAATTTAGTAATATGGTTAGCTATCCTTCCTCTGTGCTTTTTTTAAAAACTGGTTTTACCAGATAGTATTAAAATTAATGGTGTTCTAACCTCTCATATCTACTCAGGTCAAGCCCCCCTGTACATCTATGCATTCCTGAAGCAGAATGACAGAATGATTTCACAAGTGACAAAAATAAACGCACTACAACTCAGACATAAATAATAATTTAACAATACTGATTACCTGGAAATCCACCATCATGATCTATGTATTGCGGAATTTTGCAGCCTGCTTCATTTTGGTACTCTTTGTCCTAAATAATTGTAGAAGTTTTTGTAACATTTTATTTAATTATAGGCCTAACATTGCCTTAAACATTATTTTTAGTAACTACAAGGGCAGAATTTTCCAATATTATTTTTAAACATTGGAGTGTGTATGTTAGATAGTGACCAACATGTTGCCCCCACTATCGGGATAACTCACCCAATCACTTGCCAATCACCTTGAACAATATACTTATAATGCTTGACTGATTACAACTGTCTGCAATTCTGATTATGGTAAAATCCCTGGATGAAAATCAGACAAACCCCTCAACCAACAGTGGTGGTATCTGATGAAGAGTTTATGCTCGAAACGTTGACTCTCCTGCTCCTCACATGCTCCCTAACCAACTGTGCATTTTCCAGCACCACACTTTTTGACTCTGACCTCCAGCATCTGCAGTCCTCACTTTCTCCTAGTGGTGGTACCTCTGACTGACCACAGTCCCCTTTAACTTTCAGACATGGCCATTCAGTTGAGGCAAATGAAATGTGTTTGCAGCATAAGGTGCTCATATATACTCTAAGTGAGGCATTGATGTCCCATGGTGACATACAGCAATATGTCCACCTTCTTCATGGTGCCATGCTCTGAATTGTGCCAAAATGATTGCCGTTCTGTTGTCACTATATAACTTGGATGAGACTGTATGAAGAATGGTTAGTAGGTTTACAGATGACACCAAAATTGGTGGTATCATAGACAGTGAAAAAGATTACAAAGGAATCTTGATCAATTAGGCCAGTGGGCTGAGAAGTGGCAGTTGGAGTGTTAATTTAGATAAATATGAGATGTTGCATTTTGGCAAGATGAACAAAAACAGGACTTACACAGTTAGTGGCAGTGCCATGGATAGTGCTGTAGAACAAAGAACCAAGTGTTCAGGTACATAGTTCATTGAAAGCTGTGTCACAGGTGGACAGAGTGGTAAAGAAGGTGTTTGACATGCTTACCTTCATTGCTCAGACTATGGAGTTTAGGAGTTGGGATATAATGTTGTAGTTGTACAAGAAATTGGTAAGGCCACCTTTGGAGAACTGTTACAATTCTGGTTGCCCTGCTATAGGAAGGATATTATTAAATTGGAGAGGGTGCAGAAAAGATTTACAAGGATGTTGCCAGGACTTGAGGGTTTGAGTTATAAGGAGAGGCTGGATAGGTTGGGACTTTTTTCACTGGAGCACAGGAGGTTGTGGGATGACCTGAGAGAGGTTTATAAAATCCTGAGGGGAATAGATAAGTTAAATATCAAAGGTTTTTTCCCCAGGTTTCAGAGTCAAAACTAGAGAGCATACTTTTAAAATGAGAGGAAAAAATTTCAGAAAGGACCTGAGGGACAATTTTTTCACACAGATGGTGGTTCAGAAGTGGAATGAACCAGAGGAAGTGGTAGAGGCAGATACAGTTACAATATTTAAAAGACATTTGGACATCTCTATGAATAGGAAAGGTTTGGCAGGTTATGGGCCAAATGGGATTAGTTTAATTTGGGAAACTTGGTTGGCATGGATGAGTTGGACTGAAGGCTGAGATGCTGCTGCTGACCCAAACGTTTCTGGCTCACAGTGTCAGAAATACAGCACAGCTGGGTTTTAAATATGGTACCAGCAGTGTTAGTGCTGCAAAGTCCTAGCAGTGGCAAGCACTTGCACCCTTCTGCCACATAATTCCATGAAACAAGTGCCAAAGAGGCCAGTCACATAATTAACAAGATAAAGGGAAGATTGAGAGAGATAAGTCAACATGAGCCATTGCAGACCACCCTCCATGAATATCACTCAAACAAACTTTACCAATATAGGGAAAATTCAGTGCAAACAGTTCATTATGACAGTATTTTGGCTTCAGGTCACTTATGGCTATCATTAAAAAGGGAGCTATCCTTCAATAACATCTAATAATTAAAGTGCTTTACGCGTGTATTTGCTTTTAGTGATCTGTTTTAAATTATCTTTAGTGCTTATGAAATTCTCAGAGAATAATATCAATGAAATAAAAGATTTTAATTTCCACTGTGTTATACATCTGTTCTATTAAGTTACTTAAGCCTAACTAAGGATTTTTCATGAAAATGTCTCATTAACAGCTTATGCCTAAACATAGATTAGATTTGTTAGCTTTGTTTCAGTAAGAATTCCATCTAAAGTACCATCCATGTTTGATAAAAAGGTTTCAGCAAAAATATTCAAAGTACATAAAGCTGATAACTGACAAATGTGCACTTGAAACATGACTTGACAGAACCAAGAATGCGTGTGCTATAATAAGCACTTTTCAATAATCACAATGGCCTGGTGAAAAGAGAGAATGCAATTTTATGATCTTGATCTGGTTTAACATCCAATTAATACAAATTATTCTGTATTTTTCTTCAAACTTCATACAACATCTTCATACAATACACAAAACCTGAAACAAGACATGTTGCCAATTTATAAAAGAGCACACAATTTGTAAGAAATAGAGTAAAACATTGGTGGTTATGATGATCTGCTTCTTACAGGTATATATTGCAATTTTCCTTTTATAGGTTACAGTAAGTGTTTAAGCAGAACACTGCAGTTTTAACAGAAACACGGATGTCTTATTTTCTTTTTATAGGCACACTGTTATAATTATGAGACTTAAACCATTTTGGGTTTGTAGCTTTAAATTCAGAGTATATGAAGGAGTCATGTGATCTTTTCTGTTGTCTACTCGACAATAAGCTTGAGCAGTTGGTTAGAGATCAAAGGAAGGCTTTTACTGGTTTACTGAGAAGATGGTGCAAGGTATTCATGCTTGGACACAATGGCAGTAACCTGAGTTCACAATGAGTTGATTCTGCATTTTCCAATATCTCAAAGGTTGACATCAAGTTGTAAACAGTTGTGCTGTAAATGGTTAATTTATTTTTGATATAAAATAAAGTTGTGTTTAATGATCACTAATTAACATGTCTCCCTGAATATAAGATTAATGTGTTTCACATTGTCATAGGGAAAGAGGGCCGACAGCATCATTTTTGAGATCAGGCTACAGGCCTCCCTATAAGTCAATTAATATCACACAATATCAGAAGTGCAATGTAGTCAGCATAGACAAAGACTGGTTGGCTTTCTGCTTTAGCATAGCTGGAGATTTATAGTCAAGAATACTCACTTTGCAGCTTTCCAAGGATTCCAAGAAATTCAGAGATTCATCCAGACTTGGCTGTTGAGAAGGTTGTGGGTTGTTGAGAGGGGAGAATCACTAGACATTTTTTGCTGGGAGATACAAGGAACCTTTTGAACACTAAGGACAGAGCCTGGAGATAAAACTACAACTATGAAATGGGATACAGGAATCTATTGAAAATGGAGCAATTGTGGAATACTTGCTATAATTCCACAAAGAGTGTAATGTGTGATATGCACAAAGTAAATATCCCTCTTTGTAATTTAAATTATCAGTTATCCACAAAAGGAAAGTAGCTTTAGTTAACAGGGTTTTAAATCATTTATTAGTGTAAAAGTCTTAAAGCATGAATCTTGACATGCCATTTTTCAGCTATTAACTAGAAGTTCAAATTTACTCTTAAAAATTATGGTCTCAACAGAGATTATAACAGGACATATTTCTGAGTTTGTAGGATGTATCTTTCATATGGAAGCAGATACATTTCTATTGGCAAAACCCAGTTGAAGCAACAGCATAATAGCTCTGACATTGCTGATTAGCATAAATTTCCTGACAGATATTTGTTATTTTTTAGAACATATGATATATTTTTCAATTAATAAAGACTTATATTTCAATATTTGTCCCGTTACTTGAAAAAATTCTAGGTATTTGGAGAAAATAATATTGAAGGTGAGATTGATAAAATCATAGAACTGGGTCTGATTGAATTTCAATATTTTCTCCAGTGACAGATTATTAAGAAATAAAATAATACACTATTTCACATTTAGTTTTATGGTATAGGCTTGGTTGAAAATGTTGTTCCACATGGCATTGATATTTTATGTCTGGGAGTCTCAAAAGTCATATTCATGCACACAAAAGAGAACTTAATGACTAGTGACAGCAAACAATGTTCTACAATTAATTGAACAGCATGCTTCCACTTCTATCCATAGCCAGAACTCCATAAAATAAACAGAATATCTCCCCCGTGACTTTAAGTTTTGGCATCCTATAGCTTATGTCACTGACCGGAGTCACCACGATGTTAATTTTAACAGCAATCGTTTTACAGAAATGAAGGACATGAGCGAACTCCTCCTCTCCCAGTGAACTGATTACACATGAGCAGGAATAAAAATTTTGCAGTGAGCGCATACAAGGGCAGCTTTCCTTATTGTGGATCATGTCAGTAACTTAGATTCAACATTGGATTTTAAAAATATTGCTGCTGAACACAATCCTTTTTCAAAGGATAGACTGTTCTACTTATATCAAGATGGGTAACTTCACTGACTGGGTATTAGCACTATTTTCTCATTTTGATTAAAAAGATGTCAGCATCCAAAAGTCTTGATCTCATTATCATACCTCGCTGCACAGTAAACTTTAATTTAATCCAAACCGGCAATATGCGTTAATAATAGCCTTAGAGGACCACAAATGTTAATTTTACATATCTTTCCTATTGACAAACTAGTACGAAGATGTGTCAAACTACAAAAAGAATTAAAAGAGACTTGGACTGCATCTCAGAGAACTTGAAACCAAATTAAAGCACTTTTGAAATGCAGTCACTGTTTAACAGTGTAATAACTAGATAAGATGCTTTGGTGATATTGTTTGAGGGATAAACATTGGCCAGGACATAAAATTACCTCACCCTGCTCCTCCTCAAATAGAATTATTTTGCATCCATTTGAGCAGGTAAATTGTGTCTCAGACGAACATTTCATCGGATGCCAAAAATGAAGGGAAGCAATCTAATCTACTTTATCATTAATTCACAAATATCAACAACATTATGGATACTCAGAATTTCTAACAAATTTCATGCAATTTTAGATTTATGCAATATCTTTCACTGCCAACGAAATATGTTAGAAATGAAGTTACCATTATAATGTGGAAATGCAACAACAATTTGACAATTTCCAAAAAAAAAGCTTAAATAACTTGACAGAGGCCAGTATCCCATTGCTAAGTCACCCTTTACTTTCACATGGGGAGTCCTTGACACTGATATAGATTCCTCATAACCAACTGTCAGAGTTAACAGAACCTCTGAGCCTCCTATTTATATTTCTCTCCCTGATTGGGGCTGTTAATTTGGTCCAATCAGGGAACTCATAATCTATGAGGTCCACCTGGTCTACTTTATTACAACCACTACATCTCTCCCCCTAGGATTCTGAGGACATGGGTTGGTTCTTTCTCTTGTAGCTCCTCCTGGGACAATTTAGCACCAGGTAAGATTTCTCCAACTCTACCTCTGATATGGGCAATGTAATATGCAGTAGCTCACCTCTTCTGCCTGGAGGATTTTGGAAGAAATTAATTCTCCTCTTCAGGTGGAAATGGTGTTGAGTTGGCAACATCCTCCATGTCCATCTCAGATTCCGAGCTATCTTCAATGTTTCATGGACAGAGAGAACCCATGTGTTACGGAACAGTTGGACAGGCAGTCAAAGGAGCCCGGCATGTTTTGCTCCCACATTGTTTGCGAATTTCCAGCTTTCATATGGTCCACATGGTTGTTTAGGACCGTCACACCTACCTGAACTTTATTCGTCATTGCACCTGACCTCGCATCAACCATGCCTCTAAGCCATGCCTTTAACCCATGTAGCCACTTGGATGCAGAATTGGCTTAAAGGTGGATTAGATTACTTAGTGTGGCAACAGGTCCACACCGACCCTCCAAAGAGCAACCTACCCAGACCCATTCCCCTAGACCTAACACTACGGGCAATTTAGCATAGCCAATTCACCTAACCTGCACATTTTTGGACTGTGGGAGGAAACCGGAGCACCCGGAGGAAACCCACGCAGACACGGGGAAAATGTGCAAACTCCACACAGACAATTGCCTGAAGCAGAAATTGAACCCGGGTCTCTGGCGCTGTGAGGCAGCAGTGCTAACCACTCTGCCACCGTGCTGCCCAAGACAGAGGGTGGTGATGGAGGGTTACTTTTCAGATTGGAGACCTGTGACTAGTGGAGAGCCACAAGGATTGGTGCTGGGTTCACTACTTTCTGTCATTTATATAATTGATTTGGATGTGAGCATAAGAGGTACAGTTAGTAAGTTTGCAGATAACACCAAAATTGGAGGTGTAGTGGACAATGAAGAAGGTTACCTCAGATTACAACAGGATCTTGATCAGATGGGCCAATGGGCTGAGAAGTGGCAGATGGAGTTTAATTCAGATAATTGTGAGGTGCTGCATTTTGGGAAAGCAAATCTTAGCAGGACTTATACACTTAATGGTAAGGTCCTAGGGAGTGTTGCTGAACAAAGAGACCTTGAAGTGCAGGTTCATAGCTCCTTGAAAGTGGAGTCACATTTAAATAGGATAGTGCAGAAGGCATTTGGTATGCTTTCCTTTATTGGTCAGAGTATTGAGCATAGGAGTTGGGAGGTCATGTTGCGGCTGTACAAGACCATTGGTTAGGCCATGTTTGGAAACTTGTGTGCAAATCGGGTCTCCTTCCTATTGGAAGGATGTTGTGAAACTCAAAAGGGTTCTGAAAAGATTTACAAGGATGTTGCCAGGGTTGGAGGATTTGAGGTTAGGGAGAGATTGAATAGGCTGGGGCTGTTTTCCCTGGAGTGTCGGAGGCTGAGGGGTGACCTCATAGAGGTTTACAAAATCATGAGGGGCATGGATAGGATAAATAGACAAAGTCTCTTTCTTGGGGTGGGGGAGTCCAGAACACAGGTTTAGGGTGAGAAGGAAAAGAGACTTATGGGGCAACTTTTTTCACGCTGAGGGTGGTACATGTATGGAATGAACTGTCAGAGGAAGTGGTGGAGGCTGGTATGATTGCAACATTTAAAAGTCATCTGGATGGGGATATGAATAGGAAGGGTTTGGAAGGATATGGTTCGGGTGCTGGCAGGTGGGACTAGTTTGGTTGGGATACCTATAGATAAGTTGGACCGAAGGGTCTATTTCCATGCTGTACATCTCTATGACTCTATGCAGGGCCGTTCCCATGGTTCCAACACCAAACTTCATCTTCTGAAGTAAACACTCTCTCTCTCTTGGAGGAGTCTTGTGTCTGGCATTGGTATTCCTGCTGCAATTTCACACTCTTAACTCACCTCCCCCAATCCCCGCCCTGGTCAGATTGAACCCAGTACGGAATCTTCTCATGAGCAACTCCTTTGGAGCTATCCATGTAGTTGCATGAGGGGTGGTCCTGTAGTCAAATAGGAACTGGGACAGTTAGGTATCTAGTGAAGCTGTAGGCGGTTTCTTTAAGCCTGCCTTCAAAGTTGGGTTCTTCTGTTTCTGCCAGACCATTGGATGATGAATGGTTTGGAGCTGTCCTTATATGGTAAACACCATTTGACTCTCGGAAATACTTAAATTCCCTGCTGGACGATGGCCTGTTATCAGGGACAAACACTTCCGGGAGGCTATGTATTCCAAAATATGCCCAGTTTTCTATTGTCGTCCCTGTATTTGCTGAATGAACTCTATGCACATCCAGCAACTTTGAATGGGTGTCCACAATGACTAAAAACATTGAGCCCATGAAGGGACCAGCATAGTTGATGTGTAACCAAGTCCAGGGTTTACCCAGTCATTCCTACAAATGTGGGGGAAGCAGCTGGTGGTAACTTTTGTCCTTGTTGGCAGTCTGGACAATTCCCCACTAATAGAGCGATATCTGCATTCAATCTGGCTTGCTTGACATAACTTCGGGCCAACATCTTCATTTTGGAAACCCCTGGATGACCCCAGTCGTGTTCAGTCAGTATCTGGCGACGGCCTTTGCTTGGGCTAGTCACTCTTGTTCCCAAAATAATATGTTCATCTCTACTGTGATCTGATCTCTCCGGGTCCAAAAAAGGTTTCAACTGTATTTGTGACAGCCCTCTGGTTTCCCCTCTCACCACCAGCTGTTTCATTTTGCCAGGACTGAATCTTTCTATGTCCATACTCTGATATTGTCAGCTGTGACTGACAATATCAGAAGAAAGTGAGGACTGCAGATGCTGAAGATCAGAATCGTGAGTGTGGTGCTGGAAAAGCACATCAGGTCAGGTAGCATCTGAGGGGCAGGAGAATGGATGTTTCAGGCAAGAGCCCTTCATCTTGTGACTAGAAATGTGTCCAGAAAATTTCCAACCATTACGGTTCTTCCTCTAACAGTACCATTGGTTGTGTACCTGCCAGTGGGAGATAACTCAACACATCCACATTTTCTACTTGGCCTCCCAGACTTAATGTTCACACTTAGTATTCGAGCCCACCGCTGAATTCTACCCGAAGCTATGGGCAGCACTGCCTTGTGCTCTTTGAGTACATCTAGCAGGGTTTCGTGGTCCATTATTATTACAAATTTACATCCTCACAGTTTGGTGGAATGTCCTGACTCCAAATGTGGCCACAATCCCTTCTTTCTCTATCCGGGTATATTTACACTCTGCACTAGCCAAGGTTTTGGATGTATACACTATTGGACATTCCTCTCCAATGGGCCACTTATGAGCTAATATTACCCTGATATCTTTCGGAAGGAATTACATATCAATACCAGATTAGATTAGATTAGATTACTTACAGTGTGGAAACAGGCCCTTCGGCCCAACAAGTCCACACCACCCCGCCGAAGCGCAACCCACCCATACCCCTACATTTACCCCTTACCTAACACTACGGGCAATTTAGCATGGCCAATTCACCTGACCTGCACATCTTTGGACTGTGGGAGGAAACCCACACAGACACGGGGAGGACGTGCAAACTCCACACAGTTAGTCGCCTGAGGTGGGAATTGAACCCGGGTCTCTGGCGCTGTGAGGCAGCAGAGCTAACCACTGTGCCACCGTGCCGCTCATCAGATCTTGCTTAGCTGTATCTTCACTTTCCTGAAAGCTGTGGCTTGACTATACAACCATTTCCAAGGCTTACCATATTTTAGGAGTTGATGCAGAAGTGCCTGGATGGAGACCAGTTCATGTATGAAGTTTCTGTAATAATTCACCAGCCCAAGAAAAGATCTGAGCTCCATTACAGACGTGGGACCCAGGGAACATCTGATTGCCCTCACTTTGTTTTCCAATGGGTGTAACTCAATCTTGTTGACTCTGTCGGCCAAGTAGGTCACAAGGAGTACCTGGTACATGCACTTTTCTCTAAGATATACGCTCACCTGGGAGAAACATCTGTGGACAATGTCCAAGTTCTCTAAGTGCTCCTTATTGCTCTTCCCTGTTATTAGCATAACATCTAGATAAACGGTGACCTGGGGTAAACCAGATAGGTTCTCCAATGTCCAATTGCACAGGCTGTTGACACCCCAAATGGTAGTCTCATGTATTGGTAAAATCCCTTATGGGCATTAATTGTAGCATATTTTTGCAAATCCTCCTCACCTAGGGCGGCACGGTGGCACAGTGGTTAGCACTGCTGCCTCACAGCGCCAGAGACCTGGGTTCAATTCCCGCCTCAGGCGACTGACTGTGTGGAGTTTGCACGTTCTCCCCGTGTCTGCGTGGGTTTCCTCCGGGTGCTCCGGTTTCTTCCCACAGTCCAAAGATGTGCAGGTCAGGTGGATTGGCCATGCTGAATTGTAGTGTTAGGTAAGGGGTAGATGTAGGGGTATGGGTGAGTTGCGCTTCGGCGGGGCAGTGTGGACGTGTTGGGCCGAAGGGCCTGTTTCCACACTGTAAGTAATCTAATCTAATCTAATCGCAATTTCAAGTACACATGGCTCATGCCCAGCTTCATGAAGGAAAGCACCCCCTGTCAGCTTTGTGTATAAATCTTCTAGGCAAGCCATTGGGTATTTATCCAGCTGCAAAATGCAGTTTACTGTTTGTTTAAAATCCCCACAAAGGTGAACCAAACTGTTTCAGTTGGTACGACTGGTGCTGCCCATTCCACAAACTGGACTGGTTTGATGATTCCTTCACTTTCCAGACTTTTGATTTCTGCCTCTACTTTTGTGCATAATGCAAATGGCACTAGGCAGGCCTATCAGAATTGTGGAAATGCTTCCTCTTCAACATGCAAGTGGTCTTGCTTCCTCTGATAGTCCCCAGACCTTCCTGAAAAACCTTTGGCTATTTAATTAGGACCTCACTCAGGTAGCTAGTTTCTAACTGAAAAATGTCATGCCAATCTAGGTGAATCTTTCTCAACCAATCTTGCCCCATCAAGCTTGGGCCTGAGCTTTTACTATAATCAATGGTAGTTGAAGCAGCTATTTCTCATGCAAAACCGGAAACGAACTTGTATTCTTAATCTGTAAAGGCTCCCCATTATAGGTTCTCAGTCTAACCAAGGTCTTGCACAAACTTCAGGGTTTGAGTCCAGAGTAAAGTTTGTTAAAGATTGGTTCTGCAATCACTGAAAAGGCCATGCCAGTATTCACCCCCAGTAGAACCAGCAGAATGTTTAATAGATGTTTATTTTGATTGGTTCTGATTTTAATGATGCTAAACAATTTAATTGTTCCAAACCAGATATAGATAGACTTTCCTGGCTGTGCACTCTCCTGGACACTGACCTATGAGTTATCTTAGTCAATTTAGGCATAGTGCGACTCTTCTGCTGCCTTGAGTCTGCACACCAGTAGCAACTACAATAGCTTGCTGGCCCAGATACTGAAGAAAATTTTAATGATTTGGCCAAGGGTTTTGCTGTGGGCTGACCTAGAGTCCCTCTGTTCAGAATATGTCCTGAGTGTGGCTATGCAATTGCTTTCACTTATGAGATGTTTCCTAAGCTCAGTCAGACTGGTGAGGGTGTCCAATTCTAAGCAAATACTCTGCAACTTATATGCTCCACTTGCCACATTTTCCAATGATGAAGCCAGTTGTAGTGACTGTTTGAAGTCGAGATGGGCTTCAAGTAGTAAGCACTTTTCTATGGTTACATCTTTAATCCCATATTCCGAATGGCTCTCAGCATCTCATTAAGGGTTAAACCAAAGTCATATGCCTCTGCCAGTCATCTTAAACTAGTCAAAAATTCCAATGCGGATTCCCCTGGTCCTTAAATTGCCAATTGATACCAAAAGCATTTCAGAATTAGAGGTGGCTTGGGGTCGTAATATTCCTCAGCTAAATCTGTCACTTCTTGAAAGGTTTAAGTATCTGGTGCTTCAGGAAATGTTAGGCTCCTAATAACCAAATTGCCAATTGCCTGACCTTCTTCTGTGGCTACATCTGAGCCTGGGTGTCCCTGGAGAAGGAGCAAGTGGTGTCTACCAACACCCTTAAGCTGCTAAGGGAGAGGTGGGCACTGCAGGCTGTGGAATGTTTTATTACCCCCTCCAACTCTATTTTGATTTAATCCCTGCCCTCCCTTTTACTTTTTTGATAACACAGCATTGCCCTTTGTTGAGAGAGGTATTGCTTGTCACTGGCCACTCAGGTGTTTCCTTTCTTGAATTGAATAAAGGTTTGCACACCTGTTGTCTTTCACTGTGTCTCACACCTGCACACACATAACATAAGTGCTGGGGGACAACAAGCACTGCTGCAGTTAGGTGTGGGTAAAAGGAAGAAAGCACTTTATATTTTTTTCTTAAGTGTGCAACAAATGACTTTGCAGTTTGTGCCAGATATCCTATCATTAATTTGTCTCCACCAGATTATTAACCAGATGCTGATAACAAGGATTTGTCCTAGTAGACACTAACTGGAGGTAATCAAAATACAGTTCAAGCTTCATAAAAGAAAATAAATCCAAGTTCATGAAAACAACTGAAGATAGTAACATTCCATCCAGATATTAGCTTGATGTTTAAATCTCTATTCAACTAGGCCTAATATAAATGAAGAGGGCTTTATCACTACTGCTGCTGACATTCACCTATCAACAGGGCATGAACTAATTTTATTTTCTGTATATCATTGGAACTAGAATTGGATGCTGAAAGATAATGTTGTTACACCCCTTACTTAGAAAATATCATACCCTAATGAATACTGAAAAATGAAACAATTGTAGTTTTTCAGTTCTTGAAAATGCCACATTTCATCAATTTAAACTTTTAATCTGTGCATTGAAGGATCATAGTTATTATCAATTTTTAATGAACTAGAGAACATCTCAGTAAGAGATATGTTAGGTCTAACTAATAATAATATCTGCAAAATTTAGTTAACTTACAGATTTGAAAAATCCATTTTTACATCAGTAGTTCCATCATGACCTAGAATATTTGAACAGTAACCTCCAGATTTTCCAGGAGGCAATTAAATTTCTCTATTCATTAAACACTAAAATTGAAAGCACAGGCAATTAATCAATGTAGGGGAACTGATTATTTACTAGGCCCCTTCTGCTGAATATAAGTGCAGTATTCACGTTTATGCCAAATCTTACGTGTTGAAATATTAAATTACAGCAAATAAAACAGTGAGGAAACTTAAAAGGAAGTTTGTTACTAGTGATCATGACATTAATAGTCATGTTATTAAAACTTAATTTTATTTTACCATGGTAAAATTAGAATATCTGGTTAAAAATGTAGAAGTCCCAAAGCACAATAAAATAGATATCAATAAAGTACTAAAAAATAGTCATATTGGACTCAAAATGTCAACTTAGTTCTCTGTTCATAGATGCTGCTCGACCTGCTGAGTTTCTCCAGCGATTCCTGTATTTATTTCAGATCCCCAGCATACTTTTTTTTGTAAACAGATAAATATGATAGCTTAAAAGCAGAACATTGGCACAAAGAGAAAAGAAAAATGAAATGATTGCTGCTTCCTCTTAGGGTTAGTAGGGAAATGCTGCCATGTAGTGGGTTACAAAGTACATATTAGATCCACCAAAACCATCATATTTTCTTCTGCTATCAACACAATTTTTTCTTGGGTCTCGGTCCCCAAGGCAAATAAAAGGACTGAGCTCAACATCCACAACTCCTAATTTCCAGTCATCTGTTATTTTAAATTTCTGTCCAAGTATAACTCTGATGTATTCTACACTTTTCCAATTAAACTCAATGAAAATAAAATCTCATTTTACAATTAGGCACCTTATAGCCTTCCAGATATTAAGTACAGCAATTTCAGATCATACAAATGGTTCCCAATTTCTTTTGTTTTCCTTGTGAGGTATTTTACTTTATATATGAATGGCAACTGTTAATGATGATTTTGCTTTTTTCCCCAATTTATGCCTGGTTTGGCCTCATCTCTTTTTTTCCTCTACTTGCCACATTACTATGCACTTCTGTCTTGACCAATCATCTCTCATATCATTTAATCTCCCCTACCTTCCACCCTATTACTGACATTGTTTTTTTTTCCCATCTGCCACACCCTCTTTTCCCTGCCTCACTATTTGCTTCAAACCTGTTACATCTCTAATTTTACTTCCATTCTGCCAAATAATTATCGACCTCTACAATTAGGTCTAACTCTTTCCACAGATGTTGCCTGACCTGCTGAATATTTCCAGCATTTGCTGTTGTTATTTCATATTTGCAACATCCATAGAACTTTGCTTTCTCTGACTATTTATTTTGTAAGCACAGCTAACCACATTTCGAGGACATTTTTGCTGTAATTAAAAGCAGCATCAGTAGTAAACACTGACTGTTTTTGCAAAGCAGTTACAAATTGGGATTTGATAATTTTATCAAGAAATGCTTGGATCTTTTTGAAGAGCCAAATAGGAGTAAATCACTTATCATATTCTTTATTTTTTAATCTATGATGCTGTGTCAATTTTAAGTGGGTTGACCGTAGTTTAGACGTCACTGACGTCTGACAGGTAACAGCAGCTTTCAAACAGTGGTCAAGTGTCCAGTTCTGTTTATTGAATTTTCTTTGCTCTTTTCTGACAATTATCTTCTGCAGTAGTTCAACACCCGAATTTTTGTTTTTGCTTTCTCAGTCTTTTTTTTTAATCAAAATCACAAATTTCAAACTCTGAAGTTCAAATATTTGAAACAATATATCTTTCAAACATATTGGAAAATGCATCATAGTAATAATAAATGTTAGCAATGTTGGCTGAAATTAACTGAGTTAAATACCTATTACAACCATAATATGTGGTTTTACAGCATAGTTTGTGTGCTGCATTGAAAATGGCAACACTAACCAGATATCCTAATGATGCAACATTCTAACAGAATTAGTGGTGAGATTGTAACAATTGTAAGTCATGCTAATGATAGTTTTCCTTTATTACTGTCACAGCCCAACAACTTCCTGCATCCACCACCAAATAGAAAGGAAATCAAATTTCAAAGCTAACCAAGTTTCTACTGCCTGTATTTTAGTCACAGAACATTTAGGAGATAGAGTGCGATTCCAAGAACTGGAATGATAGAGATCATCTGAAAAAGTATTGCTCTTTAAAACTAATTCAATATTTTTTTCTCTTTTAGATGCAAATTATATTTTGAAATCAAGCAAAGACTTTCAGAAGAATAAATGATGGAAACGTAAAATGATTGAGTTTTAGATGACTTTGACTTCACCATGCTCTTTTGGGGTTATGAGCTTGAATGAGAGGGAAATAATGAAGTTCAGGCAACATGTGGTTTGGGCAGGAAATGGATAACAATGGAGTAATAAATTAATTTGGTAGAGAAGAGCTATGGTTAGCATTAAGAGTGATGGAGTAATATGAAATGCAGAAAATTTTAGGCAGAAGATAATTTGAGGTAATTTGAGAGAATGCCACTGTCATCATGATTTGAATGAATATCAATGTTAATATTTTTTGCTGCTGCAGCACATGTATGGAATGAATTTCAAAAGGAAGTGGTGGATATGGTACAGCTACAATGTCTAAAACACATTTAGCTAAGACCATGAATAAGAAATGTTTGGAGGAATATGGGTCAAGGGCAGGCAGGTAAGACTAGCTTGGTTAGGGATTCGGGTTGGCATGGACTGATTGGACCAAAGGGTCTATTTCTCTGCTGTATAATTGTATAAATTGTCACTACTATAAGCTGTATCTGTGGATTGTGCTACTCCCATAGACTGAGGCCTGCATAATTGTCTCCTCAGTGATTCAATCTACCATTGGATGTCAGTATGACACTTTTGAAGATGCTCTATGCTATCTTTATCTTAGAAAATTCTTCTCATTCTCAGAAAGTCCTACAAACTCTTCATTAACATTCTAATATAGATTATACTGTTTATAACTCTCCAGTGCAGTGCTTCCTCTTCAAATCCCAATCACATGTCTCTGCTGAGATCAGAGTACCATCAGCATCTACATCATCAGCATTAATATATTTATTTCCCATTATACTACAGAGGGAATGGGAAATGAGGTGCCGAAGACTGTCATGTACATTTTTAATGCAACATGCACCAGAAAATGCAACCCAAAACCCTCAAGTTCCTTTTCTTTCAATGTCAGTCAGCAGTAGGCACCTGAAAAGCAAAGAAGATAAAAACAAAGGAAACTGAAAGGACAGAAAGAGAAGCAGAAACACAATTGTGCTAAGGCAGAATTAGAGCAAGTTTTCTCACTTAATTTATGCAATGCTATGGGAGATCCATGAATTTGATTAAAATATAAATGTAGAGATACCTTGTAAGGATGTAAGCATGGAAGTGGAACATAAATCCCACAAAAGCATTTGTGCATTACCGTGCACTTGCTGTGTGCTTTCACAATCTTTTTTTAGTTTATGTCTGCTTCACCATTTTGAGAAACATCCTTGAGAAACGTCCAGAACCCAGGAGAAGAATTTTTCTGAGCAACAATCATGACAGAAGTTGTTGCCCTGCTTTGTGAGTGATTGAGACCTAACTGGCCATTCATTCACACTGTAGGTAAAACATAATGAAGACTTAGTACCCATCAATTTTTATAAGTCTGATAAACTTCAGATTTGTCAATATTATTGTGGATGTCTCATTCAGAGCAACAGGTTGTTTTTTTAATATGACTCTTTTTGCCCAAATTATCTATTGATTCGAATAACTATGATCACAGGGCTTTTAATATATTTTGTAATCAAGTTATCACAAATTAAAATGCAATACAAATTAGAAAATAGTATTCTGTTTAGCTAAATAAGATCTAAATTAATTTCAAATTCAACTTGTTGCATGATTAAGCATTGATAAGGGATTACATTATTATACTTAACTTGAACTGAGCACACAGAAATAGAGGGTAAAGGTTCAAAATTAATTAGATTAATCAATCGAAGAAATTCCATGACCCCAGCAATGGTAAATGTATGGGAAATATTCCCAGCAAAAGCAGTTAGTGTCATCCATTTGCTTCCTAAAGAGCAGCATAAATAAATGAGGAACAGAATTGGAAATTAAAGACTGAAGTGACTAAATGTTCCATCGGACAAAGTAGTCCCTCATGCTACCAATCTTAAGAGGGGGTCATGATTTGTTGAGTAGATCAGGGAGGTTGGTAAAGAGAAATGGGTGTGTTGGGGGACGGGGGGAAGCAGTGGGGAAGAAGAGAAAAGATATAGAAAGGATGTCTGAAGTTTTGTTTGATTACCTTTGGGGAATATTTATTCAGAATTTTTCCTCATGAGATTAATTAGATGCAGTAAAACCCACAATAGTATGGATTTGAAATTGCTGGTGGAAGGAAGGCCTTGATTAAACTGAATTCCTTTATGTTTTCTATCCTATGGGAGATGGGGAGGGGAGGAGGTTGAGAGATTCTGGTAAACTTAGTTCTTAAATTCAGCTGATGGCCACAGCACAGATCATATGTTCTGTCTGAAATTATGCTGCAGGGTTTCGACATGTGAACTCAATATTCACTATATTATTAAATATTGAAGTATTTTATTTGAAACACATACTCTGTTGTTTTAAAGAGAGTACGGGATTGAAAAAATTGTGTAAAACATTCATATACTCATTCTATTGGGTAATATACATAAAGACATCTGCAAACAAGCATCATGGAGAAACAGTGCATTTGATACAAATCAAAATAACTTCTTAAAAAATTAAAGGTTTTTCCTGAGTTCTAAAAGCCTCAAGGATTGACTCTCACTTCCTTTTCTGTTGCTTATTTAACATATATTATGAACAAGTCCAAAGGGGTGAATAAATTCCTCTGTTTGCGCTCCTGGGATTACTTATGGCCCGACAAGAGTTTGAATCTGTTTTAAAACTGTGACCCTTTTTAATTCAATATGTACTTGACTACATGCAATGCTATTTAGGAACATGGGAGCAGCAGCAGTCCATTTAGCTCTTTTGAGCGTGGTTCACCATTCTAGATCGCAGATGATCATCTGCCTCAATGTCTTATTCTCATGCTATCTCCATGATCTTTGAGGTTTTAGTAACCAGCATTTATCAATCTTGGTCTTGAAATTAGTCAACAATTGAGCATCTAGAGCTCTCTGAAGTAGAGAATTCCAATGATTCATGAATGACTGACTGAGTGGAGAAATTCCTCCTTGTACAAAGAAATAAGTCAAACAGATCTCAGGTTGTCTGACATTAAAGAATTAGTTTTATTCTAAACTCACTCAAGTAAACTTTGAAACTTATTAAAATACAAAAACCGTTCTGAATTCTATAAAATACAAGGTGGAAGTAGAGTTGAAAAGCATAAAATCTTTAAGTAAAAGAGTATTAAGAGGTTTCTTTGGTGGTCTTGAAGTTCGCTGGCATTGTGCTTATGTAAGCTAATTGCAGTTCTTAACAGTCTATTCTTCTGGAGACAACCATTTTCCAGAGTTGGTGCTAGTGCACTTTAAGTTCCTTTAACTTTTAAATTCTCTATCTGTAATGTATTCCAACATGTAACGAGGGATCTGAGCTTAAAACAAAACTATTGAGAGGAGGAGTTGTTTCTATTCTATCCTGCAGGATATTTTGATGTTATGCCTTTTTTTAAACAAATAGACTAAGTTATAAGCATAGATTGTTACAAAGGGGACCTCGAGTAGTGTCATTGAAAGAAACAGGGACGTCTTCAGAACCTTTTTGCATATTTGGTGGGTTCAGTTTTGATGGATTTCCTCCATCTCTACGAGTGTCTCCAGATGAGATGGCTGCTACTGACTGTCTTTAAAGCTTTTTTTATCTGCCCCAATCAGATCAAACAATACCAAATGTGAAATGTGGAACTTCTCCTGTTAAATCAGATTACAGATTATTTTAGAAATTTGACCTTGGTTGTAGATCAGGTAACCTCTGCAGCTATTGTAAGAGTGTCCTAGCTCTGTTACAGGAATTTCTTTGAAGTGGCCACCCTAGATATTAAATTAGTTAATGGGAATAGTGCTTAATAGTATCTATTACAACTTCAAGACAAATGTGAGTAATTTCTTGCAATAGTGTTGAAGCATGACTTACTTACATTGTACATGAACTCACGTGGAGTTGTACACATGAAAGAATGGGGTATTAACCTTCTGGAAAATGGTTAACAACATTTATTTTGCTTCTTTACTAATACACAATGTATTATATGATTAATTGTGCATTTTGTCAAATCTCTTCTCAATCAAAACATGTCTACCATGAAGACAATAGGCAGAAATTTATGGAGGGAGGGTTCTTAGCAGATAACATCTCCGCGCACCCCCCCCCACCCTCCACACACACATTCCACCCCCCCCCCCCCCCCATACCAGTCGAAGAAATATTTGCATTGAGCCACTAAACAAATAATGAGCCTGCCATACAGTAGACAGGTGCTGTGGGTGAGCAAAATGAGGGCAGAATGGGAATTCCGCTTTTTATTGGGAAGGGGATTCCACCGTCCGGAGCTACCAGCCAATGACATTGGCTGGGGGCTCCAACACTCCAGACAGTGCCAGATCTCCATACCAAACACTGCAAACAATCCTCTGATGGATCCTGGATTGCAGTAAATCAGGGGTTTTGCCGATCGGAAGGACAGACCTATCAGTAGTGGTAAAGAGTAGCATACAGTCAGAAGGGATTTGCTCTGGGAGTTTCCAATGTTGACTCTGAATTCCATAATATCTTATGACATTCGGTCAAACATGGGAACCTCCCACTGATTACCACGTATCGTTCTCTTAGCTTCAACATCCCCCTACTCTGTGGCACTGTCACCATGCTAAATAGGATACATTTGGAATGCATCTAGCAACTCAAGACATGGCAACATGAAGCACTGAGGGCCATTGACATCGTAAAATCCCTAGACTGTGGAAGCAGGCCATTCAGCCCACCACATCCACAATGACTCCCCACCCCCCCACCCCAAAGAGCATTCCACCCAGACCCATCCCCACCCTATTCCTGTAATCCTGCATTTCTCATAGCTATCACACCTAGCCTGCACATTCCTGGACATTATGGACAATTTCCCATGGCCAATCCAGCTAACTTGCACATTTTTGGAATGTGGGAGCCACCCGAAGGAAACCCACACAGACATGGGGAGAATGTGCAAATTTAGAAAACCAACCGAGGCTGGAATCGAACCTGGGTCCCTGGCACTGTCAGGCAGCAGTTCTAACCGCTGAGTTATAGTGCCACCTCAACTGCAGCAAGATTGTACTCCAACACAATCTGCAACCTCATAGTCCAGCATACCCTCCCTCCTCTAACATTACAGTCAAGCCAGTCATCAATTCAACAGAGTGTAGGAGGACATGTTAGGAGCAGCAACAGGCATACCTAAAAATAAGGTGTCGGCCTGGTGAAATTATGAAACAGGACTACTTGTATGACAAACAGCATAAGCATCAACTGATAGGCAGAGCTAAGCAATCCCACAACTTATGGATAAGATCTAAGCTGTTCAGTCTTGTCACACATCGTCATGCCACATGTAGTTATGAAAGGTGGTGTTTGAAGAAGGCAGGTCCACAAATATTCCCATCTACAATGATGGAAGAGCCCAGCATGTCAGTGTAAAAGCTAAGGCTGAATCATTAGCAATAATATTAAGCCAGAAGTGCTAACTACTGATCCATCTTGGCCTCCTTCAGAGATTACAGTTTCCAGTCTTCAGCTAATTCAATTTACTCCTTGTAATATAAAGACATGGTCAGAGGTACTGGATATTACAAAGGCTATGGACCTTGAGAACATTCCAGCAATAGATCTGAAGTCTTATGCTTCAGACCTTAGCCAAGCTCTTTTAGCACTGCGATAACACTGGCATCTATCAGACAATGTAAAGAATTGTGCAGGTACATTCTGTACCCAGAAATCAAGAGAAAGCCAACCCAGATAATTACTGTCCCCATCAGTTTTCTCTTGTTCATGAGTAACATGATGGAAGGGGTCATCAATAGTACTGTCAAGCCATACTTGCTTTGCAATAGCCTGCTTTCTCCCACTTAGTTTTGGGGCTGCCAGGATGATTTGGCTTTTGACTTCACAACAGCCTTTAAATTCAAGGCCACATTTGACTGAATGCAGCATTAAGGACCCCCAGTAAAATTAGGGCCAATCTAATCAGGGAACATTCTCCATTGATTGGAGACATTCTTGATGCAAAGGAAGATGGTTGTAATTGTTGAAGGTTAATCATTTCAGCTCTAGGACACCTCTGCAGGAGTTCCTAAGGGTAGTGTCCAAAGTCCAAGCATCTTCAACTGCTTCATCAATGACATACCCACCATCATAAGGTCAGAAGTGGGGATGTTTGCCAATAATTGCTCAATGTTCAGCTCCATTCGTGACTCCTCAAATACTGAAGATGCCCATGTCCAAATTTAGCAAGACCTGGACAATATCCAGGTTTGAGCTGACAAGTGGAAAGTAACATTTTCACCACATAAGTGCTGGCAATGCCCATCACCAATAAGACAGAATCTAACAATCACCCTTTGACATTACCATCACTGAATCCCTCACTATCCACATCCTAGGGGGTTACCACTTACCAGAAACTGAACTGGGCCAGCCATATAAATACAATGGCTATAAGAGCAAGTCAAAGTCTAGGAATCCTGCAGCAATTATATAATGCCTGACTCGTAAAGCCTGTCCAAGTCAGGAGTGTGATAGAATGCTACCTCACCCCCCCACCCCCCAACCTGCTTGATGAGTGCAGCTCCAATACTACTCAAGAAACTTGATACTATCCAGGACAAAGTAGCAATTTGCTTGACACCACATCCACAAACAGTGATTCCCTCAACCACTGACACACAGTAACAGCAGTGTGTATCATCTATAAGTTGTACTGCAGAAATTCATCAAGCGCTTTGCAACCCCATGGCCATGACCATTTAAGACAATGGCAACAGATGCAAAAGAGCACCACCACTTGCACATTTCCTTCCAAACAACTCAACACTGACTTGGAAATATATCACCATTTCTTTAGTGTTACTGGTCAAAATCTAGGAATTCCCTGTCTAATGGTATTGTGGATTTACACACAAGACATGGAATACAGCGATTCAAGTAGCAGCCCGTCACCAACACCCCCTCCTCAAAGACCCCACTAGGTTGGGCAATAAATCCTGACCCAGCTAGCAATGCCCACATACCCTGAGCAAATATATACCATTTTTCTTTAGGATTCAGCAGAGTACTAATTGTATTAGAGTATATTAAAGCTCTATTTGCACTTGCTCCTGAGTACTGGGCCTGAAATTCTAATCAGCGATCATAACTGGACATTTTAGTTACTTCCTGGCTATGGCCTCACTCATACATCACGATTTTCTAAGTTTCAGGCAACCAAAGGCCAGGAAGCAGAATCACCACTCAATCCAGGAAGGCAAGTGAGAGGACTAAATGGCAAACTCTCCAAGGGATGGATGGCCTAGTGCTGCAGCTATGGCCCAGTGGTTATTTACCACGACAGAGGTGGGGATTCCTTGTGTGATCAAGCACTATCCTGATGCCACCCTGAACCGAGTCCATACAGATCAATGTGGGTTGCCTGCAATTCCATTTGGAAAGCTGATTTGATGTGAGATTGAGTCTTAATAAGCTCCTTAATTACATTCAATAAAAAGAAAATAGCTTATTAGTGGGTCACCACTCTGACACCAAACCACTGTCCCTCTGGATCAGGATCTGGATCAGGCCTCTGATGGTTTTAAAAGTTCTGTCTCTGGTGTCAATGAATCTAATATGTCATCATCAAACCCAAGTTTTACAGCCACCATTCGGCTACTCTGATGGTCTGCGACAAACTAGCCCTATATATGCACACATTTTCCCAACAGCCCCAACCCAAAATGCTAACTGTTAACATTAAGGGAAATGTATGTGGGATTTTGGTTCACATTAAAGGATTGAGAAGAATGTTGAGGAAGTACCTCAATGCATTAGAAGGAGTTATGTTTATTTAACTTGTCTTTAGTACATCTTGAAATCAGATAAAAGGCTGGCTTTTCCAGCAATTCCCTCACACCCCAAATCAACTGGCATTTAATGGAAAGTGAGCTTTTCACAAATAAATGCAGATTCTTTTATATTTCTATCCTTTAGTGTCCCCCAACAATAAGTGTGTATGATGTCAGAGAAAATGAAAGCTTTAGTCGAACTAACTTTTCATTAAAATACAACTCTTGCTCACTGGTATTAAATGTACCAGCAAAGTATATTTTAAAATCCACAAAGCTAAAAAAAAATGCAAATTCTATTATGAAATTAAAGGAGATAACACTATGGAGTTCAAAGTCTGGATAAGTGCAAAGAGTCAATTGGTAATGATTTTTCCAAGTGTGAAATATGATTTATAAACACTGGAGTGCACACAAGTAAAAACAATTGTCAGAAATGAGTCAAGAATTTCTTTTTCCTCTGGCCACAATGTTTTATCTTCACAGGTGAGAAACATCTTTCAGCTCTGAGTCTGTTGATTACAGATTCCTACCAGTTCTTTTGCAACACAGGAAAAGGCTGTTTAAACGGCACAGCAAAGCAAAATTGTTAAATTTCAGTAAAAGAGGGAATTGAAATGAGTTAATCACTGAACAATTTTTTTAAAATCAAAAATCGCATGCATGGTGGGTCAGTGGTTAGCACTGCTGCCTCACTGATCCAGAGGCAGGTTTGATTCCAGCCTCAAGCAACTATCTGTGTGCAGTTTGCACACTTTCTGCGTGGGTTTCCTTTGGGTGCTCCAGTTTCCTCCCTTGGTCCAAAGATGTGCAGGTTAGGTGGACTGGAAAGACTAAATTGCCCATAGTGTAGGTTAGCTGGATTAGCCATGGGAAATGTAGAGTCACAGGGATAGGGTAGGGGGTTGAGATAGATGGGATGCTCTTCGAAGGGTCAGTGTGGACTTGTTGGGCTGAATGGCCTGTTTCCACGCTGTAGGGATTCCATGATTTGTACAAGAAAGATGAAACAAGTAAATTAAAGGAAAAAGTATGTTCATTAATTCCTAGCACAGGCTCAAAATAAATAATTCTCTTCCCATACTTATTAGCAAACTGATTAGCATTGGGAAGACTGGCTAAAATGTGTACCATTTAATTTCCAAACTTCACAATTGGGAATTATCTTTCAGAGATTGGTGTAATTGATGAACAAATAGATAATGTTTTGTTGCCTGGTTATAGCAACAGATAAATATGATTCATACAGTTCTTTAATTATGTCATAAGTTGGCTCAGTCAGCTTTATTCTCCATGTACTACACTGGTACAGTATTGCCAACACAGCAATTCATGAAACAAGCAGCAAAATTACTTCTCATGAGATCTCTGTGCTCATATCTGGGTCTGTACCTTAAATAGAATAGTGTATCTTTTTGACAAAGCTTCTTGCCATATGCCCTTATCTCTTCCTAATGATGTTTGCTGTTATTATCATTATTTCCCCTGAAGTACTATACACTATTTTACTGCAAATTGACAAGACCGAGTACATACTCAAGCTAGCTAAAGCTGCTCATCAGAGACAAGTACAGAATATTATAGGAAACACACATCTACACCCACACAGTTTGTTTCTAAGCAGCTCAGTTCTCCAGAACACTAAGTCTTTCCACACTTATGCAAAGAGACTGGCTTTTTGCCAAAGCTTGGCTTCTATTCAAGTGTTCAATCTGTTTAGAATTCCCAGGTGCAAATGTATTTTCAAGCCTATTCGTGGTTATTTGCAATTTCTCTGCTTATTGCTTTGAAATGTGAACAATCAGCTTGCTGCATGTTGCAAAGTTTTTCCACATTAGGTAATTTTTATATGGTCATGGGCTATCAATAAACCATTCACAGACACAACAATCATGCCTTCCCGGGACAATTCCAGTGGTGGCTATGTTACTCAAATATTTCAGAAACATGCATGTGCAATGTGTATATATAAGCATTAGACAGAAGTTGTGCTACATTATAGGTTCTATCCAGCCCAGCTGGAAAAACACTACAATACTATTTCTAAAATTAATAGCCATCGGTCTGTCTATAGAAAACTTGGCTCAACACTCCCAAACTGGTAAACCCCAAGATTCTACTCTTCTTTAAGCACACCATTTCCTCCTTTTCCTCATTTATAGATTGCTCTCCTTAAAAGAAATATAAGAAAAAAATGTATAGCTGAAGACCCTTTTACGTCCCAAGAACTTGCTTTACTATCAGTTGATTACTGATTAAATGTCGTCACTGTTCTTAAGGCAAAAGAATACCAACTTACACAGAAGTCCTCAAACAGGAAATGTGCAACTCATTTGTTTGAATGGCACTGGTTGAAGAGTGGATGTTGACCTAAGTATGAAAGGATCTCCATGCTCGTCATCAAATAATGAAGTTAATGTTTTCTCCAGCGATCAACTGAAAAGAATAAAATTATCACCTCAGTCTTCCACTATAAACACTGCACACCTGCCACTAAATCTACTGTCATCACATTGCTGTCCTTTCAGCTGCTCACTCAGGATAAACTACACCATGAAAACTTTTGATTTCTGTCCAATTCTTAGCTCAACTTGGATCTAATGCCCTAAGCTCAGCTATATTAAACCTGAAATTCATCCTAAAGATTAATTTCTTCACTGTTTTAGACAATAGACAATAGACAATAGATGCAGGAGTAGGCCATTCTGCCCTTCGAGCCTGCACCGCCATTCAATATGATCATGTCTGATCATTCCCAATCAGTATCCTGTTCCAGCCTTATCTCCATAACCCTTGACTCCACTATCTTTAAGAGCTCTATCCAATTCTTTCTTAAATGAATCCAGAGACTGGGCCTCCACTGCCCTCTGGGGCAGAGCATTCCACACAGCCACCACTCTCTGGGTGAAGTAGTTTCTCCTCATCTCTGTCCTAAATGGTCTACCCCGTATTTTTAAGTTGTGTCCTCTGGTTCGGCACTCCCCCATCAGCGGAAATATGTTTCCTCCTGCCAGAGTGTCCAATCCTTTCATAATCCTAACTAACTTCATCAGATACAATCTCTAACAATCTTTAAAACTCTCAGTAAACCTGTTTTGTCGAGGATCCTGCCACTTCCTGATATCCAATCTCTGCTTCCCCACAAAGGGATTTTAAAATCTACTTCCTTATGCTCAATCCTTCCTTTCCATTTATCTCATCAAATCTTTCCAGTCTTATATTCCATGACACTGCATTGGTTTGGGCAGTGCTCTTGTGTGTCCTCCCTTCCGCTACTTCACAGTACCAGGGTTGGATTCCACCCTCAGGCAACTGTCTGTGTGGAGTTTGCACATTCTCCCTGTGTCTGTGTGAGTTTCCTCCATGTGCTCCACTTTCCTCCCATGGTCCAAAGATGTACAGGTTAGGTGGATTGGCCATGCTGAATTGCCCAGAGTGTCCTGTGATGTGTGGGCTAGGTGTGTTAAACATGGGAAATGCAAAATTACAGGGATAGGGTGAGGGGGGATGGGTCTGGATGCGATGTTCTTCACAGGTTGGTATGGAGTCGAGTGGGCAAAATGGCCTCTTTCCACACTGTAGGGATTCTATGATCTTATTTGGCAATATGACCTTCAGCTGTCTTAGCCTTATTTTCTCAATACTGTCCACTCCTTGCCTCTTCACCCATAAAAGTTTTGTAAAATTAATCTTTTTGACAATGCCTTCAGTCATCCCTTTCATATTCTCTCTGTTGTCCTTCTAGGATGTCTGTCCCTTCGGGCATTTTAACCCGAAGGCCTTGCAATGTATTTTCCTGCAAAAATACAACATTACTGCTATGGTTTACATAGAATATCTGATAAAAATAACAAGATGGGAACAATGACCCAAGGTTGAGGGTTGATCTCTGCAATGCAAGAAATCTGCTCATTTACTCATAGTTGAATGACTACTGAAACTTCAATGCCTGAGATGAGTACATCCAACTTTTGCACTAACTATCTCTTCACATCAGGCCCTTTCTGGTATGACAACTGCATTCTGTAAGAGGCAGTGGTGGTGGAGTGGGCAGGGGTGTGAGAGAGCTAGGGGTTGGGTAGGTAGATTTCAGCTCATTTGGCTGGATGAGCAGGTTGCAACGCATGGTTCAATTCCTGCACTGGTTGAGGTTACCATGAAGGACTCTCCTGCTCAACTTCTCCCCTTACCTGAGGCATGGTGACCCTCAGGTTAAACCACTAGTTGTCTCTCTCTAATGACAGAGTAGCCCTATGGTCTTACAAGACTATGGTGACTTTACTTTCCCTTATTAGACAATAGAAGAGAAGCTGCTAAGAATCTTTTTTGTTAAAGTTGATTGTTGATGAGAGATATGACTGTTATCTTGTAATTTTCTGAGGAAGTAGCAGAAATAACAATGTTCCTTTCAGTGAGGAATGAA
Source organism: Chiloscyllium punctatum (assembly GCF_047496795.1). NCBI lineage: Eukaryota > Metazoa > Chordata > Chondrichthyes > Orectolobiformes > Hemiscylliidae > Chiloscyllium > Chiloscyllium punctatum. The sequence goes on along the minus strand of NC_092770.1, from coordinate 1,846,232 downwards.
TACATTTTGGCTGGCTAGTCTGGGAATAAATTCTGGATGAAATGGGCTCAATGGATCAAATGATGTATTATCACTTTTAATCACGGTTTTAAATTCTCCCCAATCTCACTCTTCCCTATGTCTGTAATTGTCTCCAGCTTTCTAACCTTCGAAAATAACAGTTCCTTTAATTTTGGTCTCTTGATTACTCCTGATGTTAATTGCTCTATTGTTGGTACTTAGCTGCTGGTACTTACCATTGTCTACCTAGCTGTCTAATGTCCTCTCTAAAACCCTCTAGCTTCTTTCAGTTACTCCTTAAAACCTGCCTTTTTGACCAAGCTGTTGGTGACTTGTCCTCCAGCTGAATGTAGCTTCATGTCATATTGTTGATTGTCAATGCTCCTGTGAAGTTCAGCTGAAGGTTTTACTCCAATAAAGATGCTATTTAAATACACGTTGTTATTTTCAGTAGTGAGTTCTCCTCTTTGAGTCAGAAAGTCGTAGATTCAACTCCGAATCAAGAGACTTGAGCACAAATAAAAGCTGACAGTCTAATGCAAAACTGAACTTTCAAACCATATATTAATTTATGTCCTTAATTGCCTTCCCATATAAAAGGTCCCATAATATTATCTTCGAAAATTGCAAGGATATTCCTGCTGGTGTCCTCATCAATAGTTATTGTCTAGCAAATAAAATAAATTATTTGATCACCACATTGCTCTTTGATAGAACTTTTGATGTGTGAAGGTTTACACCTCTTTGTTTCAAACAGTACTACATTGATGATAGTGGCTTCAGACCATCTGGATTTTGTATATGATGCCATAAAAATTGAAGTTTTTCTTTATTTTATAGACTTGTAGTTTTTACATTTTGTGTCAGATGTCTGCATCATCAACTGTCAGGATTCAAAAAAAGATCAAAGTCAAAGGGATGTTCTCAGAAGCATTGGATATGTTATTAATGAACTTACAATTCAAATGAAATATGCTAATGATTGTTGCTTTCAAATGCTTCACTTGCCAAAAAAGCAACTTAATGTGGTTGAAAGCACTTTTTCCACATTTCTTTTAACAGCCTCAACATTTCAAATTCCACTTGTTTCAATATTTCAAATATTCCAGTTTCACTCCTCCTTGAAAATTTGCAAATACATATCATGAAGACAATAAATAATTTCCTATTCCATTTAAATGCCAACCTAGTAGTGTCCCAATAAGTTAAGAACATTGTATTTGTGATTCTCAGTTCTTGAAATAGGGCCAGAAGGCATTTACCTTTTCAGACAATTTGTGTATAACTTGCTTGTTTAATAAAGAGTGCAGACAGAATTCCACTCCAATCACTTGTAGATTAATGCAAAATGTTTCATTCAGAAGAACACTGGATTATAATTGTGCATCAAGATTCATCTGATGCTTGAAAGCTTATTAGTGGACTTAAATTCATTTGAGAAAATACTTTGCACACAGAGTTACACAGCACGGAAACAGACCCTTAGGTCCAACGAGTCCACGCCACCATTTTCCAAAACTAAACTAGCCCCACTTGCCTATGCACGTACTTCTCCAAATGTCTTTTAAGTGTTGTAACTGTACATAAACTCACCACTTCCTCTGGAATATCATTCCACAAACGAACCACTCTCTGTGTAAAAGAATTCCACTTCATGTCTTTTTTCAATCTTTCTTTATCTTGTTGGATTTTGTTCTAAATCCAAGTTTCACACAGCCCTAAATATTTTAACTATCTATCAAACTATACACACCCCCGCCCCCATTTATGTTGGTTTTTTTTTGCCTTAACTCATCCTTTTTGCGCTTTGCTGTTCATTAATAATGGACACGCACTTCCCTCTCTCATTATCCCCCATTTTGTCCATTAATCTCTGGTTCCTTTGTCTTCAACTATCACATTCCTCCTCACGTCCCTCTTTGCCACATCTTTTCTTATCATTTGTGTACCTCCTTTACCTTCATTTCTTACTGCCCTCTCCTTCATCCACTCTGTCTTATGAATTTGCTTTCCTGATCACCTTTTGCTCACTCAAGTACCAAAAGTACTTCTTCTATTAGCCTTCTGCTCAGAGGGACACAAATGATAATCATGAAGAAAAGTAAACTATGATTGCATTTTCTTTGAGAACCATAATACTAAATAAGGAAGCAATCCGAGTTTACCAAACAAGGGTCCAAATGCACGATTTATATCCAGGGAATTGTTTAAAATTAGTACAAAATGGTATCAAAAGTATTTTCTGCAGAAACACTAAATTAGCAATTCAGCAAGAATATAGTCCATCTTCTCTCACTAGTGTGAAAGGATATTTAAATAGAAAATAAAAACTCTTGTTATATTTATCTGCAGTGAACCAAATGCTTTCATGGAAAGAAATAGTTCAGTCCCGGCAAATTAAACTCTGCATTTACCATAGAGTAATATTTTTAAAAAGAAAGGCTTTTGATTCCACATCTTAAAATATAATCATATAGAATTTTATTTAAAAATAAAACAAAATAAAAGCTAGGTGGAGTAGAGCCAATTGCTTCTTAATAAATCCACTTTAATCACTAGTGAATGTACAGTGACATTTGCACTCAAATGTTGCATCGATCTGCTGCTACACGTAGGTTAATTTTAAATCATGTTTAATTCTCTCAATGACTGATACAAGAGAAATCATTTATGGGAATGACTGAGTCAGTCAATTGAGTTGTTTGAGTCTTGTGCCTCCAATGTGTAAGATAGCTGTAGTCATTAGTTCAAAACCTCTTGGGTGGACTTGACACAGGACCCTCACAGCTGATAAATCTCATCTGTCAGGTTATGTTTTCTCTGAGTTGGTTCTCTGACAAGAATATGCTGACCTTTTTAAGGCACTATCTTGTGAGACTATAATATGGATTTCATCAAACTCATTCGGAGTTCTAACTATATAAAAGTTTGCACAGCCTCTAAGTTACCCTCTTGGACTGTGCCAAGAGTGCAGCTATGAATAAGTCAAACTCCTTGACAAAATTGCATTTGTAGCTTTTTGCATTGGGTGTATAAACATTACTGGTTGATAACAGGTTTTCAAATTGATGTAAACAGAAAGGCCACAGAAAAAAACACTACATCAGCAAAATATACCCACTATCTCATGGTTCGGCACCTTTATTGAGGAATATGAAATCTTTAAATTCTAAATAAATGTACAGTACAGAAGTCTCAATGTGTTAGAAATTCATCTTTCCAATTTGTTGATATTTTATTGTAAGTGCAATTTCTGACTATTTTCTATTGCAATCATTATAGCGGGCTTGTTGAGGTTAATCAGCATGTAAGAGGGAATATTACAGAACATAGGATATAGATATAATGTAAAATCACACAAATGTTAGAAGTATTAGTGCTAATCTAATTCATGAAGGATGGAAGCATAAGCAAACAGCTTATTGGTCCCTCACATCTCCATTACTTCTCCAATCACCCATGCATGGAGATTTTCTCCGCTACCTAAAGTCCCTTACTTTATATCCTGTTTCAGGCGGGCCTGTATGGAGTACTAACATTGCATAAGAAAAATTTCCTCTATTACAAAATATCATTTAAAGTTCTTTTTCCAAGCCATGGAGTAAAAGCTCACATAAATATTATCCATTTGCTACTAACTTCTTGAGCCTTAACACATTCATTCATAATGAATAATGCTTTCACAGTGTCTCTGTAATCTTATCTCATTTCCCCATCTCATTACTGATGCAAATTTGATAGGTTGAATTGCCCCTTCTGTTTCCTGTTTCTATAGTTCTCCAGCTGCCTAAGCAGAAATAAATATCTCTGAACCATTGAACGAACAATGAATTTTGTGATGTCAAAACGATGTCTGAATATCCCAGTTATTTCACTGCTGAGGTTATCTTGGCTCTATGCACCTTGTTCTGGTGGCATTCCTTTATATTCCATTTGAACTGATACTATTTGTGGGATATCATGTCTATTCAAAAAAAATTATCATCAAATGACAGATAGGTAAGAGTTGTGTGGATGTTTCATATTGTCAATTGTGAAAATTAATGTAGTTTATAACATACCTCACCAAGTCTTTGAGGAGGTGTGATTTAGCTTTTAAAGCACAACGAAGGTGTTAGATTTTGTCTGGATCTATAAGTTACTTGAACTGTAACAATGAAGGAGCAGGAGGCATCAGTACAAAGAACAAAAACATAAGTTAGATGATAGCTAGGCTCCCCCCAACCCCCCACCCCACCTCCCCCCCAACAGAGAATTAGCAAACTCTGGGATGATAACCCTAAAATTGTGCAAAGTATGGATTCACTATAAATGAAAGGAAAATATATTCTTGAGAGTTAAAACAATATCCAGTTTTATAAGCTAGGTTGGGGATCATTGTAATTGGTGTTACACCTATATGTTACTTAATTGCCAGTGTTGGAGAAAAATTTCCCTGAATCCTGTTCCATAATAGGTCTAAGGGTTTTATTCTGCCTTATCTACTCTCCAGGATACTGTATGTTCGGGAAGGAAGACGATGATTCATGTTGTCTTAAAGGGACATTGGTGAGAAACTTAATAAAGCCAAAGCACAAAGGGATCTGGGAGTGTTAGTCGAGGATTCTCTAAAGGTCAACATGCAGGTTGAGTCTGTGATTAAGAAAGCGAATGCAATGTTGTCTCTTATCTCAAGAGGGTTGGAATATAAAAGCAGAGATGTACTACTAAGACTTTATAAAGCTCTAGTTAGGCCCCATTTGGAGTACTGTGTCCAGTTTTGGTCCCCACACCTCAGGAAGGACATACTGGCACTGGAACGTGTCCAGCGGAGATTCACACGGATGATCCCTGGAATGACAGGTCTAGCATATGAGGAACGGCTGAGGATACTGGGATTGTATTCGTTGGAGTTTAGAAGATTAAGGGGAGATCTAATAGAGACGTACAAAATAATACATGGCTTTGAAAAGGTGGATGCTAGAAAATTGTTTCTGTTAGGCGAGGAGACTAGGACCCGTGGACACAGCCTTAGAATTAGAGGGGGTCATTTCAGAACGGAAATGCAGAGACATTTCTTCAGCCAGAGAGTGGTGGGCCTGTGGAATTCATTGCCACGGAGTGCAGTGGAAGCCGGGACGCTAAATGTCTTCAAGGCCGAGATTGATAGGTTCTTGTTGTCTAGAGGAATTAAGGGCTACGGGGAGAGTGCTGGCAAGTGGAGCTGAAATGCGCATCAGCCATGATTGAATGGCGGAGTGGACCGATGGGCCGAATGGCCTTACTTCCACTCCTCTGTCTTATGGTCTTATGGTTGGCCTCTTATCTATTACTTAATCTCATTTGAAGCTAAAGATGCATATGTCCTTCTCCCTAAGAAATAAGCTACTTTGAGATGGCATTTCCTTCAATGTTCATAATTTCAGAGACATCATTGTTACCAGAATAGGATGCAATTTTATTTAAAACTTAAACATTTTCTACTAAGCATTTCCCCAGCAACGTTAATACCTTTCAGTAGCCTTACAATCAAAAGATCTGTCCAATATTAGAGCAATGACAGTTAGTCATTATTCAGTCACCCAGTCACTAATTATTCAAGAATGACTGTAAACCAGTCACAATTTTAACGAGCTACTTGAAGTGACATCTTCTGAAAGTTAACAACTGCTCATACATATAGATTTGGTATGTTTGCCCCTAGTAAAGATCAACAAAAGCAATTATTTCTGATACAATTTTTGTTTATAAGCAAGACTGATCTTTCTTGACAGATAGGCAATCTTTTTAGTGTAGAAAACATTAATCATCAAAAAGAATTGGTTATTCTCCTTTGCAGAGCAACCAATCTTGGGAACGAGGTGTTGATTTTCTGCAAGAAACAGCCCTCCCACAATTAGAATCAGTTGATTTTGGCAGGTAGCTATTCAGTAACTGCATGAAAAATGGTGACAGAAAATAAGTTTAGGTTGTCACCTTGAAGATTAAAGTCAGCTAAAAAGATGAGCATTTTGACAACAGCAGTGCAGAAATGTTTTCCGTAACTACAATTTAATAGAGATCCATGGATTTTGAAAGCAATCGTGCATGAACTTATCTTCGAGGCAGATGAAACAAATGCATTCACAACTGAATACATTGTAATCAAAAATGTAACACTATCAGTTCAAGAATTATTTTAACTGAGAAATTGACAATTTCAGATAATACATAAATAAAAACCATAGTGTGCAGTACCCCTTGCAAACTTAATTTTTCATCAGAACTATACAATTCTCACTGTAAAAATCACTTATATAATTTTCCTCAGTAGCTATTGTTAACCATGCTGTCCAATTTTGGCAAGTCCAAGTAACACTTCAAGTGGTTTTAGGGTGAACGTTTTACTTTTTCCTTTATTCTATCATGGATATAGGAGTGACTGACAAAGTCAACATTTATTGCTTGTCCTGATTGCCATTGAACCAACTGACTTGCTAGGTCATTTCAGGGAATAGTTAATAATCAGCAACGTTCCTTTTGATCTGGACATAACTCTTGATTCCCACACTGATTGAACACATGTCTTTCGCAGCTTTGAATTTATTTAACAACTAACCTCTACAGTAAGGAGTTCGACATATTCATCACCCTCAAAGAAGAAATTCCACCCCCATGCCCAACTTGCAAGGGTGACCTCTTACTCTGAGATTATGCCCTCTGGTCCGAGACTCTTCCACAAGTGAAAACAGCCATTCAGCATCTTCCCAAGCATCTTGTACATTTCAATAAATTCTCCTCTCATTCTTCTAATTTTCAGTGAGTACGGGCCCAACCTACTCAATCTCTCCTGATAGGAAAATCCCTCTTTGCCCAGAATCAACCTACTGAACCTTCTCTGGACTGCCTCCAATGCTAGTACATAAGGGGATTAACCGTTCACAATCTTTAGATGTGGCCTGATTAGTGCCTTGCACAGCTTTGACAAGACTTCCCTATTTTTATACTCCATTCTTTTTGAAATGAAAACCCACAATCCATTTGCCTTCCTTATTGCTTGTAGAACTTGTATGCCACCTTTTTGTGATTTATACCCAAGAATTCCAAATCCCTCTGCACTCCTGCTTTCTGTAGTCTTCTTCCATTTAAACAATATATTGCTCTTCTGTTCTTCCTGCCAAACTGCAAAACCTCAAATTTTCCCACATTATATTAATTCTGTCAAGTTGTTATCCATTCACTTAATCTGTCTATTATCCCTCTGCAGACTCATTGTGTCATCCTCACCACTCACTTTCCCACTGTTTTTCTATCTGCAAATTTATCATAGGATTCATTTCCTGTACTTAAGTCATTAATGTATACTGAAAATAATTCTGACCCCAGTATTAATCCCAACAGTACACCCCTAGTTAAGGTGCTCGTCCTGAAAATGCCCCGCTCCCAACTTTGCCTTCTATTAGTTAGCTAAATGTCTACCCACATTAATAGACTATTAACAACATGATGGTTCTTCTCTTACTATGTAGTCTCTATGTGTGGTACCTTCTTGAATGCTTTTTGGAAATACAAACATTTTGCATCCACTGGTTCTCCTTTATCTATCCTGCTTGGTACCTGTTCAAAAAACTCTAATAAACTTGTTAAGTATAATTTCCCCTTTATGAAGCCATGCTGACCTGTCTTTGTTTATATTATGTATTTTTGTATTTCTGCTGTTACATCCTTTATAATGGATTGTAACACTTTCCGACGACCCAAATATTTTCCCATGAGCTGTGGTACATTTGAGCCAGCAGAAATTGATAACTTAATCCCATTACTCTAGGTTTGTCTCAGGTTCTCAAAGGACAGTACAATAGCCAATTGAGCTGGTCAGCCTCTCAGGCTTTATATTTAACAGCATTCTACATGAATCGCAATGGATGTCTTGTATTCACACAAATTTTAAACCTTTCTGTAAAGTTTATGTTCACAAAATATTTATGGAACAATATTTCAAATGGCAATTTTCAAATTTCAAAAAAAAAACTATCTAAAATGATGCTATCTTATCCAAAATATAGCAAAAATACATTGTAATGCCAGCTAGTGAAAATTGTAATGATGAAAATTGGATCAATCAGCACATATACTCCAGAAAAGATGGCAATCATATTTGTAACTGTGCTATTCAAGAGCAATTACCTTTAAACTTGTTCAGGTTCTCTTGTAAATGATATTACTGGTGACCATCTGCAGTAATAAGCTTAGAAAAGACTTTATTTTTACTAAGAATACGGTATTTTCACACTACAGCCACTGGGCATCTATTATCCACAGTTTATTTCTGTGTTCCTTCCTCATAAAAAAAGCATGCATGGAACTTAGAATAGCTCTATTTTAAAGTCAACATAAATTTATTTGTTGTTTTTTGTAATGCTGTTCTCTTTTTGCTAAGCCACCTGTGTTATTCCAATATTTTTATTCCAATCTATTAGTTACTTATCCATATTTTTGATCCTAAAGCAGTCTAACTTTAATTTTCAGGTCTCAATTACAGACAATGCTGCTCCTCCAGGTTTTAGGAACTTTTAGAAAATAAAAAACAATTTGTCTCGGCATTCTGTTGCCAGGATCTTTGATGCTGCCACAACTTTGCCTGGTAGATTGAAGATTATACACACCTAAATCAGTATGATTATTAAATAAGATTTACTTCCCAATGATCATCAGGATATGATTCTCTCTGATAAATTAGGCTCTCTCACTACTGGAGCATGCAGCCTTTCCTTTCCTGAATACAGACAAGTAAAAATGACACCCCTGCCAGAAAAGCTTTGAAACAAGGGCCCGAGAGAAATTTATATTATTTGATATTAAGTATCTTCTGAAAGGTTTAATTGAAAGAGGTAAGTCATGGCAGGAGAGCTCAAAGCCATGGTTTTGCTCCTGCTGCTAAATGTTTCCAGTGCCCAGCATGTGTGCAACATATCTCCAGCTGCAGCTCCTGGGAGCCCGGGTTTCAGAGCTGGAGAAGCAGATGGGGACACTGGAGCATCCTCAAAGCTGACAGAATTGTAGATAGCACATACAGAGAGGTGGCCACACTGTAGGCTAATTCCACACCAGCAGAGGAAGAGGACTAGGCAGGCAGTGCAGGAATCCCCTGTAGCCATTCTCCTGAAGAACAGATACACCGCATTGCATGCTGTTGAGGGGAATGGCCTCTCCAGGCAAAACAACAACAATCAAATTCATGACACCGTGGTTGGCTGTGTTTTATAGGAGAGGAACAACAGTGTGGAAATGTAACAGTCACAGTGGATTCAATGGTAAACAGAATACATAGATGTTTCTGTGGACACAAATTAGACTTCAGGATAGCATGTTGCCTCCCTAGGGTGAATAATGGGTACAGGACATCCTGAAGAGGGAGGGTGAACAGCCAGTGGTCATGGTACACATCGGTACCAACAACAAAACAAAAAGGAGTGGTAATAAACATAGAATATAGGGAATTAGGAAGCAAGCTGAAAAGTAGGACGTCAAAGGCAATGGTGTCAGGATCACTATCATTGCCGTGTGCTAGTCAGACCAGAAATAGCAGTTAACACGTAGCTAAAGAAGCAAAAGGTGATGGAATTACATTAGTGGTTATTAAAAAAAGGTATTGGCACAGACAATGTAGAATCAAGTAGAATTGAGAAGTACCAATGGGAAAAAAAACATTAGTGGGAGTGATATATAGACCACAAAACTATTGTGGTGATGTTGGGAATGGCATTAAACAAGAAATCAGAGAGGCTTGTGGATAAGGAGCTTTTGTAATTATGGCTGATGTTAAGTCGTTTTCTAGCTGCATGAAGATTGGGCGAATCAAATTAGTCATAGAGGAAGAATTTCTACAGTGTACTTGAGATGGTTTTCTGGACCAATGCATTGTGGAACAAATTGGAGAACAGAGCATCTTGTGTTGTATTTTATGAAATGAGAAAGGAATAATTGGTAATGTTATTGCGAGAGATCCCTTGGGGGGTGAAAGACCATAATAGAATTCTTAATCAAGAATTTTGGGGCAGCATGGTGACTCAGTGATTAGCACTACTGCCTTACAGCACCAGGGAATCAGGTTCAACGCCACCATAGGATGAATGTGGAGTTTGTACATTTGCCTCATATCTGCGGGGGTTTCTCTGAATGCTCCAGTTTCCTCCCACAGTCCAAAGATGTGCAGTTTAGGTGGATTGGCCATGCTAAGTTGTCCAAGGATGCATAGGCTGGGTGGATTAGCCATGGGAGATCAGGGTTAGGGGATAGGGTGAGGGAATGGTTCTGGATGGGATGCTCTTCAGAGGGTCGGTATGGACTCAATAGGCCAAATTGCCTGCTTCTGCACTGTAGGGATTATATGATTCTATAAAATGGAGAGTGCCGTAGTTGTTTCTGAGGTGCGGGTCCTGAATCTAAATAAGGGAAACTATGATGGTATTAGGCACCAACTATGATGGATTGGGAAAAGTTATTGAAAGGAATAATAGTCGATAGGCAAGAGTAAACATTCAAAGAGTGAATAGATGAACCTCAAAAGTTATTTATTCCTGTCTGCTACAAGAGTACAAAGAGAGTTGTGGCCAAACAGTAGCTTACAGCGGAAGTCAGAGATAGTATTCAATGTAAAAAAGAGGCATACAAGTTGGCACCAAGAAACATTAGACCTGAGGAACAGTTAGAAGTCAGCAAAGGAGGACAAAGGGATTGATTAGAAGGAAAATAGATTATGAGAGTAAGCTTGCAGTGAACAAAAGAAGAACCTTCTATAGGTCTACAGAGGAAAACGTTAGTGAAAGCTAATGTAGACCCCTTACAGTCAGAAATAAAGATATTTATTATGGGGAACAAAGAAATAACTGACAAACTAAATTCATGCTTCACTTCTGGCTTCACAAAGGAGAATACAAATAATGTTCCAAAAATAATGGGGAACACAGGGTTTAATGAGAATGAGGAACTGAAACAACTTGTATTAGTAAAGAAATATTGTCGGAGAAATTGATGGAATTGAAGACTGATAAATTCCCAGGGCCTGTGATTCGACATCCCAGAGTACTTAAAGAAGTGGCCTTGGAAATAGTGGACCATTGGTGGTCATCTTCCAAGAAACCATGCTTAACAAATCTACTGGAATTCTTTGAGAATGTAACTAATAGAGTTGATCGGAGGAGTCAGTGTATGTGATTTATTTGGATTTTCAGAAGGCTTTTGTCAAAGTCCCACATAAAAGATTAATGTATTAAACTAAAGTACATGGAAATGGGGGCAGTGCATTGAGATAAATAGAAAATTGGTGAGCAGACAGGAAACAAAAAGTAGAAATAAATGGGGAGAGAAATCTCTGTTCTGGACCTGGGTGGCTGGATACTGAAATGCGAGCTCTGATTTCTCTCCAAATACAGGACCTGCTAACATTTTCCACTAATTTCTGTTTTTGTTTCTGATTTCCAGCATCCACAGTTATTTTTTCTTTAAGGAATAAATGGATCTAGTGTGACTACTGGGGTACAACAGGGATTGGTACTAGGACCTCAACTATTCACTATATAGATTAATGATTTAGATGAGGGAATAAAAAGTAATATCTCAAAATTTTCAGATGACTCAAGGCTAGATGGAAGGGTGAGCTGTGAGGAGGATGCAGAGATGCTTCAGTGTGACTTTAACAGCAAAAATAGAAAGATAGATCATTATTTGAATGGCTGTAAATGGAGACTGGGAAATACTGTACAAGGCCTGTGTGTTCTCAGGTACCTGCTGCTGGTAGTAAGCATACAGGTGCAGTGGACAGTAAACACAAACTGTATGTTGGCCTTCACAGCAAGAGAATTTGAGTACAGGAACAAAGACTTCTTTCTGCAATTATAAGAATATTGGTGCGGCCACACCTGGAAAATTGAGTGCAGTTTTGGACTCTTTATCTGAGGAAGGATGTTCTTGCTTTTGAGGGAGTGCACTAAAGGATTACCAGACTGATCCCTGGGATAGCAGGGATAACATATAAGGTGAGATTGAGTCAGTTAGCATTGTATTCACTGGAGCTTAGAAACCTATAAAATTCTAACAGGCCTACAAAGAAAAGACACAGGAAGAATGTTCCTGAAGGTGGGGATTCTAGAATCAGAAGTTATAGTTTCAGGGTAAGGAGTAAACCTTTTAGGATTGAATGATGAGAAATTCTTTCATCCAGAGAGAGGTGAGCCTGTGGAATTCACTGACACAGAAATTGGTTGAGGCCAAAACATTATGTGTTTTCAAGGAGGAGGTAGATATTTCTCTTGTGGCTAAAGGTCTCAAGGATATGGGGGGAGGGCGGTATTAGGGTATTGAGCTTGACCATCTGCCATGATCATGTTGAATAGTGGAACAGGTCGAGCAGCCTACTCTTGTGCCTATCTTCTATGTTTTTAAGCATTGTTCTCAATCATTTTAATGTACTCCCTGGGTAAAGGAGAGATTAGATTTAAAAATCAAACCCTTCAGCTTTTCCAAGACTAAGAAGTTTCAGTGAGTGCATCAGACCCACTCTGAGAACTCTCAGTCTTTAAAAGTAGTTCTTTTGCATTGAAGCTTTTTTTAATAGACTTGATATTGTCTTCCAGAGAGCCACCAAAACAGAATGCAGTATTCTAGGTATAGCTCTACTAGGTCCATGCACAAAGTTTAGATTGTAATTCCAGTTTTTCATTCATGCTAATTTTTTCAAACAGCACTACAAAACTGCTAATGGCTCTTAAAAACCTACTGTTTACAGTTTCCAGAGTATTTCTCCACTCAGTTGCTTTGAACATATATCCGTGCATGGTATTTACATCCTTGGTATTGTCCCTGTGCATGAGTATTGCATTTGTCTGCACGAACTGGGTAACTGTTAGAGGTGGGAAGGGGAAGAAGCAGGCAGTGCAGGGTTCCCCTGTGGTCGTTCCCCTAAATAATAAGTATACAGCTTTGGAAACTGTTGGGGGGGACAGCCTTGCAGGTGTAAGCTGCAGTGAAGGGGTCTGTGGCGTGAGGTCTGGCTCTGAGACTCAGAAGGGAAAGGGGGAGAGGAGGACAGCACTAGTTATAGGAGACTCTCTAGTTAGAGGGACGGACAGGCGGTTCTGTGGACATGGGCGAGACTCTCGGATGGTTTGTTGCCTCCCGGGTGCCAGGGTCCGAGACGTCTCGGACCGTGTCTTCAGAATCCTTAAGGGGGAGGGTGTGCAACCAGAAGTCGTGGTACACATTGGCACCAACGACATAGGTAGGAAGAGGGGTGGGGAGGTCATTCAAGAGCTCAGGGAGTTAGGCTGGAAGCTAAAAGCTAGGACAGACAGAGTCGTCATCTCTGGGTTGTTGCCGGTGCCACGTGACAGTGAGGCAAGGAATAGGGAGAGAGTGCAGTTGAACGCGTGGCTGCAAGGATGGTGTAGGAGGGAGGGCTTCAGGTATTTGGACAATTGGACTGCATTCTGGGGAAGGTGGGACCTGTATAAACAGGACGGGTTGCGCCTGAACCAGAAGGGCACCAATATCCTGGGGGGTAGGTTTGCTAGCACTCTTCGGGGGGGTTTAAACTAATTTGGCAGGGGGATGGGATCCGGACTTGTAGTCCAGCAAGTAAGCTAGCTGTGTGTCAGGATGTCCAAGACTGTAGGGAGGCTGTGGAGAAGGTAGCAGTGACAGGGAATACTTGCGGACACAGAGATGGGCTCAAGTGCGTATACTTCAACGCAAGGAGTATCAGAAATAAGGTGGGTGAACTTAAGGCGTGGATCGGTACCTGGGACTACGATGTTGTGGCCATGACGGAAACGTGGATAGATGAGGGACAGGAATGCCTGTTGGAGGTTCCTGGTTACAGATGTTTCAGTAAGATTAGGGAGGGTGGTAAAAAAGGAGGGGGGGGGGGTGGCATTGCTAATTAGAAATGGTATAACGGCTGCAGAAAGAAGTTTGAGGGGGATCTGCCTCTGGAGATAGTATGGGCTGAAGTCAGAAAAAGGTGCAGTCACCTTGTTGGGTGTTTACTATAGGCCCCCCAATAGCAGCAGAAATGTGGAGAAACAGATTGGGAAACAGATTTTGGAAAGGTGCAGAAGCCACAGGGTCGTAGTCATGGGCGACTTCAACTTCCCAAATATTGATTGGAAGCTCTTTAGATCAAGTAGTATGGAAGGGGCAGTGTTTGTGCAGTGTGTCCTGGAAGCTTTTCTAACTCAGTATGTAGATTGTCCAACCAGAGGGGAGGCCATATTGGATTTGGTACTCGGTAATGAACCGGGACAAGCGGTGGGCTTGTTAGTGGGTGAACATTTTGGTGATGGTGACCACAATTCTGTGACTTTCACCTTGGTTATGGAGAGAGATAGGTGCGCACAACAAGGTAGATTTTACAATTGGGGAAGGGAAATTACGATGCTGTAAGACAGGATTTGAGGAGCATAAGTTGGGAGCATAGGCTGTCAGGGAAGGATGTGGTGGAAATGTGGAACTTTTTCAAGGAGCAGATATGACGTGTCCTTGATATGTATGTACCTATCAGGCAGGAAAGAAATAGCCGTGTGAGGGAGCCTTGGTTGACGAGGGAGGTTGAATGTCTAGTAAAGAGGAAGAAGGAGGCTTACATAAGGTTGAGGAAACAGGGTTCAGACAGAGCAGTGGAGGGATACAGGATAGCCAGAAGGGACCTGAAGAAAGGGATTAGGAGAGCTAAGAGAGGGCATGAAAAATCCTTGGCGGATAGGATCAAGGATAACCCCAAGGCATTCTATGCATATGTGAGAAACCTGAGAATGATGAGAACGAGGGTAGGTCCGATCAAGGACAGTAGTGGGAGATTGTGTATTGAGTCAGAAGAGATAGGAGAGGTCTTGAACAAGTACTTCTCTTCAGTATTTACGAACGAGAGGGACTGTATTGTTGAAGAGGAGAGTGTGAAACGGACTGGTAAGCTAGAAGAGATACTTGTTAGGAAGGAAGATGTGTTGGACATTTTGAACAACTTGAGGATAGACAAGTCCTCCGGGCCTGACGGGATATATCCTAGGATTATGTGGGAAGCAAGAGAGGAAATTGCAGTACCGTTGGCAATGATCTTCTCGTCTTCACTGGCAACTGGGGTGGTACCAGGGGACTGGAGAGTAGCGAATGTTGTGCCCCTGTTCAAAAAAGGGAATAGAGATAACCCCGGGAATTACAGGCCAGTTAGTCTTACTTCTGTGGTAGGCAAAGTAATGGAAAGGGTACTGAGGGATAGGATTTATGAGTATCTGGAAGGACACTGCTTGATTAGGGACAGCCAGCACAGATTTGTGAAGGGTAGGTCTTGCCTTACAAGTCTTATTGAATTCTTTGCAGAGGTGACCAAGCATGTGGATGAGGGTAGAGCAGTGGATGTAGTGTACATGGATTTTAGTAAGGCATTTGATAAGGTTCCCCATGGTAGGCTTATGCGGAAAGTCAGGAGGCATGGGATAGAGGGAAATTTAGCCAATGGGATAGAAAACTGGCTAACCGGTCGAAGTCAGAGAGTGGTGGTAGATGGTAAATATTCAGCCTGGAGCCCAGTTACAAATGGAGTTCCGCAGGGATCAGTTCTGGGTCCTCTGCTGTTTGTAATTTTTATTAATGACTTGGATGAGGGAGTCGAAGGGTGGGTCAGTAAATTTGCAGATGATACGAAGATTGGTGGAGTTGTGGACAGTGAGGAGGGCATTTGTCGTTTGCAAAGGGACTTAGATATGATGCAGAGCTGGGCTGAGGAGTGGCAGATGGAGTTCAACCCTGCCAAGTGTGAGGTTGTCCATTTTGGAAGAACAAATAAGAATGCGGAATACAGGGTTAATGGTAGGGTTCTTAGTCAGGTGGAGGAACAGAGGGATCTTGGGGTCTATGTACATAGATCTTTGAAAGTTGCCACTCAGGTGGATAGAGTTTGTAAGAAGGCCTATGGTGTATTATCGTTCATTAGCAGAGGGATTGAATTCAAGAGTCGTGAAGTGATGTTGCAGCTGTACAGGACCTTGGTAAGGCCACATTTGGAGTACTGTGTGCAGTTCTGGTCGCCTCACTTTAGGAAAGATGTGGAAGCTTTGGAGAGGGTGCAGAGAAGATTTACCAGGATGTTGCCTGGAATGGAGAATAGGTCGTACGAGGATAGGTTGAGAGTTCTCGGCCTTTTCTCGTTGGAACGGCGAAGGATGAGGGGTGACTTGATAGAGGTTTATAAGATGATCAGAGGAATAGATAGAGTAGACAGTCAGAAACTTTTTCCCTGGGTACAACAGAGTGTTACAAGGGGACATAAATTTAAGGTGAAGGGTGGAAGGTATAGGGGAGATGTCAGGGGTGGGTTCTTTACCCAGAGAGTGGTGGGGGCATGGAATGCGCTGCCCGTGGGAGTGGTAGAGTCAGAATCATTGGCGACCTTTAAGCGGCATTTGGATAGGTACATGGATGGGTGCTTAATCTAGGATAGAAGTTCGGCACACCATCGTGGGCCGAAGGGCCTGTTCTGTGCTGTATTGTTCTATGTTCTATGTTCTAAAAATATCTTTTCGTCACAGGTCCATTTCTCCATATCTCCAAATTCACTTGGAACTGCTGTGGCTCCTTGAAGATATCCTTACATTACAAATATCTATGTGTCATCACTTGTAGATCTCACATTCAACGTCTTCATCCATTACCACAGACAATGAGGAGCACTTCAAGTCCCCTGTGATCCAAAGGTGTGTAATAACATCTCGGAGCAGTTGCTTTGAACAATACCTGCGTAAAAGTGTATACATTTTTGGACAAAGATGATGGGCTATCGCTAATACTGCATTTGATTGTCTGCTCCCTTCCCCTAAACTAAAGTAATATACTGTA
This sequence comes from Chiloscyllium punctatum, assembly GCF_047496795.1. Lineage (NCBI taxonomy): Eukaryota > Metazoa > Chordata > Chondrichthyes > Orectolobiformes > Hemiscylliidae > Chiloscyllium > Chiloscyllium punctatum. The sequence goes on along the minus strand of NC_092770.1, from coordinate 1,829,384 downwards.
CTTTGGGTCTAAGTTATCCAATGTTAGTCTTCTGACTTGGATTCCTGGATATGCGACAGAAGCAAATTTTGACTTTTATGACTTGGCACTTTGACAAACCTCATGTTCCAAAACATGTTGTGAAGGTCAACACCAAAGAAATAGAAAGCTGCTCCTAGGGATATGTCAAGTGGTATTGTTTTGAACTGCTGTTAATGCGAAGCTGACAGCACTTTCAGTGCATCTAATTTCAGAAAAGGGCACGTTTGTTTAATGTGAAAATGAATCACAGAGCTGTCCATAGTAAATAATACAAGATCAGTAATTGCAAATAAAACTCATGGTGGTTCTACAGCAAGAATTCAAAACTGATAAATAGGTTTCTTTTTCTAAACAGTCAGTCACTTGTAGAACCACTTGCCTGCTGAGGACCAGCTTGTCTCTCAGCAAATCCATCAACTGCATTTTAAAAAGACATTTCTATCAAAATAGTGGTCACCTCTGTAATATAAATGAAACTGATTGAAAGTCAGGATACCACTGAATTCAGTTTCATGCTGAAAACTGCATCGTTCAAATGCATAAATATCACATTTCGTATTGGTTATAGCATCTGAAGTAAATGCAATCAGCCATAGTTAAGGGCTGCCCTGTCAGTTTATCCACTTAAATGACCTGCCTATCAAGCACACTAATTTTTAAGCCACAATTTAAATTCACAGTGAATTCACATTAGGGATTTCCAATTTTATAACCTTCTATAAACTTTAAAGGAAAAATGATCAAAAGTAATTATTTGCCAATATTCATTGCTATACTGTGTATTTAAAATGTTCATAGAAATATGGATGACAGTGCTCATAAATTGAGATTTTCTGATGTTAGTTGAAACCACCGTATTATCTATGAAGTGATGATTAGTTAATTCTTGATGCTAATGGGAAAATTCCCAAGTTTTGGTAGAATCTGAAATTAATTTGCTGTTAGCCACCTAGATTCAAGGGACATTGAAAATAAACATATGAAAAACCTCAGGATTTTGAATTTACAGAAATATAGTTGGTAACTTCTCATTCTTTCAACTCCCAAATTTCCACCTTTCTGAAACATGAGGTTATTTTCATAGATGGCCAAGATTTTAAGGCAATATTAAAGTAAAACATCTACAAGGCAAGTGGATAAGTGGTACCAGTAAATACCAAAAAATGGTTATTATTTGCCATTACAGTATTTGCTCCTTACTTCTGAGAACAGATAGAATTGAATGTTAGTACCAGTTCAGATGGTACCAGAGATTTACATGCTTTCCTTGTAATTAACTTCTCAGTTACTCTTTAGGACAGAATGCAGAGAATGAGAACAACAAGCTTCTTGCCACCTCACTAAGGGTGGAGTCTGGGGTTGGGCTACATCTTCTCAGCTCATTTTCTAGGAGGTGATCTGTGGACTGTAAGATAAAAAGAGGTGATATAAGCCCTGAGCTGTTGTCACACTTTCCAAATCTGACCCCCACTAAAATTCTGGTGTGGATCTAATCTTTGCTGAGAGCCAACAAGCTGCAAATTGCCCAAACTACAGGTTGCTGAGGCCTGTATAATTATTCAGGCATAACTCCAGGTTTGAAGACAACCAACAGAGTTATCCCTCATAACAATAGGAATGTCGCAGAAAAGCATCATGCATTTTGATCACTCACTGACGCAAAAGAAATGACCGAAATGCAAGCTTAGTATCAGTTAGGAGTTACTGCAACCTATCAACAATACTGGCCCAAATTTTAACTCTCTCCCAGCTGACTAAAACGTGAATAAAAAGTAAAATGCAGCCAGTCACTTAACCTCTCCGATGCCACTGCAATCTCAGCGTCACTGTCACTCAATCCAATCTTTTGAGCGGGCAACTATGTGATTTTCAAGAAAAAGCAGGCCTATTAATTAAATATATACCTATTCAAAAAGCTTTTGAAAAGCACTTCCTGTAGACAGTATCCACTGGTATACCTTGGATGCAGAGTGGTAGATGAATTGCTGAACACAAGGATAGCTTTGCCTTTTTTAATCAACTTGTTTTGAATCATTCTGTTCAGAGATTTTACTACACACCTCTGAAACAGGTCGGAATTGAACCCTGTTTTTTTGGTACAGGGTTTGTGACATTACCACCTTACCACAAGAGGAAAAACTTGATCTTAGATTGTACTGAGGTGTTGTTGCACATGTACCAATCCTAACAACTGAGGAGAATTCTGTCACACACATGACTAGTGCCTTGAGATGGAGGAGACATTATGGAGTCAGAGTGTGGGACCCTTGCCACAAATAGCCTTAGACCTGTTCTAAAAGTCATGCTAATCATGTGGCTGTCCATTTAAGATTCCAGACAATGGCAATCCCTAAAAGATCTATGGATAGGTCATGGATGTTACAGGGAGGTAGCTAGATTCACATTGGATATAGTCACCACCTAGCATGTGTGCTACAAATGTTACTTTCCATTCCTTAGTCAGTGTCTAAATATTGCAAGGACTTCAAGAATGAAGGCTGGACTTCATATCTGATGAACTGCAAATGGACACAGTACAATTCTCAGTAAATAGCACTATTTAAGACCTTATGACGGAGCAAATATCATTGATGAAAAAAGCAGACATTTGTTGGGAGAACATTCTGTCCAGAGAAATTGCTGTAAAAATAATTAATGCCTTAAGTGACTCGGTTAGCATTTATTGTTCATCGCTAGTTTCCTTGAAAGGTGGTGGTAAACTGCCTTCTTGAAGTTCGGTTGGTCTAAATGCTGTTGGTAGACCCACAATGTTATTAAGAGAGGGCATTCTAGATTTTCCCACAACAATACTGAAGGAAAAATGAAGGTCATGCCAGGATAGTGAGTGGTTGAGAGGGAAACATGCAGGTGATGGCTCTGGATTTGAATATTGCTGTCTAATGAGTTTTGGTGAATTTCTGAAGTGCATCTTATTAAAGATACACACTGCTGCTACTGAATGTTGGTGGAGGAAAGACTGAATGTCTATGGATGTGGTGCCAGTCAAGTGGGCTGCTTTGTCCTGGATGGTGTCAAGCTTCTTGAGTATTGTTGGAGCTACATTCAGCCAGTTATGTGAGGAGTATTCCATGACATTTCTGATTTGTACCTCGTAGATAATGGGCAGGTTTGAAGAGTCAGGAAGCGAGTTACTCACTGCAAGATTCCTAGCTAATGACCTACTCTTGTAGCCGTAGTGTTGATATGGCTTGTCCAGTTCAGTTTCTTAGAGGTAAAAACAATGACTGCAGATGCTGGAAACCAGATTCTGGATTAGTGGTGCTGGAAGAGCACAGCAGTTCAGGCAGCATCCAAGTAGCTTCGAAATCGACGTTTCAGGCAAAAGTCCTTCATCAGGAATAAAGGCAGTGAGCCTGAAGCGTGGAGAGATAAGCTAGAGGAGGGTGGGGGTGGGGAGAAAGTAGCATAGAGTACAATGGGTGAGTGGGGGAGGGGATGAAGGTGATAGGTCAAGGAGGAGAGAGTGGAGTTGATAGGTGGAAAAGGAGATAGGCAGGTAGGACAAGTCCGGACAAGTCATGGGGACAGTTACTGAGCTGGAAATTTAGAACTCGGGTGAGGTGGGAGAAGGGGAAATGAGGAAACTGTTGAAGTCCACATTGAAGTCCTGGGGTTGAAGTGTTCCGAGGCAGAAGATGAGTCGTTCTTCCTCCAGGCATCTGGTGGTGAGGGAGCGGCGGTGAAGGAGGCCCATGTCCTCAGCAGAGTGGGAGGGGGAGTTGAAATATTGGGCCACGGGGCGGTGTGGTTGATTGGTGCGGGTGTCCCGGAGATGTTCCCTAAAGCGCTCTGCTAGGAGGCGCCCAGTCTCCCCAATATAGAGGAGACCGCATCGGGAGCAACGGATACGATAAATGATATTAGTGGATGTGCAAGTAAAACATTGATGGATGTGGAAGGCTCCTTTAGGGCCTTGGATAGAGGTGAGGGAGGAGGTGTGGGCGCAGGTTTTACAGTTCCTGTGGTGGCAGGGGAAAGTGGCAGGATTGGAGGGTGGGTTGTTTGGGGGCGTGGACCTGACCAGGTAGTCACGGAGGGAATGGTCTTTGCAGAAGGCGGAAAGGGGTGGGGAGGGAAATATATCCCTGGTGGTGGGGTCTGTTTGGAGGTGGCGGAAATGTCGGCGGATGATTTAGTTTATGCGAAGGTTTGCAGGGTGGAAGGTGAGCACCAGGGGCGTTCTGTCCTTGTTACGGTTGGAGGGGTGGGGTCTGAGGGCGGAGGTGCGGGATGTAGACGAGATGCGTTGGAGGGCATCTTTAACCACGTGGGAAGGGAAATTGCGGTCTCTAAAGAAGGAGGCCATCTGGTGTGTTCTGTGGTGGAACTGGTCCTCCTGGGAGCAGATCCGGCAGAGGTGGAGGAATTGGGAATATGGGATGGCATTTTTGCAAGAGGTAGGGTGGGAAGAGGTGTAATCCAGGTAGCTGTGGAAGTCGGTGGGTTTGTAAAAAATGTCAGTGTCAAGTCGGTCGTCATTAATGGAGATGGAGAGGTCCAGGAAGGGAGGGAGGTGTCAGAGATGGTACAGGTAAATTTAAGGTCAGGGTGGAATGTGTTGGTGAAGTTGATGAATTGCTCAACCTCCTCGCGGGAGCACAAGGTGGCACCAATGCAGTCATCAATGTAGCGGAGGAAGAGGTGGGGAGTGGTGCCGGTGTAATTACGGAAGATCAACTGCTCTACGTAGCCAACAAAGAGACAGGCATAGCTGGGGCCCATACTTGTGCCCATGGCTACCCTTTGGTCTGGGGGAAGTGGGAGAAATTGTTAAGGGTGAGGACCAGTTCGGCCAAACGAATGAGAGTGTCAGTTGAAGGGTACTGTTGGGGACGTCTGGAGAGGAAAAAACGGAGGGCTTGGAGTCCCTGGTCATGGCGGATGGAGGTGTAGAGGGATTGGATATCCATGGTGAAGATGAGGCGTTGGGGGCCAGGGAAACGGAAGTCTTGGAGGAGGTGGAGGGTGTGAGTGGTGTCTCGAACATATGTGGGGAGTTCCTGGACTAGGGGGGATAGGACAGTGTCGAGATAGGTAGAGATGAGTTCAGTGGGGCAGGAGCATGCTGAGACAATGGGTCGGCCAGGGTGGTCAGGCTTGTGGATCTTGGGAAGGAGGTAGAACTGGGCAGTGCAGGGTTCCCGGACTATGAGGTTGGAAGCTGTGGGTGGGAGATCTCCTGAGGTGATAAGGTTCTGTATGGTCTGGGAGATGATGGTTTGGTGATGGGGGGGTGGGGTCATGGTCGAGGGGACAGTAGGAAGAGGTGTCCTCGAGTTGACTTTTGGCTTCAGCGGTGTAGAGGTCAGTGCGCCAGACTACCACTGCGCCCCCTTTATCCGCTGGCTTGATGGTGAGGTTGGGATTGGAGCAGAGGGATTAGAGGGCTGCGCGTTGTGAGGGTGAGAGGTTGGAGTGGGGGAGGGAGGTAGACAGGTTGAGGCGGTTAATGTCCTGGCGGCAGTTGGAAATGAAGAGGTCGAGGGCAGGTAATAGGCCAGCGGGGGGTGTCCAGGTGGATGTAGTGTGTTGGAGGTGGGCGAAGGGTTCCTCGGAAGGGGGCAGGAGTCCTGATTGTGAAAGTAAGCTCGGAGGCGGAGGCGACAGAAGAATTGTTCGACGTCACGGCGTGTATTAAATTCATTGATGTGTGGACGGAGGGGGATGAAGGTGAGTCCTTTGCTGAGGACTGATCGTTCGTCCTCAGTGAGGGGGAGGTTTGGGGGGATGGTGAAAACTCAGCAGGGCTGGGAGTTGGGATCTGGTGTGGGTGTAGAGCTGGGAGTGGGGGTGGAACCTGTAACTGGGGTGGGTGTGATGGTGGGGGGAATGGGGGTGGAGTCATGAGCAGGGGTAGTGTTCCCCTTGGGGTTCTGGGGAGTGGGGATAGTGACAGTGGGGTCTGTGGGGGGCATGTCAGCAGAATGCAGGTGAGTGGCGCTGGTGGGGGCGGAAGTGGTGGTGACCACAGCAGTAGGGGTGGCGGGAGTCACTGAGCATGTGGCATCAGCGATGATGTGAGGGGCGGAAGTGATATCAGGTGTGATGCATGAGGAATTGTGAGGGGTGGAAGTGGTTGTGGGAGTGGCCATGATGGGGGCGGAAGTGACATCAGCAATCAGCGTGGGGGTGGTAGCTGCATCAGCCGCATGGCTAATGGTGGAATAGGTTCCGAGGCCAGGAGAATCTTCTGGAATGTTTGAGGAGCGCTGGTTATGGAAGTGGGTGGATAAAAGTTTGTTGAACTTACAGTTTTTGATGTTTGAGATGGAATTGAAATACTGTTTGTTGAGAATATGAATTCTCCTGAGGATGTAGTACAGAGTGGGTCCTTTGCAATTCTGAGAGAGTGTGGCCCTCAGCTGAGGCAGGGCTGACTGTAGAGAGGTTAGGTTCCGGCGCATTGCTGCAAGCGTGGAGCAGAGGATCTTGAAGGAGAACTGTTGCTGGTGTTTTTGAATCCGTAGTCTGTACCATTTGTCTGTTCGGGTCCAAACTCTGCTGGTTTAAAGGTCGTCAGGAGTCTGTGTGGGATGAGTTGGTTACAGAGGCAGGCACTGAGGAAGCGAATGTGGCTGTGGTAGCGAGTTTGTTTCACGACATGGTTGAAGAGCTTCAGGGCAGAGGAAATGACCTGGGAGTTGCAGTGGGAGAGGGACTCCCTGAGATTCTTGTAGAGAGAGGAGGAAAACTTGTCAATGTTAACCACAGGATGTAAAAAGTGGGGGATTCAGTGATGGTAAATCTATTATCCTTGCTTACTTTGTCCTCAGTGGTGCTGATTTGCTTGAATTTTGTTTGACCAGCACTCATACACACAAGTGGAGAATATTCTATCACACCTGATTTTGCTTTAAGATACTTTGGAACTACCTATCTCAGAAGGTGACGGGGGCAGAGTCATTGAATAATTAAAAACAGAGTTGGCTTTATTGGCACAGGTAGGATATGGGATTTGAAGCACTTATCAGGTCAGCCATGATCTTATTGAATGATAAAACAGGCTTAATGGGCTGAATGGCCTACTTCTGCTTCTATTTCATATTTTCTTGCTGAGCATCAGTGAGCATCTTATTGATAAATTGGTGCTTGGTATGCTGACAACTCCTTCCATCACTTACCTGGTGACTGAGAGTAAACTAATGGGAAGGTAATTGGTGGGGTTAGAATAGTCCTGACGTTTTGGGGACAGGACCTAGCTAAAATATTTTCCACTTTATCGGTTGTTGTAACAGTAGTGGAATAGTTTTGCGAAAGGCCATAACTGATTCAGGAGTACCAGCCTTCAGCACAATAGTTGGGATCCTGCTCTAACCTGTAGCCTCTAAGGTGTTCAGCATACTCAGCAATTTCTTGAACTAAAACAATTTTACCTAGCTCTAAGTCAAGTATCTGTCGCACAAGGTGGTTTGACATTAGAATGTCAGATGGCTACGAAGAACAGACAGACACCACATCTACAAATAAAACTTCATGCTTCTCATACCCTCGGAGGCCAGAGAGGCAACCAGCTCTATGTCACTGACCCAGAAGGACAAAATCAAATAAAATTGAGAATCCAAACTATAAATGATCAGCAATAAGTTATTCTAACTTGACTCCTAACATAAAAAGTAGACTCTTTGTTGTAGTTATATGATCTGTCAAATCATTAACTAACCTTCCTGATTTTATGCTGCTCTTAGACACAGTGTTTAATACCAATTTATATCAGCCCAACTGATGCTGAGTTATGGAGAAACACCTGAACCACCCTCATCTTTAACAGCTAGAAAGGATCATTACATCTGCTTATGTACTTGGCGGATTTTGTGTTTAGTATTAAACGCTGCTTAATTGGATTATCGTAAGTATTAAAGAAGTGTTAGTTCATGATTTGGCTCCTTGACTGGGACAATTTATCAAGAAGCAATTATTCATTCAGTTAGTTGTGCATTGGTCCTTTGAAGGGTGGTTAATTGTATAAAAAGTTAATGTAATTTATTTAGATAACCTAAAATAGCTCAGATTTTTGCATCTAATAATTATCTAGACATGGACAGCAAATCCTTAGATAGTTATTGATGAGGAGTTCAGGTCAGAGGTATCGAAAATTGGATATCCTGTAAAATGTATATGCTCGCTGATCCTATGCTCCTTGTGCTCCCACATCAGCAGCAACAAACCTAGTTTACACTCTGGTGGTTTGAATATCTGAACCCTCGCCACTGCAGGTTTGGCTGTTGCAAGGAACAAAGCTCTTTTATAACGTTCAGGAAAAGGAGTGATGAGGTGGGACACCAAAAACCATGCATATATAATCTTACATTATCTGTAATATTTATTTGATTAACCAAAAGCAGTATTAATAGCTAGAACTCCCAAAATGTGTTAAAGGCTAATCTCCACATGCAGCAACCTGGACTTCAGCTGAGGCAGCAAATTGAAGCACTGTACAGACTTTCTAAATATGGCTTCTTGGAGGCAACTGCAATGCAAACAATTTGGCATTGCAGAGTAAAATGGATCTTCCTCTTCTGGGGCACAATTATCCACACTATAAGGAATTCAACTGAAGAATACAATTTCTCATCTTCAGCTGAGATAGTCATCATTCTTTGATTTAAGACTGAACATCGTAGATATTAAAGCCCACTATCCTCCTCTAGACAACCACCTTTCAGCTATAGGGGATGGTATGTACAAATGCATGTACATTTTAATTGGCAGAATTAAGAAATGAGACATTTTAACTTTTTTTTGTAACTTTGCTAAATACAAATGCAAATCTTTGAAATCTGCAGAAATTGCATTTTATTTAGTCTGAGATGGATTTTATTCCAATTATACATCACATATGTTCAAGGTTTTAGGAACTCATTTCAGCAATTCTTTTAACAGATCCCCAGCTTAAAATGCTTCTTACCAAAAGTGCAAAGCTGATACAATGAAGATAAAGTTTGTTTATAACGTACTAGTTACAGGTATAACAGCTAACCAATGCACAACTGGCAGGCATGTGGTATTACTGAAAGTGCAAATAACCCCCAAGAAAGCATTATATTTTCAGGGTAAATATGGGAATAAATAATGCTCTTTATTTAAACCTTCAAAATCTTGTGTTTTTTTTGTTCAAATTGATCAAACACCCAGGAGTTAAGAAATACATTAACCTTCCTTTTCTAAAAAGGTCATTGATTGCCAATAGTTAATAAAAGAGAATTTGGTTTTCAGTTCGTTTTCTCTTTACCCATAATACAAAATGTTTTATTTTATTCAGGAATAGTGTTACTGTAGTCAGGATTGTTGACTGATATGGTTTGAAAATATCTCTGTGTGGAAAAAAACATTACCAGTTTGGGAGTTTTGTCCAGTTCTATTGCCTAGTTTATAGCTGATAGGTCAATCAAAAATTTCTCTCAGGATTCGAGCCAGTGGCATTTATTTTGTAATCATGCAACATGCTAGATTACTTCAGGAAAACATGAGTCAGTCACATATTATGGCACTTGAATTACATTTTGGCAAAGACAGGCATAGGGTGGCAAGTTCCCTTTCCTGAAAGACGGTAGTGAACCAGCAGCTTTCATTTCTTACATTTTCTTGTTGCTAGATCATAAATGACAAGATTTATTGAATTCAACTACATACTTGCTGTGGTGATATTTGAACTTTTTAACACATTCATGGTATCATGATGAATAGCACCATTAGATGAGCCATTCAGAGGAATGTGGACTATTTGAGTAAATATTAATTAAATTCAACTGTAAAATTCATCCTAAAGTATTTGTGCCAATACCATTTCAACTCATTATCTTGACTCATTTTAATATAGTACTGGGTCATGTTCAATACGATGAGGTAATTCAGCATAGTTGTGAGTTTCTGAAATGATTAGTTAACAGTTGTGGATGAGTCTTTCCAGATACGTTCAAGTCTATTCCTGCACATTGCCAAATAAACTGGAGTATTCGATAAAATGTCATGCAACAATGTCCTCTGAGACAGCCATTACAACAGTTGAACATATCTGCCTCTATTTGGTCACACCTACAATGTCAATCTTCACTTAAAATCATCACATTCATCATAGCCCCACTCTGAAGGCAGCAATTCCATCCACTGCAACCCCAAATGATTTGGACACATTCTGCAACTTCTCTGACTATGTCTTCTTCCAAGAAGAACCTGAAGACAAGAACTGCCTTTATTGACTTATCCTTTGGCACACACGTGTATCTCTCATCAAAACATCAATGACAAACTGTTTCATGTGGACACTTGAGATCAAATCAACCACTTATACATAATTACTAAATTTTTGGAGACGATTCTGAGAGACAGGATTTATGATGACTTGGAAAACCATTGTTGATTAGAGATAGTCAGCATGGCTTTATGAGGGGCAGATCATGCCTCTCAAGCCTTATTGAATTCTTTGAGGATGTGACAAAACATATTGATGAAGGTAGAACAGTGGATATAGTGCACTTGGATTTCAGCAAGGCATTTGATAAGGTTTCCCATTGTTATGGTTCTGTTCGCCGAGCTGGGAATTTGTCTTGCAAACGTTTCGTCCCCTGTCTAGGTGACATCCTCAGTGCTTGGGAGCCTCCTGTGAAGCGCTTCTGTGCTGTTTCCTCCGGCATTTATAGTGGCCTGTCTCTGCCGCTTCCGGTTGTCAGTTCGAGCTGTCCGCTGTACTGGCTGGTATATTGGGTCCAGGTCGATGTGTTTGTTGATAGAGTCTGTGGATGAGTGCCATGCCTCTAGGAATTCCCCGGCTGTTCTCTGTTTGGCTTGCCTTATAATGGTAGTGTTGTCCCAGTCGAATTCATGTTGCTTGTCGTCTGTGTGTGTGGCTACCAAGGATAGCTGGTTGTGTCGTTTCGTGGCTAGTTGGTGTTCATGAACTCAGTGACCAGTGGTGTTCCACAGGGATTGGTTCTGGGACCTCTGCTCTTTGTGATTTTTGTAAATGACTTGAATGAGGCAGTGGAAGGGTGGGTTAGTAAGTTTTCCAATGACTCGAAGGTTGGTGGAGTGGTGGATAGTGTGGAGGGCTGTTGTAGGTTGCAATGGAACATTGACAGGAAGCAGAACTGGGCTGAGAAGTGGCAGATGGAGTTCAACCTGGAAAAGTGTGAAGTGATTCATTTTGGAAAGTCAAATTTCAATGCAGAATACAGGGTTAAAAGCAGGATTCTTGGCAGTGTGGAGGAACAGAGGGATCTTGGGGTCCATGTCCATAGATCCCTCAAATTTGCAACCCAAATTGATAGGGTTGTTAAGAAGTCATATGGTGTGTTGGCTTTCATGAGTGGGGTATTGAATTTAAGAACCACAAGGTTATGCTGCAGCTCTATAAAGTCCTGGTTAGACTACACAATGCATTGTGTTCAATTCTGGTCGCCTCATTACAGGAAGGATGTGGAAGCTTTCGAGAGGGTGCGGAGGTGATTTACCAGGAGGCTCCTCAACTGCAGGGCATGTCTTCTGAAGAGAGGTTGACAGAACTAGGGCTTTTCTCACTGCAGCAAAGAAGGGTGAGAGGTGACTTGATAGAGGTGTACAAGATGATGAGAGGCATAAATAGACTGAATAGTCAAAAACGTTTTCCCAGGACGGAAATGGCTATTACAAGGAGGCATAATTTTAAAGTGATTGGAGGAAGGTCTAGAGGAGATGTCAGAGGTAGGTTCTTTACACAGAGAGTGGTAGGTGCATGGAATGCACTGCTGGCAGTTGTCGTAGAGTCAAATACATTAGGGACATTGCAGTGACTCTTGGATAGGCACATGGATGATAGTAAAATGAAGGGTATGCAGGTTAGTTTGATCTTAGAGTAGGATAATAGGTCGGCACAACATCAAGAGCTAAAGGGCCCATACTGCGTTGAACTGTTCAATGTTCTATAATCAACAGATGTTTAGATTAGAGTGGTGCTGGAAAAGCACAACAAGTCAGGCAGCATCCAAGGAGCAGGAAAATCAACATTTCAGGCAAAAGCCCTTCATCAGGGATGGAGGCAGGGAGGTCAGAGAGGAGGGTGGGGCAAGGTAGCAAAGAGTACAATGGGTGGTGGGGGGGGGGGATGAAGGTGATAGGTCAGAGGGGAGGGTGGGAAGGGAGATTGACAGGTAGGACAGGTCATGTGGACAGTGCTGACCTGGAATCAGCAGGCTCATAACAGTAGGAGTCATCATATTTTTCAGTCCACATACCATTTAACTGCCTATCCAAAAGTCATGACTTCTAACAAATGCTGACAACTAGGTCTTGACTTTCTAAGCTAAAAACTTCCAAATGCTGAGAAAGTGCTCATTGAAGATTATTTTGCTAGAATTTTACTTTAAAAGTAAAGAATGCAACCAAACATTTCCAAACGCATCATATCCGCTGCCCGCTTGAACAATGTGAACAGGGAAGAACTTCATATCCAGTCTTGTGGGTCATGAGTGAGTGATTGGTCAATGTTAAAATATCTTTACTGTGCATTTATCTACCAGCAACACCTTCATAACTGTGGAATAAAGATTAAGATGGAAATGAATCTCATGCAGAAATTGGCATCTATCACTGAGGGATGCGCAGTCAACCCATTATGCATTTTATCACAACCCTAGTCTATCCAAAATTAGTTGACTTAGAGATTAAATGGACAATTAATACAGTTCCACAGGAATTAGTGTCAAAGCCTCAGCTAGTTACAAGCTGTATCAATGATTTGAATCAGGGAGTGAATGTATGGTAGCTAAAATTGCAGATGACCTTAATATTGATAGGAAAAGTAGTTATCAAGGATACTCTACAAAGACATAGAGAAAGGTTAAACATGTAGGCAAAAAAAAAAGTGGTGGACAGAGTATAATGTGGGTAAATATGAACTTTGGCAGGACGGTTGGCATATCACTTAAACGGAGAAATTTCATAACTTGATAATGCAGAGGGATGTGGGTGCTCTGATACATGAATCACAAAACATTTGTATGTAGCGACATCTATGATGAGGCCAGCAAATGTAACATTAGCACTTGCTGCAAGACGAATGGAACATAAACTGAGATATGTTGCTGCAGCTGCATAGGGTTTTGCTCAGACCACATCTGGAGTACTGTATGATTTTAAAAAGTAAACAGTTCAAAAAGGGCTCAATTGATTCACTCCTGTAGGCATGATTGGTTTTATTTATGAAGAGAGGTTGAAGAAATTGGGTCTATCCCTTCCGAATTTAGAAGAATGAAAAGTGCTTTCATTGATAGCATCCTGAGGAGTTTGATCAGGTGGATAGCAGGTTGACTCTTTCCTCTTGTGGCAGAGACTAGACCGAGGAACCTTTTAAGGTGCATACAAGGAGAGTCTTTTTTAATCTCTCAGAGATCATTAGTCTGTGGAATTCTCTTCCCCTGAAAGCAGTGGAGATTGGGTCACTGAATATATTCAGAGCTGAGTTAGATACATTTTGAACAGACCGGATATTCAAGGGTTACAGGAGGCAGACAATAAAGTGAAGACCACAATTAGATCAAAAATGATCTAACTAACTGAGAAGGCTAGTCCAAAGGCCAGAATAGCCTATTCTAACAACCTATGTTTCTATTCCCAAACCTGGCTTGAAAGCCAGCATACAAACGTAATTGGTACCTACACCCAGGAAACCATGAGAACACCATCAACTGATTGTTGACATAGGACCTCAAAAGAAAATATTCTTGCACTCATCTGAAATCCCATTCCATGTAGATCTTAATAAAAAACACTTCACACCCGACAAATTAAGAATAGTCCCAAATCTCAACGGCACTCCTCCTGACTGACTGCAAACATCATCAACTGGAATCTCATAACCAATCCAAGAGTTTTCAATGTTCCACAGAAAATCTGGACAACCCTAAACCACTCAAGCACAGGTCAGGGAAGATGTAACCATTTGGTCCAAAAGAGCAACATGATGAACAGTTTATCTTATAGCCATGGTCATCTAAGTCACACCATTGCCTTTTGAAAGATCTATTCATGTGGCATCACATCATTCATAACATCCATTTGTTAAATCCATTCAATGGATCATTGATATCAATATGAAGCTATAGTGCTTCCCCAACAAAACAATCAAAACAACAGAAGTCCAGACTTACCTTTAGTTTTATGCTCAAAGAGAAGGGAAGGTGAAAAATTGTTGTTTGCCTTACATTTCTTTAGAAAGCTGTTTATTATGTATGAAACTAAAGATTACAGTACAGACGTTTCACAGAAATCTCAGGCTCTAATCTTACTGTGCCAGTATTTGAAAGGATATTCCATAAATTCTACCATCAGTCAATTCAAAATACTTCTCAACTTGTAATTCTAATATTCACATGGACAGTCATGAAGTCTGCCTCGCACTCCCATGTATTACTCACTACCTCTGCTCATATTAAGCTACTTAGGCCCAGTGACATGCAATTGTGACATCATCACAAGGTTATTGCTCAGAAGTAAAGCCCTTATCCAACACATACTAGTTCAATTATCTGGCTCTCTTGCTAGTCAATCTAACCTTGTACATTCTTGCATATATGTATATTTTATAGAGCCTCTGAGTTGCAACATTCCAGGTTGAAGTTCCACTACAGGGCCTGCACACAAGAATACATGACTGACACTGCTGCTTAACACTGAGGGAGTGCTGCACTGCTGGAAATACCATTTTTTGAATGAGATGCTAATCCAAGAAACCACCTGCTCACTCTGGTGAATGTAAAAGACCCACGACACTGTTTTGAAGTGGAGCAAAGATGTTATTGTTAGTGTTCTGGCCAAAATGAATCCTTCAAGCAACAGGGAAAATAAATTATTTACTCAAATAAAAGCGAAAGACTACAGATGCTGGGAATGTGAAACAAACACAGAGAATGCTGGAGAAACTCAGCAGCATCTGCAGACAAAGATACTTAGCTTTTCAAATCCGGTATGACTTTTTAAATGATCAGTTCTGAGTCATACAGAACTTGAAACGTTAACTCTGTTTCTCTCTCCACAGATTCTGCCAGTTCTGTTGAGTTTCTCCAGCATTCTTGGCATTTGTTCAAGACAAGTTATTTGATTGTTATTGCAAAGTTGATTGTAGTTGTTTTCTTATTGTTGTGCGCTTATTGTCTGCTGTATTTCCTACATTACAACAGTGATTACATTTCAAAAACTACTTAATGGCTGTAAAACAATAATCCAGTGGTTGTGAAATGTGTTCTATAAATCTAAGTCTGCCTTTCTAACTTCTATCCCAAAAAAACTACACAATTCCCTTTGGTTGACACTTTTAAATATTTAACAATAATCTATCAGATTTCATAAATGTTTTGAATTCTTCTTGTTAATATTTTCTCAGTTGACAAAAACTTGTCAGTAGAGATACTTCCACGCCACTCAGATTTATTCAGATCTCTTCAGACTCTGTTCTGATGCAATTTGAGGTTTTACATACATTAGTCTATGTAACATACACCATGAAAACTAAGTAGAGTTAGATATCGTGAAGCTTATTTACAACATTATTTATATGACTACAACATCACATACCAAGAGACACTCAGGGTCTGGATTCTATGTTTACTGGTGTTTTGTAGATTGCATTCACATGCATGTTGATAGGTACAATAAAGGCTTTCAAGAGCACAGGAGATGATTTAAATAGAAATAATATGCAGGGTTATTGGGAAAGTTATGACACTTATTCACAGAGCCAATACAGACACAATGGGCAAAATCATCACCTTCTGCACTGTGACAATTCTGTAATAACTGACTGCTGACACTGACTCCATGATGAAAAGCATGTGACTGACGGTGAGATGGGTAACTTTAGACGGCATGTCGCATATTATGATGTTGTGTAGCTGTCTTAAAGGTACATGCCTGTCTAGTCTGGAATCTATTCCATAATGCAACAGGTTTGCATTAAAAATAATCTTAATTCATTGTAAACTTCTTGTAGTCTCTTTACTGATCAATTTTGATAACTGACTGATGAATCAAGATAATTTTATTGCAAAGATTCACTTTGCGCCAATCAGCTTGAGTACTTGTCAAGAACCTGTAAAAACCAAATTTCAATTAAACAAGAAATAAAATGAAATTGCTCTTCAGCTGTTTTATCATTTTGCTTTCTCAACCTTAAACAGCAAAAAAACCCCCACAAAATGCCAGGAAAAATTCCTTTAAGTCGGTACTTAGCCTTTTTCATATTGCTCAGAAATCATCACCCATATTCTATTCTGCAACTTAGTATCTTGACAATGTAGATCTACTAACCCCAGTCATCATTCAGACCAATCCGATTCTGAGTCACTTGTCTAAAGAGTCGTCTGAGGTCTGAACATTTCATAATATTTCGCATTAGATTTTTCCCAGAGTATGTCATGGTCTTAAACACCAGGTTAATTCAAATTAACATATAGTGTGATCTCAGTCAGTACATCCATCTACTTTAAGACATTATGGGTAAATGTAGGGGAATGGGTCAGGCTGGGTTGCTGTTCGGAGGGCCAGTGTGGACTTGTTGGGCCGATGGGCCTGTTTCCACACTGTAGGGAATTTTAAAAAAATCAATTTAGCAGACTGAACCAATAGGTTAGGCCAATAGCTATTAAATATGCAGAGGCCTAATGCATTATCGATACAGCACAAAAATTCAAATGTTATGTCAAGATGGGGGATATGCATTTAAGGTTGTGTTATTGTACTCAATGCTAATTTTGATTTAGTTCAGCAAGGGTGGAATTAACACATTGATTCATGTTTCAAAAAAGGTTATCAGATTGTCTTGAAATTCAATGTTTTGTGACAGTGTTATATTCTTTTCAGAGCATGAGATACTACAGTCAATATTTGGGTGAACAATGCATTAGCACCAGAGTGGAATATGCACGACATACCAGAAGAACATCTCCTTATTAAATTTTCTTACTCTTTACATCCAGAAGATTCGGTCAATACCTTTTTGTGGGTGACTGACTATCCTTCCCAATTTTATATAGATGAACTATGTTGAAAAGTCTGCAGATTTACAATTCAAAGGTTCTAACAGTGCCCTCACATGGAACAATTTAAACTATTCAATTCTGGTGCTGCTACGGTGGACTGAAGAATTTAGCCTCTTAAGAACACAAACTCTTGACTGAAGAGGATATTTATGTTCTTTCTATTGACAAAATCAGATCAACTTTAAAAACTCAAAAAACACAAACACAGGAATTAGACTTTTACGTGTTATCGACAAAACACTCAATCACAAAGTTACCAGAGACTCCTTTCGAAATCTACTTCCCAAATTCTGTTACAAGTGGCAAAATGTTGGTTGATACACAAGTCTAAATAAGCATACAAACAAAGTTAAATTCTGTTTTTTTCCTTCACCACTGACTTTTAAATCAATTAGAAAATCATATCCCAAATGTTTTGCACTAGGGCCAGATTATACTTCAAAAGCTAAAACATTGTGACAGTTCTGGAATCCACATTATAGGAGGGATGTGATTGCACTGAGGAGTCTGCAGAGGAGATTTACCAGGATGTTGCTTGGGCTGGAAAGTTTTACTTATGAAGAGAGATGGGATACACTGTTTTGTTTTCCTTGGAGCAAAGGAGACCGAGAGGTTCATGACTGGAATATACAAAATTATGAGGGACATAGACAGAGTAGACAGTAAGAAACTTTTCCCTTGATGGAGGGATCAATGACCGGTGGGGTTAGATTTAGAGTAAGGGGCAGAAGGTTCAGAGGGGATAGAACATAGAACATTACAGCGCAGTACAGGCCCTTCGGCCCTCGATGTTGCGCCGACCTGTCATGCCAATCTGAAGCCCATCTAACCTACACTATTCCAAGTCGGTCCATATGCTTGTCCAATAACGACTTAAATGTACTTAAAGTTGATGAATCTATCACCGTTGCAGGCAAAGCATTCCATACCCTTACTACTCTCTTAGTAAAGAAACTATCTCTGACATCTGTCCTATATCTATCACCCCTCAATTTAAAGCTATGCCCCCTCATGCTCACCGTCACCATACTTGGAAAAAATCTCTCCCTGTCCATCCTATCTAACCCTCTGATTATCTTATATGTCTCTACTAAGTCACCTATTAACCTTCTTCTCTCTAACGAAAACAGCCTCAAGTCCCTCAGCCTTTCCTCATAAGACCTTCCCTCCATTCCAGGCAATATCCTAGTAAATATCCTATAAGGGTATGGAGTGCTTTGCCTGCAACGGTAGTAGATTCGCCAACTTTAAGTACTTTAAGTCGTCATTGGACAAGCATATGGACATACATGGAATAGTGTAGGTTAGATGGGCTTCAGATTGGTATGACAGGTCGGCGCAACATCGAGGGCCAAAGGGCCTGTACTGCGCTATAATGTTCTATGTTCTATGTTCTAAATCTCCTCTGCACCCTTTCCAAAGCTTCCACATCCTTCTTATAATGCAGTGACCAGAACTGCTCACAATACTCCAAGTGCGGCCGCATCAGAGTTTTATATAGCTGTAGCATAACCTCCTGGTTCCGGAATTCGATTCCTCTATTAATAAAAGCTAAAACACTGTATGCCTTCTTAACAACCCTGCCAACCTGGGTGGCAACTTTCAAGGATCTGTGTATTTGGACACTGAGCTCATCTACACTACCAAGAATCTTACCATTAGCCCAGTACTTTGCATTCTGGTTACTCCGACCAAAGTGAATCACCTCACACTTGTCCGCATTAAACTCCATTTGCCACCTCTCAGCCCAGCTCTGCAGCTTATCTATGTCTCTCTGTAATCTACAACATCCTTCGTCACTATCCACAACTCCACCGACCTTAGTGCCATCTGCAAACTTACTAACCCACCCTTCTACGCCCTTATCCAGGTTGTTTATAAAAATGATGAACAGCAGTGGACCCAACACCAACCCTTGTTGGTGAACATCCAGGATGAACATTTCCCATCAACCACCACCCTCTGTCTTCTTGCAGCAAGCCAATTACTGATCCAGACTGCTATATCTCCCACAATCCCATTCTTCCACATTTTGTACAATAGCCTACTGTGGGGAACCTTATCGAACACCTTGCTGAAATCCATATACACCACATCAACCGGTTTACTCTCTTCTAACTGTTTGGTTACCTTCTCAAAGAACTCAATCAGGTTTGTGAGGCACGATCTATCCTTCACAAAACCATACTGACTATCCCTAATCAAATTATTCTTTTCTAGATGATTGCAAATCCTATCTCTTATAATCTTTTATAACACTTTACCAACAACTGAAGTAAGGCTCACTGGTCTATAATTACCAGGTAAAAACAATGACTGCAGATGCTGGAAACCAGATTCTGGATTAGTGGTTACCAGGTTGTACCTACTCCCCTTCTTGAACAGGGAAAAAAAATGTTTCCACCCAGAGGATCATGGGAATCTGGAACTCACCATCATCACTGGTGTCCCCTCACAGACTAGGATGGCTGTCTCCCACTCCCAGGGTGAATCCGTAGGTGGCTGTACAGACCAAAGCAGTTACTGCAGACTCCATTACACTTGGGGTGGATGGTGGTCACAGGAAGGGATGGGTGGGGTATTAGAGCTCACTGCCAATAGGGATGGTAGAGATAGAAACCCTCATAACATTTAAGTAATATTTAGGTGTGCACTTGTGATGTCAAGGTATTCGAGACTATGGGCCAAATGCTGGAAAATGGGATTGGAATAGTTAGGTGGTTGTTTTTAACTGGTTCAGTCTTGATGGGCTGAAGGGTCCTTTTCTGTGCTGTAGACCTCATGTATATTGGAAAGAAATCTGCAAATACAGATTTTTCCAAGGCTACAGAGGCTTTTCGGCAGTATGCCATTAAAAATTGGCATCAGATTTGGGGAATTTTAACTGCAATATTACTGCAAAAATCTACATCTCATCAGTAAGGCAATATCAAGTTCAACAGGACATCCTTTCAGCAACGTAGAATCACTGATCACAACTTCTTGACTCCTCAAATGGACTTTTGCAGACTCCAGAAGTTGCTGCCAGCCTTAGAGAAGTAATAGAACATAGAACATAGAACATAGAACAATACAGCACAGAACAGGCCCTTCGGCCCACGATGTTGTGCCGAACTTCTATCCTAGATTAAGCACCCATCCATGTACCTATCCAAATGCCGCTTAAAGGTCGCCAATCATTCTGAAAGTAATGATGGTAAATACTGACTATTTCACCATTACTATCACAAATTCTGATCTAACTTAGAAGTTTGGGATTCACAAAGTATCATTGTTGAATTATCATGTCTGAATAGATTAAATGGTTGAAATATTTGGAAAGCATTCTGCATAAAACAAAATCAAGCATAATAGAATCTCTATTTAATGACGGTGAATTATTTTAGCAGTTTTGGAGCACTTATTCAATAGGCATTAATAAAGATATTTGCATATGATTATTGACTAATTTTTCATGCAAGTGCACCTCCAGTTTGGATTAATGAGATTAAGTATTTATCTTTGAATGCTGAATAAATGCTTCCAAATATAAAGGTGAGGAAAACAACAGCTTTTAACTTAAAGAGTGCAGCTATTCATATTCTAAGCACCAAAAA